>NC_056730.1:498967251-499109751 GCF_019279795.1 Protopterus annectens | reverse complement strand
CAGGTACTACAATATGTGCACAGGCCATCAGCTGATCATGAGCATCACTTATAAAACTCAAGCTGCCTAAGCAAAGCAGGTGTACTTTTCCACATCCACCAGAGAGGGAGTGAGAGAGACAGACAGAGAGACAAAGTAAGAAAGGAAGGGAGTAGGAGAGTAAGAGCCAAGCATGTTTGTGTATGATCCATGGGTGGAGAGTGGTATCTGGGTATTATGATGGTTGCCTATATTGCGTATTAATCCATACTGTCACATGATAATTATACATGGCTGTACACATTTATGGCTGAGGATTGTCAACAACAATCTCTACAATGTTTGGAAAATGTTGGCCTGGTAATGTTGACAATGGGACATGTGGCTCCTCAATATAATGATGTGGCAAAACCCAAACTGCAATGGACCCTGTCATTGCGCAATCACCCCAACACCCACACAGGACACTGATAACACACACACACTTACCAGTACTGAGTTTCAAACCCCTACCTATGTATTGCTATTGCATTGTTATGTTGTTACTGCATGCACCATGGAGCTTACATGTTGGAGAGTTGTCCAAATGTATCTTTGAAGGTGAGTGACATCAGCAACAGTGATAAAGGAGGGATAAGGGAAGTATAGTACATGTGACTGTCCACAGAAGCAGGTGTCAATGAAGGCACAATCACACTCTCACAGGGAATCACACACATTATCACAGTTGGCAGGGTCAGGATTAGAACTCCTACATAGCTAGTTTGCTACATGACATTATTACACAGTTATCACATGTGCCACAGAGCTTATCAGGCTGATATATGGCCAAAGGGTTATTTCAAGGTGTGTGACATCAGCAGGCATGCTACAGTAGGACAGTGGGAGGTGTAGTGAGTGTGAATGGCTTCAAAATCTTTAATCTTCACACACACACACACACACACACACACACACACACACACACACACACACACACACACACACAAACACACACATACTTGCCAGTACTGAAATGCATGGGCTCAGTGCTTCACATGTGTGTAGTAGATGACTGTGCCAGAAGGTTGTACAAGGCTAGGCAAAGAGAATACCTTGGCATCAGGCCACATGACAATGGTCTTCAGTGTGGCTCAAGGGTGTAATCCCTGGATTGGCCCACACATGTAGGTATTGTATTCATCATCCACTCATCTGAGATACTATTGTAGGTGGCCAGTGCTGTGCAATGCTTGCCATGTATGCAATCTATATTCCATAACCTGGACAGTGTCTGGGTTGTGCACATGTCCCATATGCATGTTCTCTGATGTGTGGAAGTGTACTTGGGGTGTCTGGGGCATGTTGTGTGGAAAGATTATCATCTGATGTGGCATTCCTGACCTCATGTGTTGTGACATGGCTATGGAATTGAGGTTCTACATGCACCTACATTGACAGCATGATACAGATATTCATTGAAGCTAGTGGCATCTGTCCATACAGGGCATGTGTATAAGGCATGGTATTTCCTTTGTGGGTTACATTTGCAGACTCTACAGGTGTTGGAGGCATCCAGTGGGGAACATAGCAAAGGACCACTGTAAGCATTTATTTGTCTATTATAAGGATGAAACAGGGTGCCATGTTCTTTTGCTTGCTGGATAACACACAGTCAGGAGATGTTACACATCACAGTACATTCTGATGTCAGTGGCATAGTTGTGGTCAACTGGCATGTAGTCCACTGCAATCACACCGTGGTTACTATCTGTGGGCATTATGCAGGGAACTACCAATATAGTGGTTGTTGCCTAGCCAAGTGTGTTTGTGTATGAGACATGGGTGGAGAGTGTTCTTTGACTAATACAAGGGTTGTCTATATTGTTCACCAATCCATAATGTCACATGTAGGGCTATGGATTGTCTACACCAGCCCCACTGCTGTTTGACATCTGTTGTCCTTGTAAGGTGGACATTGTGACATATAGTAAGTCCTCAAAATAATAATTTAGCAAAACCTACCCCACAATGCATCCTGTCATTACATAATCACAGCAACCTCCACACAAAATACTGATGACAAACACACACACTTACCAGTACTGAGAGTCAAACCTCTACCTAGCTATGTATTGCTACTACAGTGTATCACATTTATTACACTCGCCACATAGCTTATTAGATGGATGTTGTCCCAAGGTACTTCTAAGTTGAGGAACATCACCTGCCTTTGTAAATACTGGCATTGGGTGATGTAGTGGTTGAGCAATCCCAAAAATAATTTTACCCTAATCACACATTTACATTTACCAGGGGGTGAGATACAAACTTCTACCTAACAACCTTTACAGACCATTATATTACACATTTACCACTGACCTGACATGGTATAGGCTTTACAACAGATACTTGTAAGGTAGATGATATCTGCAGGACTGCTAAGGTCAGGCTCTGAGATGTGTACTGGCTGTAAATGGGGACAACATTTTAAGGTACACACACAAACACTTGCCACAGATGAGATTCAAACCCATAGCTGTGTAGTTACTGCTACTATATTGTTCCACATTTATGACACACACCACGGAGCTTATAGGACTAGCCCTTCTACAAAGGTATATTTCAAGGTAGATGACATCAGCAGGCTTGGTAAAGTAGGGCAATGGGAGATGTACTGACTCTGAATGGCCTCAAAATCATTGATCCCTTCACACACAGAGTTTCACAGTTGCCATGTCTGAGATTAAAACTCCTAAGTAACTGATATGTTACACTATAGCATGACAGTTATCGCACATGCCATGGAGCTTATAGGTCTACCCTTTCTCCAAAGGTGTATTTCAAGGTGAATGACATCAGCAGCCTTGCTAAATTAGGGCAATGGGAGACGTGGAGCCTATGAATGGCCTCAAAATCATTGATCTATACACACACACAGACAGTTTCCATGTCTGGGATTAGAACTCCTACCTAATTAGTACATCACACTATAGCATTACACAGTTATTGCACATGCCACAGAGCTCACAGGTCTGAAATTAGTCCAAGAAGGTCGTTCAAGGTGACTGACATCAGCAGGCTTGCTAAAGTAGGGCAATGGAAGGTGTAGTTGCTGTGAATGGCCTCAAAATCATTGATCTCTACACACAGAATTTCACAGTTGCCATGTGTGGGATTACGACTTCTACCTAATTAGCATATCACACTATAGCATTACGCAGTTATTGCACACACCACATAGCTTATAGGAATGATTCTTGTCCAAAGGGGTATTTCAAGGTGACTGACATCAGCAGACTAGCTAAACTAGGGCAATGGGGAGTGCAGTGTATGTGAATGGGCCATAAACCATTCCTCTGGAAACACACACACAACACTCAGTCACACACAACTTTACATTTGGCAGGACTGTGTATATGACTGCTAGATGAATAATGACTTGTACTGTCATGTTACACAGTTATTACAGTTTGTATTACAAGCACCACAGACACTATAGTGCTGAGAGCTACCAGAAGCAAATGTCTACAGTGATAGACATTGGCACATCATGATATATTAGCCAGTTGGATGTGCGGTGAGTGGGGCAGGCCTCATGATAGGAAACTCTTTGTCACTGTCTTTCTCTCTCTTCCTCACATCTCTGTGTATGTTTCACCTATTATAGGGTGTTGTCCTTGGATATATGTGTGTATTCCTATCTGATGTGCATGACTGGTGTGCAATGTGGTGTGTGTGCAGAGAAATCTGCAACTGACAGATATGGAGTCCACTGTTGTTGTCAGACATGGGCTTCATTTAGTCCACTGTTGTTGTCAGACATGGGCTTCATTTCTGTAAGTGTGGGAGCATGCCCGGTATGACCTTCTGTATTGAATGTGTGAATCCATTCCAGGTAGGTTGCACTCCAGTGCAGGCATTTGTGTCGTACACCTACAGCTAGCAACCTGTTTCTGCAGGATATCTGTAGATAGGTTGACGATATGGAGTCACAATGGGCAAAGGATAGTGGGATACTGTAACTAATTGTGTCTGCGCTGCTTGTGCTACATGGTTTTGGTGTTAGCAGAGATATTCAGAAAATATGTACTGTTTTACATTGTGATGTATTATGTCATCAACTGCTGACAGATATACATATTTGCTCACAGTAAGTTCCTGGGGAATACAAGATGAATGAAGCTGTGTCCAGTATTGTGGTCTGCAGCCTACATATTCTTACACTCTCATGCCATTCTGAAGGGGGAGCTGCAGACACTTGCTAATTGGTCTGTGTAAATGGTTCAGCATCTTGATACTGTGGTGGCTGAGTATCCCATGCTTGTACATCTATCGACATGACAGAATGGCCATATCCTGCTGTGGCCATACCTCTCAGCTGTACAAATTCACACAGGTTACTCAGAGGCAGGGCTCATATATCTGGAAATTTCCCCTTCACATTGTGGTTTATGAGCAGGTTTGGAGCCACCCATGCCTGGGTTTGCAGGCAGGGATAGTATGGATACACATCAGAGTTTCAGACTTCACACACTCCATGACATCCATGCTTCTACCCCCCTCTGTTATTCTATCCTCTTACTAACATTATGCAAGTGATATCTCATAAGTATCCCCATAGTCATCACTTCATCCCAGCAGTATTTAAGGGTTGGTCCACAGTTCATGCAGTAGGACATGGTAGACATGCTACTCTGATTTGTCAACATGGCCTTGCATTTGTGTTCTGTGGACTGTGTTATGTTGTTATTTGGGACTCTGTGAGTTAACATACATTGGCAGTATGGGTGAGACACAGGCCTTTGACAGAGGACTGTAGGGCATTTGGTAGTGATGCAGGCCATCTGTACCAGGACAGTGCATTCTGTCACTCCTACAGTCCCAGGCTGAAAGCCACTGTATTCCCCTGGGGTGAAAGGGTGGGCCTGCAAGTTGTTAATGGCAATAATTTCTGTCCTTATTAATACATTGATGTGGATGCTGGCAGGGTGCTGCTTACAGCTAGGGACACACCTGGATGGAACACATCTTTGGCATGCTGCATTCTGTGGGTTTTCTCATACAGAAGTGGGGGTCATATTGTACTCATATTCCCAACAGCAGGGATATGACCTGTGATGAACCTGTGGCTAATGGTGGGGTGAACTGAGTGCATGTGTGCTATGGAAGCTTCTTGCAGCTGACTCACAGATATATATGGGGAATTCCCCTTATACTGGCTTGTGCGGGGACATCAGCAGTTTCTCAGTACTTCATAACTGTGCATTTTGTGGTCTGCTAGCGTTTGGCCAGACTACATCAGTATTCCATACTACACAGACAACTAATGTGCTGCTAACCTGTATGTGCAGTTCCAAAGGTATGTCCATTTGACAGTAACATTTTATACACTCTCTGTCTAGGGTACTTCTACCTGTGTACTATGTGTATGTCTGGGCCCACATTCATGCCCTGTCTATTTTTCAGATGGTGACAGATATTACATCTGAACAATTAGTATGGATTACTGCTGGATTGGGTCTTACTGGGATGCATTGGGTTTGGCACTGTAGTTGTCAGAACTTGGCCCTGTCATCAACAGTACTGGCCATAGGCCACCGGGACACAAACCTCTATGCCTACATGCTGACCACTTCCACACAATATACAATGCACAACAACCTAACACACAGAGCCCTGCATATTGTACATGTGCAACAATCTACCCTGCTAATTTGGCCAGCTCAGGTAATCTGTGCTCCACTGTTATTATACCCACATGTACATGTTACTACATTTCTGCGTAGGATTGGGGGGACACCTGACAACTATAAACATTTGCTATGACTGTACTGGTATTTCAGGTACTCTGTTTGCTTCCATTTCATTCTGTATTCTGACCTATCATGCAGACTAGAGGCATATCAGTGCAGTACAGATCTTAGGTTTTATTGAACTACATTTCAGTTTCAGACTTCTTACCCTTCAGAACTAACATCCAACTACCTGACCTGTTGTAGTCTGTCTATGTAGGTCTGGAGGGAGCTTTTCTCCATTACCATCAATCAGAGGCCTTAGCACAACCTTTCTTTGTGGTCATCTACACCTGTCCTGCTGGCTGAGACTGTTGTT
Organism: Protopterus annectens; assembly: GCF_019279795.1. Lineage (NCBI taxonomy): Eukaryota > Metazoa > Chordata > Ceratodontiformes > Protopteridae > Protopterus > Protopterus annectens. The sequence continues at coordinate 499,103,679 of NC_056730.1, read as the reverse complement.
GGGTATGTGAGTCTCACTGACATGCATGTGTCCTATGGGCACACATTTGGCCCAGCATATGTCCTGCAGTGGGATTTGTCACCTTGTCTAATACTGCCTACTATGTTGACACCAGGATTTCATGCTGCCCATATAGGTGTCTACTATCTGCTGCCATCCCATTCAGCCACCTGATTCCCTTGCATGCTCACAACCATACCATAGATACAGTAGCAGAACACACTACTCCATTCAGCAATTGATAGGGAAAGTGACTTACCTTCTGGCTGTGCCAGTATTGAGGATGGTGCTGGAGGGCTATGTCAGATGCACATAGTACACTCCCTATACATGGTTAAGCACAGGTAGTGCCATGTTTGGCATCCCTTTTACTGTATGTGCGAGTCAGAGAGAGGTGTCCATCACTGGGTTCCTACCGTGTCAGTGTATGTGCTATACATTGCCTCTTTGCCAAAGCCTGGGTATGCTGGGCACACCTCCTTCTGCCTACATGGGCAGACTCAGTTTGTTCCTCCTCTGAGTCAGTCTGTGCCTCTGCTGGCCTTGGCAATTGTGGGGGGCTATGTGGCTCTGCCCTGTGCTGTTCCTGCTGCAGCTGTTTTTGCAGGATCATATTGTGTAGCATGGCACATACAATGAAAATATGGGTACATGTAGCTGGAGAGTACTACAAGGCTCCACCAGATATGTCCAGGCACCAGAACTGTGACTTGAGCATCCCAAACACATGCTATATTATGATTCTCATTTCTTTGTGTGCCTCATTATGGAGTTCTTGTTTGGGTGTGTGTGCATTTCTGATTGGTGTCATTAGCCACAGCTCCAGTGCATAACCAGCATCGCCCACTAGCTGGCCATATTGGATGTCCCCACTGACAAGTCATATGCCAGATGTGGGAGTCATGATAACTTCCAGAGCTGCCAGCACACACATTCATTATAATGCCCTGGGCATCGCAGATGACCTGGCAGTTGATGGAGGGGAAGCCCTTGCGGTTTAATGTAGACCCTACCCTGCTTGCCAGGTGGTGCTTTGATGTGTATATGCGTGCAGTCTATAGCACCCACTACCTCAGGGTATTCTGCTATTTGGTGGAAGAGACACATATTGCTGGTTAATACCTCATTGGTGTTGTGGAACTATATGTGCTCACTGGCATGTGCTGACATGACATCCAGGAACTGGTGGAGTACCCTGGATACTGATGCCTGTGAGATCCCCATGATATCCCCTGTTGGCTTTTGGAAGGTACATGTGACTAGTATTCTTAAGCCTACACATACCTTGGTATCCACTGAGATGGGTTCCCCTCTGTTGGTTCTGTGTGTGATGCGTGGCCTGCACAGCTCAACAATTTGCTGTAGGAGGTCCCTGTCCACCCTATAGTGCTCCATTATATCCAGCTCATGCAGCCCCTGGAAGGTTACCCTGAGTCTGTACATTATTCTCCTTCTCCTCACTGTGGGTTGGTCATCAGCATTATCATCCTCACCACCCTTAGCCTCTTCCACATATTGATTTATGAGAGCAAAAGCAGCCTCTATCATTTTGTTGCTTTTGTTAGGTAAAATTTCCCCTTTTGTGTACACTAGTGGTGTAGAGTTTGTGGGGTAAAAACAGACTGAAATGTGTTTGCATAGTTTATAGTAGTGTGCTGGGCTGGGCTGGTGCCTCTGTAATTGGCTGATTCTGATACATTTCACCTGCCATCTATGCTAGTTCTCCTTGATTACCTTCCTACTACTGTTTTCCCTTCCCATTGCCTTCCTGTTTAAGCTCTGAGGTGCGCTGCACAAACCCAGTACTCAGGTTCATAGGTTCATAGGTAGATACTAGGCAATTGGCCCTAGATCCTATATAAGCATAGCCAAAGGTACCCTGGCTTTCGCCACCCAAGAAAATTATTTTCCTGTGCCACTATTGAGCAGAGCCACAGAAGTGATCCCCGGGGTGAATTTCCTATCCCCCATCCAATCATCAAAATTTTTCTTGAAGAGCATTAATGAGGAGCTTTGTTTGATATAGATAGGTAGTTTATTCCAGAGTATGGGAAGTCTCTGGGACAGGAATCTATCCCTCCAGCATGTTCTGTTTATTGTGGTGACAAGATTTAGGTCCCTAGACTGTGTAGCTCATAGGGATTGGGATTTCTTTAAGTGGAGCATGTCTAAAAGCTCTGGGTTTGACATAGCTTTGTCTGTTAGGCAGAGATCTCCTCTGGGTAGGTGACATGCAATGGAGTAAAGCTGCAGTTTTTTTGAGATGGTCTGCATAGGGCATCTGTTTGAGGCCGGTAATCCTCTTTGTGAGGTATTTCTCTGGCCTTTCCAGTTGTTGTAGATGTCTTGTGAGCTACATACCAAAAGGGGCATTGTACTCTATAATGGGTCTAATGAGTGATGAGTAGAGGGGAACAATGACCTCTTTTTTCCTGGATGAGAAACCTTTTGTGATGAGTGTGCCATGTAGAAGGATTTTCTGACTACTGTGGTGATGTGATTATCAAAGGAGAGACTACTGTCCACCTGTGTCCCAAGGTCTCTTATCACACTTTCAGTGTTAAGCAGACTACCGCCTATGTGGTAGTTCATGGGTACTGAGTGTTTACCAAAAGGGATGACAATGCACTTTTTGGCATTGAGCTTGAGGCCATGGCTTTAACACCAGACATCTGTCTCAGCGAGTCCCTTTTGTAGGACATCTTTTGGAGTTTTGATTATGGCTCTTAGTTTGCAGTTATCTGCGAACTTCATTAGCCAAAGACTTTCTGTGTTGGCCTGTACATCAGAGAAGAAGATACCAAACAGGAGGTGACCCAGGACTGAAACCTGTGGTACTTCACTTGTCACTGGTCTGAAGTTGGATTTGGAGTCTGCTACTTTCACAGTGTGGGATCTGTCAGTGAGCCAGTTGGCAACCCATCTTGTGACATAGGGATTTATACCTAGTTTAGTGAGTTTATCTATAATTCCAGAGTGGGGGATGGTGTCAAAAGCCTTGGTGAGATCTAGCTGTGTGAACCACCTTACCCTCCTCTACAGCTTTGGTGACTGCTTCACAGAAGTCTATCATGTTTAGGAGACATGACCTGCCTTTTACAAACCCGAACTGGGTGGGCTCCTGAGTTTGGAGATTACCAATGTCATTGTTTATAAGTTCCATGAAGATACATTCCATAGCCTTGCAGATCAGGCTCGTTAGGCTAATGGGGCGGTAGTTTCCAGGGTTTGTGGTGGCTCCCCCTTTGTGGAGTGGGATAACTGTTGCTGTGCACCATTCAGTGGGCACAAAGCCTGAGGTGAGGCTATGATTGAACATGGTACTTAGGTGGGGTGCCAGTTCATTCTGTAGTTCATGTAGAACACAGCTTGGGATGTAGTCAGGTCCCATGGATGCTGTGTTCTTGGCTTTGGATAGTGTGTCTTTTACCTGTGCAGCCATGATTACAGGAACTTTGCATTCTTCTGGTGTAGAGATGGGCCCTTTAGGGGATGACAGGGGGGTAAAGTTAGCACTGAACCTATCTGCCAGAATGTTGGCAATATCAGTTGGTTCTGTATATTTAGTGCCATTGGGCTGTAACTCAGAGCAGATCTGAGTGTTGCCATTGAGATTCTTGGCATAGCTATATAATGCTTTGTAGTTGTCTTTAGAGTCAGTGGTGATTTTGTTTTCATAACTAGCTTTGAAGGATTTTATGAGGGATCTCAGCTTCTTACTGAGGCTGGCCAGGGAGTTTCTCCAATCATGGGATTTTACTTTTTTTTGCAACAGTTTCTTTCTTCTGCTGTAGAGTTTGTTTATGGCAGAGGACCACCAGATTGGCTTCCTTTTTTTGGAGGATAGTATCTTGGTTCTGTTAGGGATTGCATGATCCATGCACTCGTGTATGTGCTTATAAAGTGCATTTGTGTAGGATTCAGCAGTCATACCTCTATTGTCCCTCAGCATGGGTGTTGTGAAGTTTGCCACTTCTGTCTTAAGAAGCGTGAAGTTGGCTTTGGAGAAATTTTTTACTGTGGTTTTTCCCTAATGGGGGGTAGGGTAGGGATGTGGATGTCTAGGGTGATTAGCTTGTGGTCAGATCTGACCAATGAAGAATTGACCTCTGGTGTGGAGCACTGGTTGCCCATGTTGGTAATAACCAGGTCTAGGATATTGCTGCCCCTGGTGGGTGTGTGGATAAGTTGGTCCATGGCATTGGAATTTATGAATTCAAGAAAACGTTGAGCACAAGCTTTGGTACATGAGTAGTTTTCTCAGTTAATGGTAGGGTAGTTGAAATCGCCCATTATTAGGGTGTTAGTTTGTACCCTAATATTTTCCAGTGTATTAAGAAATGAGGAGTGGGAATCCTGGGGCATGGTGGGGGATTTGTAGCAAGCTACAATTTGGATTGCGGTCTTGGCCAGAGTTAGTTGCAGTTAGATAATCTCGGATGCATTATGCTGACCAACTAGCCTGGAAGTGTGGATATCCTTAATGAATATGGACATGCCTCCGCCTTTAGCATTTCGGTCCAGGTTAGGTGGCCAAAAGGTATGTTATGAATTATAGCCTGGTAATGCAGGGGTACTCTCTGGAGCCTTGAACCTGGTCTCTGTCACTGCACAGATGTCGATGTTCTCCATTTTAAGGTGTGCCTCGAGTGAGTGCATTTTGAGGTTTAGACTTCTAGCATTAAGTAGCAATACCCTCAGATTATTCTTGCCTGTACCGTTTTAGGGTGGTGAATTTGTCATTTGAACCTTGCCTAAAAAAGGCACTTTAGGGGTGGCTAGAGCCTTAGCCAGTATCCAGAATCCCAGGGGTGACAGGTGCAGGCCATCTCTGGCAAAGCATCATGGTTTGTCGATCATGTCATCCCAGGCAGACAGATACTGGATCCCCTTAGAATGACACCAGAAGCTTAGCCAATTGTTGAAGTCAATCATTTTGTCCTTGTACTGTGGTATCATTCTGGATGATGGCAGGATGCTACTCAGAGCTAGGGTCATACCTGCCTGGGCCATAAGATCGGACAGCTCCTCCATGTCCCTTTTCATGTAGTCCAAGGAGGCACGTCTCAGGTCATTCACACCAACATGGACAATGACAGAGTAATATTTGTACTTGTTGTGGAGTGACCTGAGTGCATGCATTATGTGATGGATCCTGGCAGCCGACAGGCAGCTGACATTAACTTTCTCCTTGTTTAGCCTGGTGAGTGGAACATCACTGTGCCTGACTATAGAGTCACCTATGACTAGAGTGTTGGGTACGTTGTTATGCCTTATGGGCTGTGGTTGAGTGGCACACTGAGTTTGTGGGCTATGTGTCATTTGGGTTGTTTTGGGAGGGTGGAGGTTGCTTGTGTTTCTGCTTTGGAGGTCCCTGTTGCTTGGTCAGGTTTTTACTGAGAGCCTCCATGAATGTAGGTGTGTGTTTTGTGTTTCTATGTGTGTATTTTGGTGGTGTAAGTTTTGAGGGACTATGTGCTGAGTGTGGTGTGGTGCAAGTGTTTACCTTCTCCTCTTGACTGTCTAGTCCAGTCTTGGGTGAAGAGAGCTTTGCTTCCAGTTTGGCTATATAAGTGCATCTCTCACAGGTTGTAGTGTTGGGTGGTAGGGGGAGAGGGTTGTCTGTGTACATGAGGCAATTACTGCATTGCCCCAAGATGCCCAGATTCATCAGGTAGACAGGAGAAAACACTGGGAGCTGATCCTTAGACATGCCTGGATAGGTGCTTATTTGTTAAGTACTAGAAACTGTTTTCCTCTAGACAGTAAGGAAAGTTGAGTGCTGTAGTAATTTGTAGCTTATTTGGTGCTTACAATAAGTTCTGAACAAGTGCTGAGCTCAAAGAAACAGACTTGAGTGCTGGAACAAAAACTGGCTAGTTCTAAGAAACAAAATTAATCTAGAAGGCTTCCCTCCAACACAGAAAGGCTTGGGGGCCTAGAACCCTACAAATAGTCCTGGACACAGCAAATCTATATCCTGACTAGACTACCCACAGGAAAGGCAGGAAACAACCTTAGAAATTTTTCTTTTTTTTTTTTTTTTAGTGGAAAGAGAGAAAGGAGTAGCAGAAATTAAGCTGATTGGCCTTCTCAAATGTTCTCCCTGTATTGGGTAGAATATGGTAATGACACTAGACTGGGAGGAGGGTCCCAGATCAAATTTACAGTAGGGGCAGGCAACTGCAAAGCCACCAACTATAAGAACTCCATACCAACAGGGAGGGAGGGTGGGTAAAAAACTGCAGAAAAGCAGCAGTGAGCCTTTAAATGAAAGTTTTAAACAGCTAAAGGAGCCTCTAGAGAAAGTGTTTAACTGCAACAAGTTATCAGAAACTAACAACCCAACAGATGCTTAATAAAAGTGGACAATTTCCAGTTAATACCTCACACACAGTGAAACTAGCTAGAAAAATATACAGTACACAAAGTGCTATAAATAACTTGATAAAATAAGCAAAAAACAGGATACTTAATGTTATATATTATAGATCCGAGTTTGCTCAGTGTCCTTCCTTCAATTAGCTCAGTGTGAAATGGCAGAAACTCACAACTTAACTACTTAGGTAACAGAAAGTTGAAACCTGAGACAACTTTTAAGAAACAAAAAGCTCAAAAGAACCAGTGAGGTGCTTAGTCTAAGCTGTAGTCCAGGTCGGATGTGAACGGAGCTGCTGTTTCCTGGTTTATTATTTTTGTTTTTTTTTTAAACCCAGTGTGCAGTGTGCACACCCATTTTGGCAATGTAAACACTGCTAGGCCACTTCAGATACACCCCCTTCCTTAGCTAGGCTTAGCTAAGGGCAAACACAGGCCACAGAGCTCCAATAAGCTTACAGCATGCATGACGCACCCCCTAATGAAGTTATCTAGCTCTTAGGCTTACATCATGGTATTACTGCAGCTAAATGGTTGGGTGCAAGCTAGCACTGAGGGGAAATCTATCATTCAGTATAATTCCCCTCATTTGCATAGAACTGACTGCTAATGCATGGTTACAAAACTGACACTCGGCCTTCCCCCTTAGCAACCACTATTCCATGGTCTTGTTGTGTTATGCATGCCATTGACTATTATGCCAAAATGATGATTTTGGCTTAAATCTTATTTCCAGCTTTCTTTATTATTTTTGAGCTGATCCCATTTGCGCACGGCTGCCCTATGCTTAAATGACCAAAATCAGCCAAAAAAAGTTATTTTTTATAATTTTGAAACTAATTTTCATGCTTATGGCCATATATTTGGCCTTTTACATACCTAACCCTTATAATACATGCATTTTTATGAGCTGTCATGCTTCCATTTTGTAGTTTGCATAAATGTATTCAGCTACTGGCTGAATACATTTCTGCAGTCTACAGTATTCCTGCACAGATGCCTGCCTGCTTCCTGGATCGCTAATTCACGTAATTTGCATGGTTTTTACCAGCAAATGAGGTAATTAACATCCAGGGGCTGTGTCCATGCAGGAATAGTGCAGGACCGCTCCTGCATTTCCCAGGAGCTCATTCCCGGATCGCACATCAGCCATATTGTCTGCAGCAGCTGTTGCACTATTCCTGCACACCATGCAGAGCTTGCTGGATCCTGGGGAGTATGTTTGTCTCATCCTTCCTTTTCATATCATGAAGATGTTCGTATATTTTTTTTAAGCTTAGGCTCCATTTTTCCCCACGTAAAAGGCATTACATGACTTACACAACACAAAATAAATCACTCCTTTTTAAAACAGATTACCATTTGAATACATTTTTAATGGAGGATATCATTGATAGTGGCATATTTAATTTCCTACATACTGAAAAGCCTGCCATACCTTCCATCATTGGTATCCCCAAAGTCCACAAACATGTGTTTGAACCTCCACTAAGACCCATGGTAGCTGCTAATGGTTCCAAAATGCATTCCTTAGCTAAGTTTATAGACCAAAAACTTAAAATTATTTTTTAGAAAAATGAGTGTATGTTGAAGAACTCTTGGGACTTTTTAAACTACTTTATAGGCACCTGCACTTTATATTTTTAATAATTTATTTATATATTTCTAAAAGGGACATTTTTGTTAAGGGTCTTATCTTTTTATATTTTTACATTGCTCTATTTTTACTTATTTATATGAAATCAATTGTTTGGAGCAAGTTGATATTAGTGAACTTATTATAGTAGGTGGCCACATATGTATTATATTCAAAGTATATAAATCATCCATGGATGTATTAGTTTGCATTTTGGATTTACTGACAACAGCATGTATATGTGTATTAAACATTTATTGAGTCTTTTGGTATATTGTTTGAGCAGTTCTTGGTGTATTTAGTTGTTTAGCTGTTAATTAATTAATTGGTAAGATATGATGTCAGAAATTATGTTATAAAGTGAATGCAGGACGTTGGCTAAGCATCTGATGAAGTCCTAATAAAAGGATGAAAATGCTGTTGTCTTTAGTGTTTATGAAGTACTTTTCAGATAATAAAGAAATGTGTTTTATTTAAATCTCTTAGGAATCACTTTACTGTGACCTCACAATGTAATTTTGTTCTTAGTATTGGTGGTTTGGTTGGTTTTTCATGCTGAGTTACTTCCGGTTTCTTGTTTGGATATTTGCTACTCTGTCAGGTTGACACCTTTGACTCCCTGTTTATTTCATCAATTTCTATACCATCTTCTTGACTTTTTGCATTCATTTTCAGCACAGAGTGCCCATTAACAGTACACTGATGACTTATTTCAGTAGACTACCCTTTTCTGAGTATAACATTAATAATTTCTACTGGTGAATGAAGTTAATAAACTTTACTGCCAGCACTGCACTTGCTTTTACCATGTCATCTTGAAAGGGAGATTAATTGCATCAACCACAGCTATCAGCAGAATTTTGTAAACACTGTTTCTTTTTTTTTCTAATAACCTGTCTCTAAATTTTAATCCACATACATATTGGTAATATGAGATAATATGAAACTGTATTTTGAAATTCTGGTTTAAACATTTGTTTATTTTGAGACATACATGTCTATTTGATATTTATCATTTTAATAGATTAAATACATTTAATATTTTGAAAATAAGTGCATTATATATTATACACATTTTCTTTTTTATATTTTAAATATGTCTATATTTGGTCTTTTCTCACATTAACTTTTTTTCTTAGCTTTCATCAAATAAGAAAAGCAATGAAACATGGATAAGGATTATCAGGGATAATAGGAGATTAGAATGGATTAGTTGGGTCAGTAGGGCTTACAAAGTTATTTTCATTAAAGTAGTTGTATGTTTCATAGCATTATTTCTCTAAGCTTGTAAATATCGGTCCTGCATCTTGCATATTTGCATGACGTCAATCTAATTGTTATGCAACGACTATCCTATTAAAAGGTGTACTTATTTCTTATACCTAATTCCACAGCCTTTTGATAGCTGTTCTGTAAGACTCTGTATTATATGAGAAAGCCTATTATTTCTGTGGATGTCAAGATGAAATATTCAGGCTTATATTCTTATGCTCTGCACCTTCTTAAACAACATTCATATATTAAAATAATAAAGAAAAAAGAAATACAAAATTTCAAATTACTCAGAGGTAAGCTTCTTGTCTTTTAGTTCCAAACAGTAAATGCTGCTTATCCTTAACAATATTATTCATTAACATTTTGTACAGAGAAATAAAACCAGTGTGAACTGTGCCTAGCTTTTCTGTCTTCATATGAGTCACAAGAACATGAGACATTAGCCACTAAGACCTTTTTTCATTAAACTTATTTCCCCTTTCACCTAGTCTATATCTACCCCTATATCTCTGCCCACTCCTACATCTTTAATCATTCTACTGTAGCATCGCAGTCATGAAAAGCTTTTAGCTCAGAGACCATATCTGCTATGACATGTATTTCTCCTTTAATATACTCCACCTATATTATTCAGTAGTAGGAGTTCCATGGGCAAAAAGTAACTTCTAGCCGACCAGTAAGGAAGACCTGAACATACAAGTATACTTATTTAATGATACGTCCTGTGATGTGGCTGATTTCTACCGGGCTAATCCATTTATATTATGAAAAAATGCCCCCCGATGTCCTGCTAACTTAGTCCACCTTCTTGCAATAGTGATGTAAATATGATCATAATCCCCTGAGCTGTCTTCACCATATATCTAACAAAGGAGCTACATTGATGGATACATTCTAACTGGCATAGAAGGCATCAAGATTTTATACAAAGTAATGTGGGTAATTGACAGAGAGGCATAAGGAGAGAATGTGGTGGTAGGCATATTGTTAATTAAGCCCTTTTGACATTTTGAAATCACATTTTAATAAATACAGTTTTGTCATCCCTAGTATTATGACTGGCTGTAGAAATGTTCATGTATGTGTCTAGTTTCTTCAGTTGTATTCAACAAGAATTTAAAAGGACTATTCACTAGTCATCCGATCTTTCTTTTAAGGCAGTCCGTGTTGCACTCTAACTTTAATTGGAGACATGATTTCTGCTTTGCTTCTGCAATACTTGACCATCATTTATGAACCTAAAAAAATCTTGATGATTGGATGGGAAATAAGGAATTCACCCCGGGGATCACCTCTGTGGCTCTGCTCGACAGTGGCACAGGAAAATAATTTTCTTGGGTGGCAAAAGCCAGGGTACTTTTTTGGCTGGGCTTCTATAGGCCCCAGGGCCGATAGCCTAGTACCTACCTATGAACCTATGAACTTGTCTTGCAGTCTCTATTTTCTGTTACAAGGTATGATTGTGAAAGTGCTTCTTGTTCTTCTTCATTTAGTGTTGATGTCCTGTCTAATGCAAGTGTTTGCAATGTAGACTGTGTAACTTTCTATCTTCCATAACAAAGAGCATTGAGTCTTGTTTCTGCCACTTAAACAACTACATCATCTTCAAGCTACAAATATTCCCAGTTTATTTTATTATCCTTGCACTATCTGCAGTTTCTGTAATAACAATATTTCTACCTCTTTCCAGCATTTTCTTGTTTTGTATTGATTTTTCAAGAATCAGTAATGATCAGTAATTTAGTGAAAGCATATAATCTGCTTTGCATTCTTCTGCCCATTGACAACTGAACTGAAGACAGAGAATGAATACCTGCAGGGGAGTGTTCCCGTATCCCAAAAGTGGAATACAGCAATCTTTACAGCATTGTTTCTGCTCTGTCATCTGAGAATTGTCACTGCTTGGATACTTCCTACTAACTGTCCATTGGACTCTACATAGTGTGGATCACAATTTATGTGTTTGAATTATTGACCTTTTTCCTGCTCATTACAAATAAAGAGAATTTTCATGGCATGTTCAACCTTCTTCTCATATAAAAATCTTCTGAATTCCAGATTTTTGTATTAAAGACCATTTCCATATATGCCAGCATCAAGTACTTGCTCTTTCAAAGCCATAGACTTAAGTGGACTTGTTATTTGTAATTGACATCGCCACAGTTTGAATATTTCACTGAACTGGGGATCATAATCTCCACACAAAAAATAAACAGCTTCTCTGAAACTGAAACAAATCTGTGTCCACAATGTGCCACCAGTGATTATGTTTTTTACAACCTGAATAACCACTGAGGATATGAGCTAATATGTCTTCTTTTTATTTGTTGATATAACATGTATTTCATGTGAAACAACTCAGTACTATTTTTCCTTTTGTAGTCTTTCCTAAACAATACCACTGCTGTTTCCTTGTGCATTACTGTTATCTTTTGTTATTAACGTACACCATAGCTCTCAACCTTCCATCTCCAAAATGAGGAACACTCACCTTCATAATGTGGAACAAATGGGCAAAATGTGGAACACATACTAATAGCTTACTAACAACTTCAACTAGGAAGGTCATAGGATGGTTAAAATATCCTGGTTTTACTTATAAAGAAGATCCTTTAATTAATTAATATGATTAATTTCTATTTACCATGGATTTCACTTAAAAAAATTCCTAAGACTGAATGTGTGACAGACTCTTTCAATGTGGAACTTTGAGGAACTTCGAGGAACATGAACTTTTTAAGACCCCAAATGAGGTACGTTCCTCGTAATGAGGTACACTTGAGAGGTATGATGTACACTCTCAAGCATTTGTCTTCTCAGCTGACTGAAAAATAAATACATTTTTGTTAGCCTTAAGCATTTATCACTAGACACAACTTATTCCCCTCACTGATAAGTTTTGCTCAATCCAGCATTTTACTTTAGCTTATTTCAGTAAATACACCTCTGAGTCAATGTTAGTAATGCTCTGAAATATGTTTCCTCTGTCATTGACAACTATATCATTAGCCAAAGAATATAAAACTCTTAACAAGGATTCATGCTTTTCTGGAAAATGTGTTCTAATCAAAATATATTTTTTGGAGTAATTTCATATCTGGTTTGTGTTTCACTTTCATATCATTTCTCTTTAAATTAAGTAATAGCCTGTGCAGTCTTAGAAATGACTTTTGGAATATGGCTTTCAAGTCTGTGAAGTCTGTTTGCACTTAAATATCTTTACTACAGACATATCTAATGCATTTTTCATATCATTGCACTATTGCTAACATTTCCTTTCTATTTGAGCATTTTGCTTTTGAACATCCCTGCAGTGATCACAGACCATATATCATACTGAGCAACATCTATTTGCAGGAAAATTTGCATATTTGCATCACAGTATTTTAATATTGGTCATCTATAACTAGTTTCCTGAACATTACAAAACCATTTTGCTTTTCACAACTCCATTTCCAGGCTATATCTTTCTCTACCAGCTTTGTTAGATACATAACTATGTCAGACATATTATGTAAAAACTGTGTGAGATAGTCCCCGAGATTCAGTAAGCTTCCATGCAGGAATAGATTATTCATGCATGGAAATGACCATTTAAGAGCAGCACAGCAGTGAGCCATGCATAGTTATGAAGGAGCGCTGCCTGTACTCTTAAACGGACATGGAGTGTGGAAGAGTGCAGGGGCTGTCTCTGAGAGCAGAGCTCTCACAATATACATGCCCTGCACTCAAGAATTGCCGTTAGGCAATTACAATGAATGAGACTGCTCATAGGGGGTTGTAGGGTTGGCAGCTTTTCAAATGCCCAAAGTGGGGCATTTTTAGTACAAACACCAGATCTGGCAGGCCAACACATACGCACGGCCAGTACAAAGGACAGAATTTCACTTCTTTGCCTAAATAAAAGCTTATTCTTATAGCATTTTAGTTGCTTATTTTGTTTCTTATAACATTTAGGTGTTTCAGATGCAGAATAACTGTTTTATGCAACTATTACATAAAATATAGGAAATCATTTTGTCCTAATATCTCAGGACATTTGCCATTTTTACAATTTTTTTGCAGGACACAACTGCCCAAAAAGGGACTATTCCTCGCAAAGTGGGACAGGTGCTAACCCTAGCGGGTTGCCACCTCTTCAAATGCCCAAAGTGGGACTGTTGGTGTACAAACACGACATGTTGCAGGACAAAACACATCCACAGCCATTGCAAAGCTCAAAGCCCCACTTCCCAGGAAAACCCTACCCTCATAGCAACTGAAACATGCTAGTATGTCTGTCAAATGTGCAGCTGCATGCAGAAATCCACAGCAATAAGTGAAACCTGTCCCTTCCTAGAGAAAATTACACTAGAATTTTTTTTTTATCAAACAGATTAAATTTAACTGTAGTTGCATGGGTTTGCCCATTGCTTAGCTATGCATACTGTAGCTTAAATGGCACAAGAAGGTAAATAGCAAGATACAGTCAGTAGAAACAGTACTGCAATAGTGTAGTGGTCAGAGTGTTCGCTTTGCAAGCAGTCATTCCAGGTTCAAGTCTTACAGTAATAAACTCCATTTTCAATGTGAAAGCAATTTATGAAAATTTTTTGCTGTATAACCTACTAAATAACATATATTTGTGAACTGGGGTACTGCATTAAGTGCAGATGTGAGGTGTCATTGTAATGTGGTAAAATCCACAGATAAACAGAAGTGCCCCATACAGTATATGTACACATGAATCAGGGATACTAAACAAAATTATAATGTGTAATGAATGATAAATCCATGCCATACAGCAAATAGTGTAAAAATGTATAAAGTGTCCAAATCTACCACTTTCCCAAGACCCATTTTTAATTTCTTTCTAAATTAGTGTGGGGTTAAGCGGAAGTAAGCACTTTTAAGCAGTAGTAAGCGGGTTTAAGCCTGTTTGCGCAGGGGTAAGCAATCCCTACACAGGATAAGCAATTTAGAGGCTGAGTGTAAGAAAATGTAACCAGAAGTTAGCATTGCTTACTGTCACGCAAACCCGCTTACATCTGCTTAAAAGTGCCTTAATCACCCTGTATCCAACAGCCCCTGTTCTGCCCAGCAACAAAATAAACATCCCTTGCAGGTCTTGAACCCAGAACCCTGTACACTATATTCATATAGCAATAACCCACGCCTGGGTGTGGGTAATGCTGGATTTACCCACGGTTGGCATGGAACAAAGCCAGCCGTGGGTAAATCCAGCATTACCCACACCCAGAAGTGGGTTATTGCTATTATACAATGACATTATTTAAGAAAAATAATAATTACTTTTCTTAAATAATGGCATTGTATAATGCCTCCTTGCTGCCCTTCTGCTGATGTCTGTTATCCGCGGCAGTTCTGATGTACTGCGCATGCGTAAGCCTACGCAGTACATCAGAGCTGTGGGCAAAAACAATGGAGATCTTCTCTGTTGCTTTTTACTGTTTTGCTATGTTAAATGGGTTTAACATAGCGAGACAGCTTTAAAATAAGCAACTGAGATCTCTGTTGCTTATTTTAAAGCTGTCTCGCTATGTTAAACCCATTTAACATAGCGAGACAGTTAAAAAGCAACGGAGAAAGCAAGATCTCCGCTTTTACACACTGTGTCACTATGTTAAAGGAGTTTAACATAGCGAGACAGCTTTAAAAAGCAAGGGACATCTCCATTGCTTTTTTTTCTGTGTCGCTATGTTAAACTCCTTTAACATAGAGACAGTGTTTTAAAGACTTATACTAATGGAAAAGTCCGGGTGACTGGACCTTTTTCCATTAGTATAAGTCGATTTACAACGTGCACACTGGCCAATCAGTGTGCACGTTTTAGAATATTAATGGGGGGTCATGGTATAATAGCAGTTACTCAGTAAGCCATCACAGCTGTATATAAAATTGAGGTATACCCAAACAGATCCTCACTATAGCAAAATCACAATTTACATGTGAAAGGAATCTATAAACAGGTTCTTGTTGCATAACCTACTAAATAGCATATATATTTGAACCAGAGTACTGCATGAAGTCCAGATGTGAGGTGTCATTGTAATAAAGTGGTGAAATCCCCCGATAAACACAAGTACCCGATACAGTGTATGTACACATGAATCATGGATACTAAACAAATATATAACAGGTAATGAATGATAAATCAATGCCAAACAGCAAATAGTGTGCAAATTTAAAAATAAGAAACGCTAAGCATTGCACACCTCTGCTTACCAGGTGTAAGCAATGCATAGCCCAGCTAAATTGATTTGCCCATTGGTATGCCCCTTTAAGCATTGCCAACCTTAGGTAAGCAGGTTTGCCCATAGCTTAGCATTTTCAAAACCATCCAATCACAGCAAAGTGTGGGAAATCAGCCCTATTTAAATCTAACAGGAAGGAATACATCTCATAACTGGTTGCAGCTTCCTCCTGTAGGCACAATGGCTGGTGTCAAGGAAGGATCGTGCTTCCAAGCACAGTGCTGGGGCATCCAGGAGTCCAGGGTCATGGCAGAACTCCTGGTAAAAGACCATGAAGAGAGACTGCTGCAGGCCCAGTACCAGAGTTCCCAATATAAAGCGGAAGCCTGGGACTGTCTCGCCTGTGACCTCACCAGTGCCACTGGCATCCCTCGAACTGTTGAGCAGGTCAGGCATCACTATGCCAACCTGAAATGGAGGAAGAGGGAGCTCTTGGATCAGTGGATCCAAGAAGCTAGGCAGGGTGATGTCCCAGCAGTGTGCAAGTACTCATTCTACTAACTGTTTAATAATTGCCTAGCTCATGTATATTATGGATAGGTATGACTAA
This sequence comes from Protopterus annectens, assembly GCF_019279795.1. Classification (NCBI taxonomy): domain Eukaryota; kingdom Metazoa; phylum Chordata; order Ceratodontiformes; family Protopteridae; genus Protopterus; species Protopterus annectens. The sequence continues at coordinate 499,087,586 of NC_056730.1, read as the reverse complement.
ATATTCCTCTTATGTCTCTGACAGCGGCAGTGGAGTGGGCTGTGAATCAGGAAGCCCATCCATGTTGGCTGCAAAGGCTGTATCATGAGGCAGGTTAGTAATTATCTTGAATGTACTATCATAAGAAATAAATCTTAAAGTAGTAAAAAGTTAATTGCCAGCATAAAACCTGTATTGTGTATGGGATGTACTGAATAAACCAGGCAATATGGCAGAAAGAGTCTCACACAGGTTGTATGTAAATAAAAGGGTAACAGCCTGGCAATAAAGGTTTAACTCCTGGACTCCTTGTTTTTACTCTGGTATCAAATGGTAATGTAGTGTTGCATTCTCTTAATAGTAATGTTGTATTAAGCACTGTTACCCACACTGTGCTACATAAATAAAATGTGTAGGAATGCCTGTATATGACTGTTGTAATCACAAGGTCATATTGTACAACTGAAGGAGACTTAGAGTCAAAACAGTGAAAAGATACACAACAAAATAAAAATAGCACACTCAACTGAGAAGTAAACTGTTGTATTTTTAGCAGACACAGCCATGGTTCGAATTTTGTGAGTGGTAGTAAGCTGTATGCAGAATCATACCCCTCAACTGTACAGATTTTGTCAGAAAGTTCAGATAATTGCCTTAATTTTCCTGCCTGTCACCCTGTCCCCTGGCAAATCAGTGGGATTATCACAGAAGTTTAGACAACAAATAATGACATACAACTGATTGTCAGACATCATATCCATCAGAAATATATCTATAAGAACAAACCTGTCACTCTAGCAACTCACCAAAATGTTATGAGAATAATATGCTAAGTATGTCCCATCTCCAACCCCATGCTGTGAAGCTATGACCAGAGAGTGTGCAGTAACAGAGTGAGACGTATGTGCATAATAATAATGTGGAATCTGGTAATATGTGTGGCAACATTCAGGTAGTATTAACAAACATTCCCTCCACAGGTCAGTCAGATAAGAAAACTGTGCCTGGAAATAAAAGATTGAAATCCTGGACTGGTACTGTTTAGTCTGGTATTGTATGGCATTGTTAGTGTTGCAGTTTCTTTGAATAATGATGTATTACTCATCACTGTCACCCACACTGTGCTACATAATAAAACTGTCTAGGAATACCTGTATAAGGCTGTTGTAATTACAAGGTCAGATTTTAAAACCACGGAAGACTTAGGCAGAAATCAGTGAAGAGATACACATCAATATCTAACTAGCACACTTAACTGTGATGTACACTGTTTTATTTTTAGCATACACAGCCATGGTTCAAATCCTGGGAGTGGTAGAAAGCTGTATGCAGAATCATACCCCTCAACTGTACAGATTTGTTCAGAATGTCCAGATAATTGTCCCATATCCGCTGCCTGTTACCCTGTCCACCTGGCAAATCAGTGTGACGATCTCTGACATTTAAGCAGCTTTTGTATGACATATAACTGACTCTTAGACCTGTAAATATTCAGAAAATGTATACGAAAACAAACCTGTCATTGTAGCAACTCACCAAAGGTTTATGAGGGCAATTGTCAAAATATGTCTCAGTTTCACCTGCATGATGTCAAGCCTTGACCAGAGTGTGTGCAATAAGAGATTGAGAGGTATGTGGATAACATCAACCTGGAATCTGGGAATATGCATAGAAACAGTCAGGTAGTGTTAACAAACATTACTTCCACAGTATACCAGGTAAGATGTGTATACTGCAGGTAAAACACAGTTCACGTATATAGTTGTCTACAAACATACCACTGTTCAAACTAAGGCCATAGGGTAGTGTAATAATACCTGTAATGTACAGATTACAACAGTGACTAAGAAAGTAGTGAAAACTACAGGGATATACAAGTTGTTAATTGACATTGCTCCCCCCCCCCCCACAATATCTGCAACAATAATCTAATACACAACTCAATGGGTATGTGTACAATTAAATCCACTGTTGGGGCATATGTCCTATTGTTTGATAAATACTGAAATGTGTTTCTATGCATGTGCAATGTTGAAATACTCCCATATTGGTGGCATGCTGCCATCAATGTAACCTGCATGCTGTTGTAATGGCCACTGTGGTTCCATATATGCATGTGTTCTGTTTGCTATGCAGCTGTTCCATATTTGGTGTTTTGGGTTAATGGGAATATCTATGTATGCTGTTATACCTAATCCTGGAATGTGCTGACTATTACTAACCCACATATGTTTTAAAATTGCAACACCATAGCATTTTTGGGAAGGCCGGTCCCAGTGGACCCACCTCTCCCACCTCATCTGGCCATGGCACTGGGCCCCAGCACATCTAGGGGCCCACCCTGGGACTTCCTTATCCACTGGTCCTGCACCACCTTTGGGTGGAACTGCCTTAGGGGATGGGGTTCAGACAGTAAACTGTCACCTGTCATCAGGTCTGGGGTCTGCTGGATAGTGAGCTCCGCAAGGGGTTTGGAGATCAGCTACACCAGCTTGAAGGCCATATGATGCATTTAGAGGGTCAGCCTGCCCTTCCTACCCAGCACAGCCACCTTTGGGGCCGTGAAGGTACAGTGGTGACTGCCTGGGGGCTGTTCTGTAAGACTCTGTATTATATGAGAAAGCCTATTATTTCTGTGGATGTCAAGATGAAATATTCAGGCTTATATTCTTATGCTCTGCACCTTCTTAAACAACATTTATATATTAAAATAATAAAGAAAAAAGAAATACAAAATTTCAAATTACTCAGAGGTCAGCTTCTTGTCTTTTAGTTCCAAACAGTAAATGCTGCTTATCCTTAACAATATTATTCATTAACATTTTGTACAGAGAAGTAAAACCAGTGTGAACTGTGCCTAGATTTTCTGTCTTCATATGAGTCACAAGAACATGAGACATTAGCCACTAAGACCTTTTTTCATTAAACTTATTTCCCCTTTCACCTAGTCTATATCTACCCCTATATCTCTGCCCACTCCTACATCTTTAATCATTCTACTGTAGCATTGCAGTCATGAAAAGCTTTTAGCTCAGAGACCATATCTGCTATCACATGTATTTCTCCTTTAATATACTCCGCCTATATTATTCAGTAGTAGGAGTTCCATGGGCAAAAAGTAACTTCTAGCCAACCAGTAAGGAAGACCTGAACATACAAGTATACCTATTTAATGATACGTCCTGTGATGTGGCTGATTTCTACCGGGCTAATCCATTTATATTATGAAAAAATGCCCCCCGATGTCCTGCTAACTTAGTCCACCTTCTTGCAATAGTGATGTAAATATGATTATAATCCCCTGAGCTGTCTTCACCATATATCTAACAAAGGCGCTACATTGATGGATGCATTCTAACTGGCATAGATGGCATCAAGATTTTATACAAAGTAATGTGGGTAATTGACAGAGAGGCATAAGGAGAGAATGTGGTGGTAGGCATATTGTTAATTAAGCCCTTTTGACATTTTGAAATCACATTTTAATAAATACAGTTTTGCCATCCTTAGTATTATGACTGGCTGTAGAACTGTTCATGTATGTGTCTAGTTTCTTCAGTTGTATTCAACGAGAATTTAAAAGGACTATTCACTAGTCATCCGATCTTTCTTTTAAGGCAGTCCGTGTTGCACTCTAACTTTAATTGGAGACATGATTTCTGCTTTGCTTCTGCAATACTTGACCATCATTTATGAACCTATAAAAATTTTGATGATTGGATGGGAAATAGGAAATTCACCCCGGGGATCACCTCTGTGGCTCTGATGACTGATAATCATGCAAGGGAATTGGGTAGCTGAATGTTATGGCAGCAGACAGTAGACACCCATAGTAGCACCATGACATCTGCAACACATACTGGAGTCACCATATTAGCCATTACTACACAGGGTGACAAAACTCACTGCAGGAAATGTACTGTGCGACATATGTGTTAATATGACCCACACATGCCAGTCAGAACGGTTCACATACCCAACAACAGTCTCAACCAGCAGGACAGGTGTAGACAATCCCAAACAGAGCCTGTGGCATGGCCCCAGAATGATGGCTATGGTTAACCTCCCCACCCAGGCCTACACAGACAGACCACAGCATGGCAGGCAGTGAGATGTTAGTTCTGAAGGGTAGGAAGACAGACAATAATATGGAGGGCAACCAAAGCCACAATATGTAGTGCACTGGTATGCCTCTAGTCAGCATGATAGTTAGCAATACAGAATGAAATGGAGTACCTGACATACCAGTATGGTCATAGCCAATGTGTACATGTTTCACGTGTGCCCCCTCACATCCTACATAGTAATGTAATAACAGTCAGGTGTGCCCCCCCAAACCTGTGTAGAAATGTAGAAATAGTCAGATGTGCCCCCCAGTCCTACATAGTAATGTAATAACAGTCAAGTATGCCCCCCCACTCCTGTGTAGAAATGTAGAAATAGTCAGGTGTGCCCCCCATCCTACATAGTAATGTAATAACTGTCAGGTGTGCCCCCAACCCTATGTAGAAATGTAGAAATAGTCAGGGTGTGCCCCCATCCTACATAGTAATGTAATAACAGTCAGGTGTGCCCCCCACACCCCTGTGTAGAAATGTAGAAACAGTCAGGTGTACCCCCCCTGCTATGCAGAAATGTAGTAATAGTCAAAGCCAAATGATCAATGGGTACCCTGCAGAGACAGCATGATACCTGTTAGTGTACAACACAAAGGTCAGCACTGCAGCACAAACTACCTGGACACAATTTACAGATTCAATACAGATGGGCATACTGGGCATGCTCACACACTTAGAGAAATGAAGGCAACGTTAGTCAGCAACATACTGAAAAGTCATACTGGGCATGATCACACACTGAAACGCATGAAGGCCATGACTGCAAACACCAGTAGACCAGACATATCTGGTAGTTGCAGTTGTTAGTGCAGACAGTCATCAGTATGCACCACTCATGCCTTGCACACACAGTGGATAGGAATACAGACATATATGTCAGGACAACATACTATAATAAGCCAAAGGTAGACATACATAGATGTGTGGAAGAGGGTTACTGTGACAAGGAGCCATTCAGGCATCTCCCACCCAGCACACAGCCAAAGGCTCCCAAACACATGAGGTGCGGATGTCATTCACTGCAGATACTAGCCACCAGTATCTGTCAGCATTACAGACTATGTGGTGCATGTGCCAGCTGTGCAACAGGACTGTACAAGGGAGTAGTCATCTAGCAGCTGTATACACGTACCTGTGACATATGACTCTGTGTGTACCCACATGTGGCATGTCAACCTTTACATGAATGGATTATGGCTCATGCACCCACAGCCCTCCCCATAGCCCTTCTATGACAAGCCTGCTGACATAATCCAATGTAAAATACACCTTTGGGAGAGTTGTAGCCCAGTAATCTCTGTGGCATGTCCCAAAACTGTGTACTGCTGTAGTATGATAAACTAGTTAGTTAGGAGTTCTAAACCCAGACTTGGCAACTGTGTGTGTGTGTCTGACTGTGTAGAGAGCAATGCTTTTTAGGGTACTCACACTCCTCACAATTCTGAGGTAATCCAATGTAAAATACACCTTTGGGAGAGTTGTAGCCCAGTAATCTCTGTGTCATGTCCCAAAACTGTGTACTGCTGTAGTATGATAAACTAGATAGTTAGGAGTTCTAAACCCATACTTGGCAACTGTGTGTGTGTGTGTGTCGGACTGTGTAGAGAGCAATGCTTTTTAGGGTACTCACACTCCTCACAATTCATATACTCAACTTTGGCAAGGCTGCTGATGTCACACACCTAGAACTACACCTCTGGGAAGGTTGTTGCCTAGTAATCTCTCTAGTGCTTTCTGTAACTGCATACTGCTGTAGTGTGATAAAGTAGCTAGGTAGGTGTTTTAATCCCAGACTTGGCAACTGTGTGTGTGTGTCTGATTGTGTAGCAAGCATTGCTTTTTAGGGTACTCACATTCCTTACAATTCATATACTCAATTTTGGCAAGGCTGCTGATGTCACCCACCTAGAAATACACCTCTGGGAAGATTGTTGCTTAGTAAGCTCCATAGTGCTTCCTGTAACTGCGTACTGCTGTAGTGTAATAAAGTAATTCGGTAGCTGTTCTAACCCCAGACTTAGCAGCTATGAGTTTGTGTGCGTGTCTCTGATTGTGTAAAACACAATGCTTTTTAGGGTACTGACACACCTTAAAATTGATATGCTCAACATTGGCAAGGCTGCTGATGTCACCCACCTAGAACTACACCTCTGGGAAGGTTATAGCCCAGTAATCTCTGTAGCGCGTCTGCTAACCGCATACTGCTAGAGTGTAATAATATAGAATTGTGGTTGGGGTCCATCTCCACTCATGGCAGTTCTGGATATTTTGTGTGTGTTTCAATGTCTGTGTATGGAGCAATGCATCATAGGTTAGTCACTCACAGTACATTTCAAATGCCCTACTTTGGTAATCCTGCTAATGTCATTCATTCTGAAATGCACCTTTGGGGAAGGAGTACTCCAGTAATCCCCGTGGTGCATCCTATAACAGCTCCATGCTGTAGTGTGATATAGACCCCTGTCAGGTGTTCTATACCCACACATGTTGGTTGTGGATGTTTTGTGAGTGTCTCACTGTCTGTGTAGGGAGCAATGCATTTTAGGCTAGTCACTCGCAGTACATTTCAAATGCCCTACTTTGGTAATCCTGCTGATGTCATTCCTTGTGAAATACACCTTTGGGGAAGGAGATCTCTAGTAATCCCTGTGATGCATCCTATAACAGCCCCATGCTGTAGTGTGATATACACCTCTGTCAGGAGTTCTATACCTGCACATGTCAGTTGTGGATGTTTTGTGTGTGTCTCACTGTCTGTGTAGGGAGCAGTGCATTTTAGGCTAGTCACTCGCAGTACATTTCAAATGGCCTACTTTAGCAATCCTGCTGATGTCATTCAGTATGAAATATACCTTTGGGAAAGGATTACTCGCGTAATGTCCGTGGCATGTACTATAACTGTGCAGTGCTGTAGTGTACTAAATTAGTTAGATGGGGTTTCTACTGCCAGGCATAACAGGTGTGTGTGTGTGTGTGTGTGTGTTTGTCACCTGTATCCTGGGTGGAGGTGTATGTGTGTGACACCTGGGCCCAATGTGTGGTGGGTTTAAACAATTCTTATATGGTGGCCCTAGTACATATCACAATGTCCACTGTACAGGGATAACAGCTGTGAAATAGCTGAGAGACTTGGGTGAATATCCATACCCATACATGTGACATCAAGGCCAGGCAATCACAGTTAGCAACCCCAGTATTACCCAGAGCACATTATCACCCATGTCTCATACACACACATATGCCTAGGCAACAGCCAATATGTGGGTAGTACACTGCATTTTGGCAACTGATAGTAGCTATGGAGTGATATCAGTGGGCTACAGAGGGCATGTCACCCTCCCCATCTGTCCAATATGCATGTACATGCAGACAGTGCACCTCCCCCATGTTCCCTAATGGACACCTGCACCACCTGTGGTGCCTTCACATGTGACCCACAACAGACATACCATGCTTGACAACATGCTCTGTATGGACAGATGCAACTGACACCAGGGAACGCTGTTAGCATGCTATCAATGTAGGTGCAGGGTAAACCTGCTGCCCATTACCAGTCCCTGCCACAGGTGGGCAAGACTGACACATCAGATGATAATCTGTGTTCACAGCATGGGCCAGACCCCCCAGGTACAGTTCCACATGTCACTGTACATGTATGTGGGAGTTGTGCACATCCTAGACATCATCCATGTCATGGACTAAGGAACACTTACATGGCAATTGATGCACAGCATTGGCCACACACAATAGTCATCCAGGTGACTGGATGGGGGATACAATAACAACCTGTGTGGGCAAATGCAGAAACTACAGCCATGAGCCACAATGCAGACCATTGTCATGTGGCTTGATGCCTAGGTATACCCATCACCTGCCCTTGTATAGCCTGCTGGCACAGTTGACCACCACACACCTATGCAGACATGCACCCATTCATGTCAGTAATGGCACCCTGTGTGTTTGTGTGTGTATTATAAGGTGCATATGTCCACATCCACACTCACTACAACCCCCATAGGCATACAGAAGCATGCTGTCTGATGTCTGACACCTCCTCATAATTTTTGCCCATACAACCTCCGTATGACCCGTGTGGTGTATATGATACCTGCACAGTGATGTGTTGTGGCAATCTCACTACTGATGAGTTGTACTCCTGGCCCTGCCAAGTGTGTAAATGTGTGTGCATCCCAGTGAGAGTGTGGCTGTATTGACACTGGCACCTGTTCATGTGGACAGGCACGTGTACGTCACCTACCGTATAGCTACCGTATCCCTGTTGTAGATGTCACTCACCATCACATATATGTTCTGAGTGCTCCACAACAGGTAACCCATGTGGCGCATCCAATAACTGCATCGAACTTTGATAGCACTACATAGTTGTCGAGGGTGTGATACCCTGTGCTGGTAGGTGTGTGACACAAACATGCTTCAGTTTTACTCTCCCCTCCCTGACATGTATTTGCCTCTGTCTGCTTCTCCCACTCCCTCTCTGGTGGATGATCAGACTCACACCTGCTTTGCTTAGGCAGCAGCATGTGTATTTTAAGCGATGCTCATGATCAGCTGATGGCCTCGGCATGAATTGCAGCCCTCCCCTAGCTGACTGCATGTGGAACAGGTGTGGTAACATTCCCATAGCCAATTACATGGAAACATACTCCAATATCTAGGAACATCATAGTGGTGTTGGCCCTTTTCATTCACTGTGAGCAGGAACTAGATCTGTTGTTTGGCAAACAGCATCTCAGATGGATTGGGGATTTACCTCTAACAACATACACTATGGAAACAGGGCAATACACAGGAGGGGGATGTGCCTGACCTGACTACAGACTGTAAGTGCTGCTATACTGCATTTGGAGTAATGTTGGTTTCACAGTGTTTGTCTGGATATGGCTGTCGTACATGTCTCAATAAGTGCCATGTCAGTTCCTTGTTTATGAAGAATCCCCATCTGCAGGGTCATCTGCAGACTGGGCAGTGTTGTGCCTTTGGTTTCATATGTTACCCATGGAGCATCTATCTGTGGACAGCAGAAGGTAATGTGAGGATTGCAGTCTGTAGACGGTGAAGGTCGTGACAGTTACTGACCTCATATCCCTCATAGGACATATGTTGCAACAAACCCCATTACAACAGTAAATGTATGAGGTTATCACAGCAACATGTCAATACTGGCCCTGTGTATGTGCTTCCAGCCACACCTTTGTCAACCTTTGTACATATGTCATGCAGGAAGTGGTGCATATGTGTTGTACACCATAATTAGTGTCATCATATCTGATAACAAGCCAGTGATATATTAGGCTGCTACACATGTTATGTACAGTAGGGGTTATATTTCATGACATAACCTGGACATTCTGTGGATGTTTGTACAGTACTGAGGTCTGGGTACTTATGGCAAATGTCGACAGTGTGTGTATTGTTAATATGTATTTAACCTGTGTACAGACTGTGGTAGATGTCATTGTTCATAGGTTCATAGGTTCATAGGTTCATAGGTTGGTACTAGGCTATCCGCTCTAGGGCCTATACAAGCCTAGCCATAACAATTCCCTGGCTATTTCTTCCCACACTATTTACTTCCCTGGACCCCTGTCTAGCAGGGCGACTGATGTGATCCCCGCGGTGAATTTCCTTTCTCCCATCCAATCATCAAGGTTCCTTTTGAAGAGGGCCAAAGAGGCACTCTGCTTGACATGTATGTTCTAGTTCCCTTCCTATCTGATGCTACATGCTGTCCCACTGTATGATACCATATTGGTGTACATGTTTGTAGGGCCATACACACACATGTCCCATACCACAGACAGCCATCAGACCAAACTGTGTAGCAGCCCAGTATATGTAGGGTCAGTCTGTGAGTGGCACATATGAGGATGGTGTAGAACAGATAGGCCATATACTGTAATATTATGTTAGCTTACCATATGTGGCTGTGGCTGTGTTCACATTGGCTGTGGTTGTGCACTTTCACACAGGTGTATCTTACCCTGTGCTGTGACATGCTTGTTGAGCCTGCTATATATGCAGGTACATGTGCATTCCCCTATTGGAGATGTAGGCCAGTGTTGAGCCAGTCTGCCTGTAGCCTGCACAGTGCATTGTGACATGCCTAGCAGCTTAGTGTACTTACCCAGTGAGATGTCATGTGCAGATACTTGCCAGATGTACTGCTGCCAGGCCCCCCTTACAAGTCATGTATGTCAGACAGAGCAGTGGGATGCTGTACAGATGTATGTCAATATCTACTGGGTAGTATGTGGCCATGGCACACCTGTACCAGCAGTCATTATGTGTCAGGCCAGACAGGAGTTTGTGAATGCATAACCTATGGTGGAAAATGTATACCAGTCATTATGTGTTGTCTACATCCATATTGTCAGGCATGGTGCATATGTTGTGCACTAAAGGCTCAAGTGTATACCTCTGGACTGTACAGGGTGTGTCAGAATTTCCTCATAAATTGGCCAATATCTCTGCTGCAGACCACAGGGGCATTACATGCTAGCAGCAGTACTTTACAATGATGTCCTTAGGATGTCTGTCAGTAGCCAATGGCACACATGTTATAAGCAGATGTGACCTCCCTCATGCACCATGTCTGTGAAAATAATCCCAATGACAGTAGCAATAGTCTACTAATATATTTGCTATACATACCTGACATCCCCTTGCACTACGACTTTGGGACTATAGGGGTTGGGGTAGGGCTACACTCCATGTCCAGGACATATGGTGGAAATAAATGTACATATACTTATCCAGATATCCATATATATATATATATATATATATATATATATATATATATATATAAATATTAGATATATATATATATATATATATATATATATATATATATATATATATATATGATTACACATGTGTAGTACTTCAAATTACCACTTTCATGGCAACCACCCACAATAAATCCCTACATCATGTGGGCATGGTCCCTGTATATTTCCTGTGTGATGGACATCCTTCCTGTGTGTGAGCATCATTGTTACAGACAGAAGGTAGCAATACCTCTTACAGGAGAACCGGCACACTCAGGGCAGCCACATATTTGTAGGAAGATTAGGAACAACAGACAGACTGTGAGTAGAGTTGTGTTATGCTTTGTATAGTACTGGTGTTACAGGGTGTGTGTGTGTGTGTGTGTGTGTGTGTGTGTGTGTGTGTGTGTGTGTGTGTGTGTGTGTGTGTGTGTGTGTGTGTATATACATACTAGTTTACCTTGGAATGCAGTCTGTCTGCATAGCTCACAACTGTGGGCCTATCCTCTTGCTGGACAGAAGTATGCCTATCATGATTTGTCTATCCCACACACAGGTCCTGTGTCAGATATTACACTAGCAGTGTGTGTGTTGAGTGCTATCAGTACATGGCTACATCCATTTCTGTTTCTAACCTCAATTCCCTGACTACAGGTATGTTGCAGATTATCTTGTAACACCAGCAACTTGCTTAGTGTATGGCAACAGTTTTCCACATATGTGCCTGTGTTCCACCCTCTGCCCTCCACCTACATACCAAACTTGTCACATATGTCATGCTGTCGGGGGTTGTTCTATAGTGAGCTGTGAGTATATCACACTGCCATTGCTGCCATCAGTCCATTGCTGTTGTATCTCCCACACATACAGTGGGGCTGGGGCCATATATGTGTGGGCATCACCTACACAATACATGTGTGCCCTTATGCACTCCAGAGGCCAGTGTATGTAACAGTGGTATATGGCCCTGTATTATTGAGTCTAGGGGGGAGCACCATAAATGACCTAGGCTGTTACAAAATGTGGGGGTATCAAGGATGAGCTGCCGTAAGGTAACTGACTATTCTGTTTGTCAGAGTGCTCGTGATGGTGTCAGTTATGCCTTGTTATGTAACAGTTACAGCCCATTTGATCACATAACATCTTTAACACCTACAGGATTTGTACATTGTGTAGATAGAGGCTGCTGAACTATACACCTGCATTACATATTGTTGATTGTTTGGTATACTGTGGCACAGTTTGTCTTCACTATTGTACAATTTGAAGGGCTTGGCCTGGACAGCAACAGTTGTGAACCTTTAAAGACTACTGTATTAGTGTAAATGTTTCACGGTTGCAGTACTTTGTTTATATGGTTGCCAGTGTCTGAACAGCTATGTGACATGGCACACAATTAAAGGCTTTCCATTTCTGCAAACCTGTGTGTGGTGTCTTTCCTATGACCTATCTATGGTTATGTGCTGCAGGCAATGATTGACATATGAATGGGTGGCCCATGCAGTGTCCAATTGTTCAGGTGTTAACTGTAGGCATAGTGACTGTTCCATATTGTGTGCACCTTTTACAACTGTATCTTACTGTACATATATCTGCACGTGTATGTGTAGTCAAATGTATATCTATATATATATATATATATATATATATATATATATATATATATATATATATATATATGTGTGTGTGTGTGTGTGTGTGTGTGTGTGTGTGTGTGTGTGTATATCTGCCTCTGCATATCTGTGTCTGTGTATCTGTATCCTGGGGATGTTGATGGCTTCCACATATTACATTTCCTATGGGAGGCAGACTGTACTGCATGATATGTTAACAATACCAGCCTGACATCATAGGTAGGATGGCTTACTGTTAAAATCTTGTGGCCATGTCATGTCAGGTCCTAGTTATGGGATCTGCAACACTTGGTAGTGTATTGCAGGGTGGATGTGTTTGGCTGTGGGGGGGATGCCTATTCATACAAGACGTATAGTTTGTGGGGCCTCACAACCCCATTAACGGTGCATGTGGACATACGTGTATTTGTTAATCTGCCATTACTAACTACAGATGTATGGCCATATATACCTATATATCTATATATATATCTATCTATATATATATATATATATATATATATATATATATATATATCTACATATATAGATATGTTGTATCTGTTTAGATATTAATATATCTACACACACATAAATCTAGATGTTGGTATACATTCTCTGTACTGTTGCATGACTGGACTGGGTGATATGTTTCTGAAAACATCAAATTTCTTTGTATCTGTCATGGCTTAGTGGTAAATCACTTTGTCTATGGTGTGCAGGGTCCTTGGTTTTAGCATTGCAGGAGCTGTTTATTTTGTTGCTGGACAGAACCCCGGCAGTTAGGTACTGAGTGATTAAGGCACTTTAAAGCAGTTGTAAGCAGGTTTGCATGGGTTTGCACTGAGCTAAGCACTGCTAACCTTTGGTTACAGTTTCTAGCACTCAGCTTCTACTTTGCTTAATCTTTGTAGGTAATGCTTACCCCCTGCGCAAATGCACTTAAATACGCTTACTAGTGCTTATATATGCTTACTACTGCTTATTAGTGCCTTATTCATTATGACACTGACACTTCACATTTGTATTTAATGCAGTACTCCAGTTCACATTTAAATGTTATTTAGTAGGTTATGCAGCAAATAAATGAATAAAAAGTGTCCATATACAGATTTTATATGGAGAACAGTATGTGCTGCAGTGGGACTTGAACCGGGCATGCCTGCTCATTAGGCGGATACCTTACCCACTACCCTATTGCTGTGCTGCTTAATTTGCATATATTTTCCTTGTTATCCTCTTCAGCCTTTTAAGCTACTTTAACCGCAGCTTAATGATGGGCACACCCACGCACCTACAGTTAGCTGTATTCGGATTTAAGAACAATATAACAGGTTTTCTTTGGTTTATTTATATGTACTGTTGCTGTTGTACACATGGGAGACTGTTGGTGGGGATATGTGGACACCTATGAGTGGCCTCGGTCATTTATTTCCACTTTCTGCTGTTCTGCTTTGCAGGGTCATGTTTATTCTGAGAGCTCTGCTCTCAGACATGCCCCCTGCATTCGTACATGCTCCGTGTATGCCTAGGAGGTCGGGCAGTGTGCCTTCATTAATATGCATGGCACACTGCCATCCTCCTCCTAAGTGGCTGCTTCCCTGCAGGGCTAGATTAGTCCTGCATGGAAGATTAGTAAATCCGGGGGTTTATCTGTTAATTTAGCTTCGCATTCATATATTCTCTTTATTGATTCAGTTAAACTTCATTCATTCATGCTACCATACTTTCTAAATTTACTCACAATCACATGTATTCTGCTAAGTTACTTGTCTGTAAATATATATATATATATATATATATATATATATATATATATATATATATATATAGTACTTACATATTATCGCAACCAGATTTTCGTGGTTGTGAAATTGGCATGCTGGCATGAAAGCAACTGCAGAAAATACCATAAGGTGTTAGTTTGACATCCTTACTGATTAGAAATCAGTTTGCCTTACTTTCAGGAAGAGTAACAGTTGTGCAAGCCTTCTTCCTGTTTGCCGTGCAGTACACACGCACGCTTCAATTGTCACGGCTGCTGTCATGAGAATGATTCAAACTGTTGACAGGTCTGCTTAGAGACCTACTCATAATCGTGTAGATCACCCTTCTGCATCACAAAAATGTAAACCAGACAAAGCTGTGTAATCTTACATTTCTTACAAGACAGTATTACTTGCAATTGTTGTTATGGGGATTTAATTTTCATAGTTTGAATCTTTTTCTAACTCCTGCCATACTTCTCCAAGTAACCCGCAAAGCACAACCACTACAGGTCTTCCACTGGTAAGTCACATTGGTTAACACTGCATGCTTGAGTTAATCAAGAATAGGTATGGGAAGATGGAACTGACTGAAAACAGAGAAGCTGCTCTTCCATACATCTCCTTTGCTTAATTTTCTGGGGATGATAATAAGAACGCAATCAACAGGACATTAGCAGCCATTCTTAATCAGGCGTGCATCTGCAAAGCAATGCTCACAAGACAGGGAGATGGTTTCTTAAATTGTTCCTGTTCCTAACAGTCATGTATAGTAATGTTACCTTAAACTGAGTGTAGTTATGTACAATCTTTATACATCTTAAACTGAATGTACCTGGCATCTTTGATATTTACTTTATAAAGTTTATAATATGCATTTATCTATATATTACTTTATTCAGTTCTGTTTAGTGGAACTTTTCTCCCTGGGCCTCAGATGAAAAAGGACATGTTTCCAATTGAACTTTCCTGATTAAAATGTAAAAATAAAAACAAATAAATAAATAAATATCACAAGCATTTCTGTTAATAGTCTTGATTAATGTGTTCATTTGTTTTATCAGACTTCTAGCATTTTGGGTCTTATTGACTTCCTGTAATTTATTTCTTTAATTGATCTTAATTTGTCTATCCATCTCTGTTAAATCAAACAACTCTTACCTTAGATATTTTTCTTCTAAACTGAGGACACATTCTTTATTCTCTGTTTTCCGTGGGCATTCTACAGAACATTCCAGAACATCTATCTTCGGCTTCATCCTGTGTCATCCATTACTCTTTTATATGGGAACTCATGGGCCTATCCTTCCACAACATTAACCATATCAGAGTTGTCACCATTTCCTGCTTCTTCCTTTGCTGTGCAACTCTCAATTCACTTTTCTACTGGTTTCCTACTGAAGCCTCCAAAGAATTTTCATATGGCAATTGATCAGCTGCTTTCCTTTCTACTGGTTTCTCCTTAATTTGGGGACTCGTTTTTCTATTATGGTGTGATGTTATCAGAGTTAGATTTTCTACACTAAATCCTTCAGTTTGTAGGTAACCCATAACTTCAGTTTCTATTTCTTTAAATTCTCCATTACTAATCTTCTTTTCTACTTCCCCTTTGCTTTATTATTTTTTTATTGCAAAAATTTCCTTATCTGAATGCCTTTGCCTGTATTTCTATTCAAATGTCTTTGTTGCTGCTTTTTTGTATTGATTAGTTTTGCTTTCTCCTTTTCATAAATATTGCATCATATTAAATCTCTTTTTCTATCCCATATCCATATTTCTTCTTCAGATGTCTCCAATTCCTCCTGTTTCTCCTTACTTTGGGCACTCATTGTTCTACCATGCTGTGACATAACCCATATTAGACTTTCTACACTAGAGCCTTCACTTCACAAGTATTCCATAACTTCAGCTTCTATTTGTTTAACTTCTACTTTACTAATCTAATGGTCTACATTCCCCTTTTGTGATATTATTTTCTTGCATTGTGAAATTTTCCACAGCTGGGTGCCTTTGTCTGTATTTCTCTTCAAATATCGTTGGAGCTGCTTTTTTGTATTGATTAGTTTGGCTTTTTCCTTTGCATAAATATTGCACCATATCAGATCTCACTTTCTTTCCCATGTCCACGTTTCTTTTTCATACCATTCAATAATCTCTAGATTTTGGTGTTTATATGTTCACACTTCCTCAATCACTTCTTTTTCAAATGATCCAATGTTTCTTGTGTATATAATGTTTTTCATGAAACTGCTGTATTAATGAACACAAATTTGCATTTGAAGCTGTTGACAGTTTTTTTGTGCCAGTATTTTTCTTTCTTCTAATTTTTGTCTTAATCTTTTTGTATATCTTCTGTCCAGAAACTCCAGGCTTCTTGCATGACAGTAACAATACATAATTTCATTCTTATCTTCAAAAGTCCACTCTATTATTTTTATAGCTGTTTTTCAGCCTGTCAGTATTTGTGCTTTTTGTGAACTACTACTTCATTCTACAGCAGTGGGGGCCATTCTCCCCCTGAACCTGGCCTAACCTCATTGTAGGAATGTTTCCATTTTTTTTTTCTTTTTTTGACATTTTTATTTTATTTTAAAATAGGCTGAAATAAATTTACAAAATCTAATAGTCAGTTGAAACAAAAAAAAAAATAAAACAGAAACAACCTAAAAGCAACTATAACCAGCGTCTATAAAAATATTAATATCAAATGACAGCACTAATATTTTTCTAAGTATTTTAAGTTTTTGCCAAGATAGTTTCTTATGAATAACATTCACCATTCTGTTATATAAAGCCTATAAGTCCTTATTACATATTATTGTTGCTAGAAAATAAACTCTGAAAAAGAGAGGAAACTTTTACTCTTCCAATTTACTGTAATAACTGTTTTGGCAATAGCTAGGATGCACCATAGGAAAAGCACTTGAGTTTTAGGAATAGGACCTGGAATTGGAACACTGAATAAAATTAAAGAGTCTGTTATATTACATTTGTCTGACCACAAAGCTTTAGCAAACTTCCTCAATTCTTGCCAGAATGGGACAACCATTTGATATTTCAGGATCATATATTCCCAGTCTGCAACCAGAGTATTATCACATCTCCAGCATTGTATATATTTTTTTTATAAAAGAACGCTGTTTTACTTGGAGCTAGAAAGCTTCTATGTAGAAACTTCCAAGTAAACATTCTCCAATAAATGGATGATGTGGGGTTACTTACAGTTTGCAAATATAGCTTTTTGTTGACCTCTGAAAATGCTTCCTTATTTATTTTTATTGAGTAGTCCCAATGAGACACATCAAAACCCATAAATTCAGTTTTTAGAATTCCATAAATTATTGATAGGTATGATTTATTTTTATATTCAATAGTATTAACCTGAAAAAAAATTCTAAAATTTTTGGTATTGGTTCAGTGTTCATACCTAATGACATTTGCAAGTTATTTTTCATGAATATTCTTAAGGCCTGAATGTGAAACCAATTACTATTGTTTGTATTATATCCATCTGAACGTTTTTCTGCAGAATTTACTTCCATTTAAGAAATGGTACCAACATTTAAATTTATTTTTCCCAAGATTAGTTATTGTACTTAAATTGAAGGATTCTAGACAATGATTAGTATACGCTATAGGAAACATCAAGAGCAACATCTTTTTAAGTAAATAATTACTATTCATAACTGCTTTGAAAACATCTGAAATATTTTAATACCAAAAGTATTAGTGATAATTCTATTATTTATACAATAGCCTTTTAAAGCACAATATATTATAGTAATGTTTGATGTAACATTAAAGTTCATTTCAGTTGTCATGTTTGAAGCTAAAATGAGTTCATGTAGAGATGTCCAATTTGAGCTATATGATGAGTTAATCCAAAAGCTAACAGTGTTTAAGATAGCAGACTTAATGTACAGCTCAATATTTGGGAATCCAATACCATTTTCTCTCCAGCTTCTTACATGCCACATGTATGATATTCTTGGCTTTTGATGATGCCAAAGAAATCTTAATAATATAGAGTTCAACCTTTTCATAATTTTATTAGGGGTGGTATAAGTAATGACTGTTCAAGGTATAATATTTTTGGTAATATAATTTTTCTTAATATAAGCCTATCTTCCACTGGAAAGAAAATTTTATTCTAGCTTTCAACAAATTTTGAAATGTTATTAGTTAAATTTTTGTAGTTTAATGATACTGTTTGCTTCCATTTAGTTTTTATATTAACTCCTAAATACTTGAGTTGCATGTTTCCAGTTAAACTTGTTATACTTTTTAAAGTGGATGTAGCTTTTTATTTATTACTATTAGGTCTGTTTTATTATGATTAAAATTTAATCCACACATTTTCTCAAAACATTTCATTGATTTAACAATATTTCTCAATGAAGATTCAATGTAATTGATAGTTAATAAAATATGATCTGTGAATAACTGGATTTTAGAATTATAATTATCACTAACAGAGAAACCTTTTATTTCATTATTGTTTCTAATATATGTGACAAAAGATTCTATTGCTGAGGCAAACAGAAGTGGAGATAGTGGGCATCCTTGTTTTGTTCCTTTTAATGTTTTTAATGAACTAGAAAGAAAAGATCAAATTTTAACAAAAGAAAAGGTATTATTATATAATTTAATTATTATTTCTATAAAACCTGAAGAAACATTACACTCTTTAAATAATTTTTGTAAGTATTGCCAATTAATCGAATCAAAAACTTTAGCAATGTCCAAACTTAGTATTGATAATTATTTTTTATTTTTATTGGCAAAGTCTATTAAAGCTAAAAGTCAGATAATATTATCTTGCACACATCTCCATAGGATAAACCAGTTTTATCCTCTTTAATCAAGTTTGGTATTATATTATTTAATCTTTTGGTCAATATAGCCATAAAAGTTCTATAATCTACATTTAATAATGTAATAGGACAATACAAAGAACCTAACTTAGGGTTTTTGTCTTGTTTTAAAATAAGAGAAATCAATGAGTATTTCCATGAAGGTGGACTATTTAATGAATTTCTAATTTCATCAAATGCATTTATAAACATTTTTAAGATATTATCTTGGATTATTCTATATAATTCCAAAAATAAAGCATGTAATCCAGGAGCTTTATTATTTTTCAAATTTTTTATTTGTTCTTTTAGTTCTTTAACTTATTGTTTTGTTCTTTCAATGCTTTTTGGTTTATGTTTTCCTTTAGGAAATTATCAGTTATGTTACTATTATCTAAAGTAAGATCTTTATTATTAATTTCTTCATAAAATTTTCTGCTTCCAAAATCTATTTTAAGTCTGTTGCTCTTTTAAGCTTATTATTCACTTGATATATAATTTCTTTAATATGATTTATATTACTTAATATCTTTGATCTTATTTCTAGTCTTTGTAGATTTTTAGGATTTACGATATAGGTTTGTAATTTAAATTTCTCTAAGCTTATTGCAACTTTATGATTTATATATTTTATAGGTTCATAGGTTCATAGGTAGATACTAGGATATCTGACCTAGGGCATTTATAAGCCTAGCCAGAGTGTATTTGGCTTCCGCCTCCCTATTAGATTAGCCTACTGTGCCACTGTAAAGTAGGTCACAGAAGGTACCCTTTTAAGATTAGTTTACTGTGCCTCTGTCTAGCAGGGACACAGAAGAGATCCCAGGGGTGAATTTGCGATTTCCCATCCACGCATCCAGATTTCGCTTGAAGAGGGTCAGCGAGGGGCTATGTCTAACATGAATTGGGATTCTATTCCGGAGTGAGGGGAGCCTCTGGGAAATTAATCTGTCCCTCCAGCATGTCCTATTTATTTTTGTGCTGAGATTTAGCTCCCTGAAGCGTGTAGCCCTAAGGGACTTGGATTTTTGAGGTGGAGCATGTCCATTAATTCTGGGTTTGACATGGCTTTGTACGTCAGGCATAGATCGCCTCTGAGTAGGCGGTAAGCAACTGAGTAGAGCTGGAGTTTCTTTAGTCGAGCTGCATAGGACATTTGTTTGTAGCCCATGGTCCTCTTGGTGAGGTACTTTTGGGGTCTCTCCAGTTGCTGCAGGTGTTGGGTAAGGTACATCCCAAAAGGGGCATTGTATTCAATTATGGGCCTGATGAGCGATGAGTAGAGGGGCACAATGACTTCTCTTGATCTAGATGCGAATCCTTTCATGATAAGGTGGGCTATATAGAAGGTCTTTCTAACCACTTTGGCAACGTGATTATCAAAGGAGATATTACTATCTACGTTGGTCCCCAAATCTCTAATTACTTCTTCCGTACTTAATGGATTACCACCTATGTGGTAATTTGTGGGCACCTTGTATTTCCCAAAGGGGATGACTATGCACTTTTTAGCATTTAGCTTGAGGCTGTGGCTCTGGCAACAAGCATCCGTCTCTGTGAAACCCTTTTGGAGGATGCTTGTGTCAGCTGGAGATTCAATTATGGCCCCCAGTTTGCAGTCATCTGCGAACTTTGTCAGCCATAATCCCCCGTGTTAGCCTGAACCTCAGAGAAGTATATACCGAACAAGAGAGGTCCCAGAACTGAGCCCTGTGGGATGCCACTTGTAACTGGTTTGGATTCAGACATGGCACCTGCAATTCTGACCATGTGGGTTCTATCTCTGAGCCAGTTTGCAACCCGTCTTGTGATATAGGGGTTGATATTTAAGCTGGTAAGCTTATTTATGATGCCCGAGTGGGATATTGTGTTGAAGGCTTTTGCGAGGTCCAGGTAGGCTGTGTGGACTACCTTGCCCTCATCTATGGCTTTGGTAACTGTTTCAAAGAAATCAACTAGGTTTAAGAGGCAAGATCTGCCCTTAACAAAGCCGAATTGGGTAGGGTCCAGTGTCTTGAGGCTCCCAATGTCTTTGTTTATGAGTTCCATGATAATACGCTCCATAGCTTTGCAGAACAGACTAGTCAGGCTTATGGGGCAATAGTTTCCAGGGTCCGTTGCGGCACCACCTTTGTGGAGTGGCACCACTGTAGCTGTACGCCATTCTTTGGGTACATATCCTGTAGTAAGGCTAAGTTTAAACAGTGACTTAATGTGAGGGTTCAGTTCTTCTTGGAGCTCATGTAAGACACAGCCTGGGACACCGTCCAGTCCCATAGATGCTGTGTTTTTTGCTTTGGAGAGGGCAGCTTTCACCTGTGCATCTGTGATGTCAGGGAGGTTACATTCAGTTGGGATAGGCATTTGCTCCTTTGGGAGGGAAGGGGGGAGAAGTTTGCACTGAATCTGTCTGCCAGGATGTTGGCTATGTCTGTAGGTTCGGTATATTTTGTACCGTTATGCAACAATTCAGAGCATATCTGGGAGTTTCACCATGTTCCTGACATAACTAAAGAAGGCCTTGTGATTATCTTTAGTGTCTAGGGCAATTTTTCTTTCAAGCTGGCCTTTGATGATTTTATGAGGATCGAAGTTTCTTGCTAATACTGATCAGAGATGCCTTCCCTTTTTGGGATTTTGCTCTGTCATGTAGTAGCTTCCTCCTTCTATTGTATAGCTTATTTATGGCCGGGGTCCACCAGACCGGTCTCCTGTTTTTGGAGGAGTGAGTCTTGGTTTTATTTGGGATAGCACAATCCATGCATTCCTGCAGGTGCTCATAGAATGCATTTGTAAAGGATGCTGCGGAATGGGCTGAATTATCCTCTGGCCCAGGGGCTTTGAAGGATTCCACCTCAGTCTTGAGATGTGCAAAGTTGGCTTTTGAGAAATTCTTTACAGTGATTTCCTTGGCTGGGGATGGGGACGGGATATTGATGTCCAGGGAAATTTGTTTATGGTCTGATCTTATCAATGAGGGGTTTACCTCTGGTGTGGAACATAGAATCCCCATGTTGGTGATGACCAGGTCCAATATGTTGTTCCCTCTTGTGGGAGTGGTGACCAGTTGTTCCATTGCGTTAGAGTTTATAAATTCAAGGAATCGTTGGGCGAGGGTGTTTGGGCTTGAGTAGTTTTTCCAGTCAATGCTAGGGTAGTTGAAGTCACCCAATAACATAGTGTTTGGAGAGACCTTCATATTCTCCAGTGTTCTCAGGCATGCCAAGTGGGGTTCCTGTAATAGGGAGGGTGTTCTGTAGCAGGCCATAATCTAAAAGGCAGTTTTGCCAGCTGTTAGTTGCACATGGATGGTTTCCAATGCTTCGTGCAGTGCCACTAACCGGGAGGTGTAGGTATATTTGATGAATATAGATACTCCCCCTCCTTTTGTGCTTCGGTCTGAGTTTTGGAGCCAAAACGCATGGTATAAGTTATAACCTGGTAGTGCTGGGGTGCTCTCAGGAGCCTTGAACCAGGTTTCTGTTACTGCACAGACATCAATTTTCTCCATACTGAGGAGAGCTTTGAGTGCGTGCATCTTGAGGTTTAGACTTCTGGCATTGAGTAGCATTACCTTTAGTTTTTTTATCCTTGGGTTGTCTATGGAGGTGGGTTTGTCCTTTGAGCCTTGCCTAAAAAAGGCACTATGGGGGTGGCAAGAGCCTTGGCCAGTATACGAAAGCCTAAGGGTGACAGGTGCAAGCCATCCCTAGTGAAGCAACATGGCTTGTCGAGCATGTCATCCCAGGCTGACAGACACTGGATCCCCTTTGAATGACACCAATACTTTAGCCAATTGTTGAAACTGATCATTTTGTATTTATATTGTGGCGTCATTCTTGGTGAGGGCAAGATGCTACTTAAGGTCAGGGTCCAGCATGGATAATGACAGAATCATACTTGTACTTGCTTTGGAGTGACCTGAGTGCTTGTGTTATGTGGCAGATCCTGGCACCTGACAAGCAGCTTACAGTGACCTTCTCCTTGTTCATTCTGGTTAGTGGGACATCAGTGTGCCAGACAATAGAGTCCCCTATAACAAGTGTATTTGGTGTGCTGTTTGGCCTTAAGGGCTGTGACTGTGAGGCACACTGATTTTGTGAGATATGTGATTCATGGGTATTGTTGAGGGGTGGCTGTTGCTTGGATATCTGCTTAGGAGGTCTTTGCTGTTTAGGCAGATTTTTATTTAGAGGCTCTGAGTATGTTTTTGTGTGTTTATGTGTTGGGTATGCAGATGCAGTAGGTCTGTGTGAGACTGGATTTGTGGTGTGGGTGGTTACCTTTTCCTCCTGACTGACTGTGCCAGTCTTGGGTTGAGAGAGCTCTGCCTCCAGTTTGGCTGTGTAACTGCATCTCTCACATGTATTAGAGTTTGTTGGAAGGAGGAGAGGGTTGTCTGTGTACATAAGGCAATTGTAACATTGCCTCAAAATTCCCAGATTCACCACTGGAATTTCACCCTTTGCAGAGCTATAAGGTCCAAATACTTTTTGCTACTTTAGAACCCATTCCAAGAACCGATTTGATTCAAAGTTTTTAATTCTGGAGATGATTTTTTATCATATGCTTTTAACTTTAATTTTAAACTATCAGTTCCTGTTTGAAGCATCTTTAATTCATTATCCCATTCCTTTTTTTTTTTGTTAAATACCCACTCTTTATTCTGCCATAAATATAGGCCTTTAGGGTGTCCCATAAAATTGCATCAGAGAATTTGCCATTGTTGTTAGCATCCATAAAAGTGTTTAATTAATTTAAAAAACATTCCCTGAATCCTTTCATTTTAACTATATATGTTGGTATTCTTTGCCAATGTATTAATTCATTGGGTTTTAAATTAAGTTTAAAAATAATGGCATTGTGGTCAGACAAAGGACAAGATGTTATTAACACTTCATCTACTTTTGAATACAGCTCATTAGATGCAAAAACATTATCAATATTTGTTTGAGTACCAAATCTATATGAATAATGAATATAATTTATGGAATTTTTCCGTTTTAACACTTGAATATTTCTGAGGTTCCTCATATTTGTAAAATTGGTTAGTTGTTTAGCAGTAGCAGTTATTTTAGGCTTCTTGTTTTTGGCGGTATCATTTTCTGATAATATACAGCTGAAGTCATCAGCCATTAGAATTTCACCCTTTGCAGAGCTATAAGGTCCAAAAATACTTTTTGCTACTTTAGAACCCATTCCAAGAACCGATTCCAGGATTCCAACAGATGTTGACAAAAGTATACAATTTCCCATCTATTTCATGCACAACTAAGCCCATCATACCATTTTTGTCAGTATAAAACATTTTTGGTATAGCTAAAGACTTCTTCCAAACTATTATGATGCTTCTCTTTTTAGCATTATAGTGTGAATCCACCAGTACCGAGCATTGATTACCTGTTAATCTGCCTATGTATTTCTTTATTAAATGTATTTCCTGTAAAAAGACTATGTCAGCTTTATTTAATTTAATGTGCTTAAACAAACTACCTCTGTTCATTGGATTATTTAATCCATTTATATTCCGTGAGATACAGTTATATATTTTCATTTTTAAATTTTGAAGAGTCTAGCAAATTTAAATAATAATTTTTATAGATTTGGCAGTATTTAAGTTTAATATACTTTGTTATGCACAATGGATTAAGAATATTCAATAGCAATATAATAAAGATATTTACAAACCCTAACATGGAATGTATCATTCCTGATTTGATGACATAGTCATTCAAATTCCCTTTAACATCTTTAATGCTTCTGTAACAATTCTTTTGCTTCTACATCTGAAGAGATACCTTCAATATTCAATAATATTCTGAACAATCTTCCTCTAAATAAGCTACAGTAACTTATTTAAAATTAAAATTAAATTTACACTAAACTTATATTTATTTAAGGTCATGTTTAACAAATCTATCTAACCATAGTGAACTAAAGTGGTAATAGTTTTCTTAAGTGTCTAATATAGTAAGAATAATATGAACAATAAATAAATATTCACACTTCCAGATGACCCATATGTATGCAACACACAGGTTAATCTATACTGCTTATTAATATTTCATAAATCAATACTATATATCATATAAGTTATAGTAGTAGCTTGTTGTGTTCAAAACATTAATTATAAATCTGTCTGCGACTAACTTAGGAATTAAAAACAACTCATTGACATGTTTACGCTAACAAAATTATTTGTAGCATTAATAATGCAAAAACTGTATGTTAAATAGTTGATTATACTCTATTTTTGTCAGATAGCTTAATACAATGCACTATATGTTCCTATAATCAACTGTTAATTATGGATTTCTAACATCTGGTAAATTAGATTAGCTCCTCAATTCTACTAAGTTGACAAAACTACAGTATATTCATAATTACCAAATTATGTTCATATTACTAAAGACTGCTGACAATAGCCTTTCATTAATCAGTCTAGATAAGCAGGCTCATTTGTAACTGTAAAAATAATTGTTTTCATTCCTTCTGTCCCATAACACATATAGATAGTATGTGCACCCTAAAAATTCAACATATTTCACATCATCCAGATAATGTGTCAGTAATATAGCTCACATAATCATAAACATAAATATCCATATGTCTAAGTGAGCTACCAATATATAGCTTTATGATCTCAGACAAACTTAGGAAATTCCATTAAGCTGGCTTAGAAATAATATGAGGTTAAATTTAAATTTAAATATAATGCAGCAATATAGTTTATCTGCTCCAAGTTACCTTTTACCAGCAAGTCATTTTCCCCTTGTCAAAGCTCTAAAAGTATATTTTAGATTTTAAGGAAAACTTGCAATGGTCAATATAATCAAGATACATGTTACTTTATATTATTCCTTCTGTATCTGCTTTCAAGATCATCTACCTTTTTTAAGAGAAAGGTGTTTTGCTTCAGCAGAAATTCAACCTGGCTTTCATTTTCATTCAATCTGCCATCTATATCATTTAGAGATTCCTCTGTGGAAGTGATTTGGTAAGAATGTTTCTTTATAATTTCATTAAGTAAATCAATTTGCTTCTTATTTTCTTGTCTTATAGTGTCTGTTTACTCTCCAGTTTGTCAGTCTTAACAGAAATTTCTTGTAAACTAGTTACAAAAGACTGCAGTTCTTTCTTCATCTCATTTTCCTGTATAGTATGATGTCTCAAATAAATAAATGTTAACATTACAGTTAATGGTACATAATTACTAATATAAAAATGTAAAAACATAATTAGTAATATAAAAACAATCATTTTATAAAATACACAAGTACTTATATAAAGATTTTTTATCATATGCTTTTAACTTTAATTTTAAACTATCAGTTCCCGTTTGAAGCATCTTTAATTCATTATCCCATTCCTTTTTTTTTTGTTAAATACCCACTCTTTATTCTGCCATAAATATAGGCCTTTAGGGTGTCCCATAAAATTGCATCAGAGAATTTGCCATTGTTGTTAGCATCCATAAAAGTGTTTAATTAATTTAAAAAACATTCCCTGAATCCTTTCATTTTAACTATATATGTTGGTATTCTTTGCCAATGTATTAATTCATTGGGTTTTAAATTAAGTTTAAAAATAATGGCATTGTGGTCAGACAAAGGACAAGATGTTATTAACACTTCATCTACTTTTGAATACAGCTCATTAGATGCAAAAACATTATCAATATTTGTTTGAGTACCAAATCTATATGAATAATGAATATAATTTATGGAATTTTTCCGTTTTAACACTTGAATATTTCTGAGGTTCCTCATATTTGTAAAATTGGTTAGTTGTTTAGCAGTAGCAGTTATTTTAGGCTTCTTGTTTTTGGCGGTATCATTTTCTGATAATATACAGCTGAAGTCATCAGCCATTAGAATTTCACCCTTTGCAGAGCTATAAGGTCCAAAAATACTTTTGCTACTTTAGAACCCATTCCAAGAACCGATTCCAGGATTCCAACAGATGTTGACAAAAGTATACAATTTCCCATCTATTTCATGCACAACTAAGCCCATCATACCATTTTTGTCAGTATAAAACATTTTTGGTATAGCTAAAGACTTCTTCCAAACTATTATGATGCTTCTCTTTTTAGCATTATAGTGTGAATCCACCAGTACCGAGCATTGATTACCTGTTAATCTGCCTATGTATTTCTTTATTAAATGTATTTCCTGTAAAAAGACTATGTCAGCTTTATTTAATTTAATGTGCTTAAACAAACTACCTCTGTTCATTGGATTATTTAATCCATTTATATTCTGTGAGATACAGTTATATATTTTCATTTTTAAATTTTGAAGAGTCTAGCAAATTTAAATAATAATTTTTATAGATTTGGCAGTATTTAAGTTTAATATACTTTGTTATGCACAATGGATTAAGAATATTCAATAGCAATATAATAAAGATATTTACAAACCCTAACATGGAATGTATCATTCCTGATTTGATGACATAGTCATTCAAATTCCCTTTAACATCTTTAATGCTTCTGTAACAATTCTTTTGCTTCTACATCTGAAGAGATACCTTCAATATTCAATAATATTCTGAACAATCTTCCTCTAAATAAGCTACAGTAACTTATTTAAAATTAAAATTAAATTTACACTAAACTTATATTTATTTAAGGTCATGTTTAACAAATCTATCTAACCATAGTGAACTAAAGTGGTAATAGTTTTCTTAAGTGTCTAATATAGTAAGAATAATATGAACAATAAATAAATATTCACACTTCCAGATGACCCATATGTATGCAACACACAGGTTAATCTATACTGCTTATTAATATTTCATAAATCAATACTATATATCATATAAGTTATAGTAGTAGCTTGTTGTGTTCAAAACATTAATTATAAATCTGTCTGCGACTAACTTAGGAATTAAAAACAACTCATTGACATGTTTACGCTAACAAAATTATTTGTAGCATTAATAATGCAAAAACTGTATGTTAAATAGTTGATTATACTCTATTTTTGTCAGATAGCTTAATACAATGCACTATATGTTCCTATAATCAACTGTTAATTATGGATTTCTAACATCTGGTAAATTAGATTAGCTCCTCAATTCTACTAAGTTGACAAAACTACTTTATATAAGTACTTGTGTATTTTATAAAATGATTGTTTTTATATTACTAATTATGTTTTTACATTTTTATATTAGTAATTATGTACCATTAACTGTAATGTTAACATTTATTTATTTGAGACATCATACTATGGGCTTTCTAGGAGATTCATAGTTATTAATGAATTCTGAATGACATAAACTCAGTATAGCATTTTATAATTAAATACATTTTTAAATATCAATTCTAGCAGTCATTAAGCTTGTTGCATATAACACAGAATTACAACATGAAACCGTTCCCTTTAAACTACTTTTCTGTCTATTGCCCTTTAAATATTGTTACTGCTATTCTAATATTGTATTATTATATCTTTTGCTTATTAAGTTAGTTGTCACAACAAACTTATGTATGCTGTACTGTTTTTAAATTCACATTTTTTATTTAAGGTTTTGACATGCTAATTGTAAATTAAGTCCTTTCATTTCTTTAAGTAACAGTGTTGTCTTCTTTCATTCTTATTGAAGTTTCTTGCCATTGCAGTATTCCATCCTAAAACCTCTC
The DNA here is from genome assembly GCF_019279795.1 of Protopterus annectens. Lineage (NCBI taxonomy): Eukaryota > Metazoa > Chordata > Ceratodontiformes > Protopteridae > Protopterus > Protopterus annectens. The sequence goes on along the minus strand of NC_056730.1, from coordinate 499,058,817 downwards.
TTAGTTCAAAGGTCGTTCACAGCTCTCCACCACTTTCAGTGATTTGCAATGTTGCAAATCTTCCTTCTCGGATATATATTGTTCGCAAGCCCATTCTAAGCCATAAAACAAGGCAAGACTTGGAGTCTAAAGTGGGAAATGCTGTTTAAAATTGTTAAAAGGTTCATCTACACTTCTGCTTGTTAATATGTGAACTAAACATTCAAAAAATTAGTGACTAAAACAGAACACTGAAGCTTTTTTGTACAATACAAAGCAGTTACTGAGCCAGTTTGCTCAGCTCCAAAATGGTTAAACCCAGTGGCGGCTGGTGACTTCAAATCACAGGGGGGCTGCAGGAGACGCTGAATGGGCGGGGTCAAAGGGAAGGGGTGTGGTCAACCATAAAGGGGAGGAGCTATGCACAAAACCACAAAAAAACTAACTTTAATTAAATACGCTGCCCTGGGTGGCAAACCATCATTATGAAAGTCCAATCAAGACAAAAATAAGTGTAGAAGAATAAAAATATTTCAATGCATTGGCTGCATGACAGCTTACTTAATATCTAGATGGAAACAAAAGGTTGTGAGGCATGAAAAATAAATTACTTTTAAATACATTACTGGAATGCCAGTCAAAATCAAGTATAAGAAAACCAGAAGCACTCAACTCAAACTACTTCTCCTTGCACTGCAGTTCTAATTATAATATATTCAGCTTTATTAAAGTACCAAGCAACATGCTGAAAGTAGAAATCTATGTGATGCCCCCACTTGTAAAAATGTTTCTTATCCAAAAAAGACCTGCTGCCTGACAACGTTTCATGGGGAAAACATGATAAAAGTAAAAAATGAAAAGCAAACAAGAAACAAGCGCAAGATACATTGCTTAAAGGATTACTGTACAGGTTATGGACCACACATGATTGGCATTCTGTTTAGTTTACGGGTAAAGCCTGTAGAGATGACTGGAAGTCTCCAACAAGTGTAATGAGCTTTTTAAAATAATGGAATCCTGTCCTTTAATACCCAAGGCTTATACATTATCTAGTCAAGTATTCTCTGCATGGCAACAACAGAAAGGCTTTCAATGTTGGCAATTCTTTAACAGTATGCTTATTAAAGCTTACTTGCATCTTACGATGTCAGACAAGCTTACCTTATGGTCATTAAAGCATTGCTACTTAAACACAGAGCAACAGGCACTTTGAGTAATAAGCATAAATCAACAGTACAAAAATATGACAGAAACCAGACCATTCTGCAAAATCAAGGACAGATGAAAAGCCACTGTAGTACTTATGCAGTGTGTCCTCCCCATCCAAGGTAGATACAACTACTCCTTGCCTTGCTTGGACACATCCAGAGTCACTACATGGGGAGTGGGGTGCAACAAGCATGTCACAATTTGAAATCTCTCTGGCTGACTGTGATGGCCCTGACACATTTGTCATACCTCTCAACTTCAAGAGCAAGAAATCTGGACAAAGCCATACACAGAAGTGGGACAAAGGCACAACAAGAAGGACAATTTTTAAATATTGCTCTAATAAACTTAGAAAGATAATAGAATAGGTCTTGCATTAGTATGAATTTTCTGAAGGGTATAAAATCTGAAACTCAAATGTCTGTCATTTTCTAACTTCAGTCTTTAGTGATTTGTCACTAATTTGCCAAAAACACAATTTTATGAAAAATGGACCAAAAATGTGATGCAAAAATATAAAATAGACACACAATACAGCTTCTACCTGTCAAAGAAGGGACACTTTAATATTAGTACTGCTACCTTGAGCAGCTGACAAAATAAAAGAATCTACATGCATTTCAAGTAATCTATAACTTTGATTATTACAGTTATTTCTTAATTGTAAACCCTCCATGTTTTCTTCCAAAATTGCTATTTTTGGAGGGATTATTAGGGGAAGAGCAACATTTTGAGCCAAAAATTGGGGACAGTTGAGAGGTTGGCTATGCCTAATTCTATAAAGCAATTTATTTGCATGTACCTCTCAACCTGTTAATGCAGTAAATCTGAACAAGGCCAAATATATTGGGGCACATATAAACAGTACTAAAAATTGCTCTTGTATAAATTGAGACAGTTGATAGAACGGCTCTTACTTTAACATGCATTTTATGAAGGTTATGAAGTCTGAAACTTATTATTTAGTGACTTCTGGCAAATCATTTAGGAATTAAAACTACAAATTTTATGAACAACAAACCAAAAATAAGAAGCAAAAATCTATTCATTCTTTGAAAATCTGGACAGTTGGGAGGTATAGTTCAGCTGGGCCTGTCTGAGTTTGCTGCCCTTCCCCTGACAAAATAATGGTTGAACTGGAGCCTCTGCAGCCATTCCAATTAACCATTACTTGGCTATTTCACTCCATTTACCATAAACACTAATGTGCATACTGCTTTACTTCAATGATTGGACTTCATTTGAAAGTTTTATTTTGTATTTTACAGCACAAACATTAAGTAATCTGTTAAACAAAGCAATGCAGTCTCACAATGAAAACTTAGCATTAAAACTTCTCTGCCCTTGAAACTCACATTCATTGAAACCCACATTCAAAGAAAATACATTTTGCCAGTGGCAGATAAAGATTAATTTTGGGCTGTTTTCGAATCATAGGGCCCTTGCATATGAAACATACATGTGCTCTTTGATACACCTTCCTCATTGTACTAAAAATTATATTCCTTGTACAATACAGTACACTTGTTAGAGGGTGTTTTAAATTTGTTTTGAACATTTTCCAGTAAGCAATGAAACAAAACATATGCACCCATAATGGCAAAACTGCCCAGTTGAGAACATTTATCATAAAAAGTCTACTCAGACTTCCACAGTCCACCATTATTAGTAAATATACACAATTCTACAGTCCACCATTATTAGTAAATATGCACAATTCCACAGTCCACCATTATTAGTAAATATGCACAATTCTACAGTCCACCATTATCAGTAAATATGCACAATTCTACAGTGCACCTTTATCAGTAAATATGCACAATTCTACAGTCCATATTCAGTGAATTCAGTTCTTGCCATAGCTGTCAACCTTAGCACAAAACCTGGACGAAGCCAATAATGGGGAATACAGTCCCAAAAATAGGGACAAATTTAAAATATTCATCTTATAAACTTAGAAAATTGCTAGAAAAAAGGTTGTGCTACTATGTATTCTGAAGAACATGAAGTTTGAAATTCAAATGCGGTCAATTCTACTGCGGACAGAACAAAAACAATTTTCAGCAGAGGCGAGGGATTAATACTGCAGACACGTCTTTGTAAAATGGCAGGGCATCAGAGCAAATCCACACAAACACAGGCAGGAGATGCAGACTCCAAACAGAAGCCACCCCAACCAAGAATCAAACCAGAAAACCTATAGCTGTGAGGCAACAATACTACCACCGCACCATCAATTATGCAAGGAATTAAACATTCAGAAACCTGAAGTCTGAAATTCAAATGCCTGTCAATTTTACTGCGGACAGAACAAAACCAATTTTCAGCAGGGATTAAAACTGCAGACACGTCTTTGTAAAATGGCAGGGCACCAGAGCAAATCCACACAAACACATGGAGGAGATGCAGACTCACACAGAAGCCACCCCAACCAAGAATCAAACCAGAAAACCTATAGCTGTGAGGCAACAATACTACCACTGCACCATCAAATCTGCAAGGAATCAAACATTCAGAAACCTGAAGTCTGAAATTCAAATGCCTGTCAATTTTACTGCGGACAGAACAAAACAATTTTCAGCAGAGATGCAGGGATTAATACTGCAGACACGTCTTTGCAAAATGGCAGGGCACCAGAGCAAATCCACACAAATACAGGGAGGAGATGCAGACAGAAGCCACCCCAACCAAGAATCAAACCAGAAAACCTATAGTTGTGAGGTAACAATACTATCACTGCACCATCAATTATACAAGGAATTAAACATTCAGAAACCTGAAGTCTGAAATTCAAATGCCTGTCAATTTTACTGCGGACAGAACAAAACAATTTTCAGCAGAGACGGGATTAAAACTGCAGACACATCTTTGTAAAATGGCAGGGCACCAGAGCAAATCCACACAAACACAGGCAGGAGATGCAGACTCCAAACAGAAGCCACCCCAACCAAGAATCAAACCAGAAAACCTATAGCTGTGAGGCAACAATACTACCACCGCACCATCAATTATGCAAGGAATTAAACATTCAGAAACCTGAAGTCTGAAATTCAAATGCCTGTCAATTTTACTGCGGACAGAACAAAACCAATTTTCAGCAGGGATTAAAACTGCAGACACGTCTTTGTAAAATGGCAGGGCACCAGAGCAAATCCACACAAACACATGGAGGAGATGCAGACTCCACACAGAAGCCACCCCAACCAAGAATCAAACCAGAAAACCTATAGCTGTGAGGCAACAATACTACCACTGCACCATCAAATCTGCAAGGAATTAAACATTCAGAAACCTGAAGTCTGAAATTCAAATGCCTGTCAAATTTACTGCGGACAGAACAAAACAATTTTCAGCAGAGACGAGGGGATTAAAACTGCAGACACATCTTTGTAAAATGGCAGGGCACCAGAGCAAATCCACACAAACACAGGCAGGAGATGCAGACTCCACACAGAAGCCACCCCAACCAAGAATCAAACCAGAAAACCTATAGCTGTGAGGCAACAATACTACCACTGCACCATCAAATCTGCAAGGAATTAAACATTCAGAAACCTGAAGTCTGAAATTCAAATGCCTGTCAAATTTACTGCGGACAGAACAAAAACAATTTTCAGCAGAGACGCAGGGATTAAAACTGCAGACACATCTTTGTAAAATGGCAGGGCACCAGAGCAAATCCACACAAACACAGGCAGGAGATGCAGACTCCACACAGAAGCCACCCCAACCAAGAATCAAACCAGAAAACCTATAGCTGTGAGGCAACAATACTACCACTGCACCATCAAATCTGCAAGGAATTAAACATTCAGAAACCTGAAGTCTGAAATTCAAATGCCTGTCAAATTTACTGCGGACAGAACAAAAACAATTTTCAGCAGAGGCAGGGATTAAAACTGCAGACACATCTTTGTAAAATGGCAGGGCACCAGAGCAAATCCACACAAACACAGGCAGGAGATGCAGACTCCACACAGAAGCCACCCCAACCAAGAATCAAACCAGAAAACCTATAGCTGTGAGGCAACAATACTACCACTGCACCATCAAATACGCAGGGAATTAAACATTCAGAAACCCTTAAGTCTGAAATTCAAATGCCTATCAATTTTATTTAACATTTTTAATCAGGACAGTCTGACTTGGAACAAATAAACAAATTTTCAGCGGAGGCCCAGGAAGAAATAATGCAGACATGTCTTTGTAACATGGGAGGGCACAAAAGCAAACCCACACAAACACAGGGAGAAGATACAGACCCCACAAAGAAGGAACCCCAGCCAAGAATCAAACCCAAGAACCTGCAGCTGTGAGGCAACAATGCTACTACTACACCATCAAATATCATGCATTACAACATTTACAAACCACAGATATTATGAGGAACAGATCAGATCAAATATGAGGTAAAAATCTGAAATTTTTTTACAAATGGTGGTGGGTAGGGAACTCAAGTCTTTAACACCTGCATACAGGGTACAGGGTTCAAGCCTGAGGCATTCCCTACCACACCACCATAAGCACCTGGGGCATTTTCACACACACACACACACACACACACTAGTAAAGCACAAGCACCATACACAAACTCCAGTAAAGCACAAGCACCATACACAAACTCCAGTAAAGCACAAGCACCATACACAAACTCCAGTAAAGCACAAGCACCATACACAAAGAAAAATAAACATTGTAAATTGAAAGGCACCTTACCTGAATGGATACATCCAGAGTTAACGTCCGTACAATCCATACATCCTTCCCGCGCAATACTGAAGACCCGCGAGATCCACATGCTCCTTCCCGACGACGAGATCCCTGAGGCACTGTCCCGAGTCCCTGCTGCTCCTCTTGCAGTCCGGACGCGTCCCATAATCCTGGCGGTCTGTGCACTGTAAAAGTGCACAGACGCTCCTGTGTCCCCTATGGGACGGCCGGCTGCCCTGAGCATGCGCATAGACCGATAAGCGGGACTCGGTCTATGCGCATGCGAAGTCCGAATTTTAAAAATATTTTTTATTTTTTCATTTCTTTTTCTTTCTTCTTTTCTTTTTGAGGGGGCTGCAGTCCGGCAGCCCTATGCCACGAGCCGCCCCTGGTTAAACCCAGCATTTCACTGAATAAATTAATTCAGAAACAGTACACATTTTAAACAGATTTGACAATATGCATGGGGAGGCAAAACAAAGCAATTATTTTATTAGAGATATCAATGCATATCATACATACATTTAGCTAAGATCACATATGAATCACAAGTGTTTAACTCTGTTGCCATTTTTCTAAACCTGAAGTATTCAACACAACATAGTCTAAGTGAATAACTATTCTTAGACTTTCATCAATATGTTGAAAAAACAGTTGATCTAGAGCATTTAATTTTGGTCTGCTCATATACTTTAGTAAGAAATAATGTTATTATGCAGACAAATGTTACTTTGTTAGTTAGTATATTAATATATGAATTGCTATTCTCCAAGTTAACAAATAGAAAGGCTATAACTTAGAAATTCTGGAGTCCTTCTGAATGTTGATGCAATAGATATGTACAATGTAATAAAACATATTACCAAAGGCAAAACATAAAGCCCAAAGAGAACAATAAATGTTAAGGTCTTTGTTACTTTTCTTTTTTTTGCTATTATTCTTTTACTAACCATCCATTTTTGACTGCATATCTTTTTAAACTCATTGAAGACCAGTCAATTTCTTCTTGTTTGTCTACAAGTCCACTTTTCCATGTAAACACCAGAGCTTCAATCCAATGTATTAAATGTATCTTACCCTTCTGGCAGGAATATTCTGATTTTTGCAGGAAACAGACTTTAAGCCTTGATGTTTGATTTTTTTTAGACTTTTAATTAATGGAATGCATGCCTTCCTTTTAGATATTATTATAGAAGTATAGTCATTATCAAATCTGATTATTTTACCATTAAAAATGATTGGAGAGTTATTCCAAGCTGTTTATAAGACCAAATCTTTACCTTGTGTGGAGATGAACTTGACAATCATAGTACTCAGTATGGGTGGGGATTTTATTGAAGAATTGTTTGAAACAGACCTATGTGCCCTTCCTAGCTGAAAGGAAAGTGACTGGAAAGTTCAAGATTTTTTGGAAGCCGGATGTTTAGAAAATGCATCATATTGTTTCCTTCTTTTTCAGGAACATCATATATTCTTATATTATATACTGGTAAAATGCATATTTCAACATGCCATCAATTCTACTGTTTATTTATTTAAAATGCCAGACCATGAGGTAGGAATAGTGATTCAGTTGTTGAAGTCTCTGTTTTTAGGGTTTGGAGTTCAATCATGACTTCTAGAAATTGTCTGAGTGGAGTTTGTATGGTCTCACAGAGTCAATGAGGGTTTTCTTTGTGTACTCAGTTATCTTGCAACTTCACAAAATATGATAGTTAGCTGCTAACTGTAAAATATTCATATATTTTGTAGTTACCCTGCTGCTGTGACCCGAGTCACAGTTGGAAATGGTGTAATAACCAGTACTTTAATGTGGAATAAATACACACATGCATATATATATATATATATATATATATATATATATGGATTCCTATTACAAGAACGAAAGTTCACTACTTCAAACTTGTAATAGGAAGCCTCACTTCTGTGAAAGTTCACTTAAACGAAAGTGAACTTTTGCATAAGTGCACTTCACTGAAAACACTGCAGCACATTGGAGGACATAAAAAATAAGCTATGTCCTCCACTATGGTGCAATAGTCATAGACCTTAGGGTTAGAGCATGGGTTAGGGTAAGGGGATAGTTAGTAAAGCTATCCCCTTACCCTAACCCATGCCCTAACACTAAGATTCGTGCTATCGCACCATAGTGGAGGACATTGCTATGTCCTTCACTGCGCTACAGTCGTCAGGACTTTAGGGTTAGGGCACAGGTCATGGTAAGGGGATAGCCCATAGGGCTATCCCCTTACTATGACCCATGCCCTAACCCTATGTTCTGTGAGTACTGCACGGAAGTTCAGTACAACACCCATTTGTTGTACTGAACTTCGCGTAAGTGCACTTTCGATTAAGTGCACTTTCGCTGCAGTGAGCATTCCATGCACTATTTCGAATTAGTGAAAATTCGATCTAGTGTATGGAACCCATATATATATATATATATATATATATATATATATATATATATATATATGTGTGTGTATGTGTGTGTGTGTGTGTGTGTGTGTGTGTGAGAGAGAGAGGATGCAAAATGTCTGGTTTATGATACATTTGAAAAAGCTGTGCACAGCTTACCATTGCACAAACAAATGCCCTTGGCTTACAGTGTTTGCGCAATGGTAAGTCGAGTGCAGCTTTTTCAAAGTATCAAAATGTAGACAGTGCACACTCTCAGTAAGCACAATATGTGAAATTGGAGGGGAAAACATGATATTTAAAGTGAAATTGGTAGGAAATGCACATTAGACATTGAACTTGATCTTTTGTAGGCATGGCTGGTGTCGTTGGAGAGGATGTGCACTTCCGAGCACAGGGCTGGGGTGTTCAGGAGTCCAAGGTCTTTGTTGGGCTTCTGGTTAAAGAGCAGGACCCTCGCCTCTTGCAGGGTAACTATACAGGGTCTCAGTACAAGTCTGAAGCCTGGAATAGTGTGGCTAGAGCTTTGTCCAGTCTGGCAGATATCCCACACAGTGTTAAACAATGCTGTCATCACTATGATGATCTCCGAAGAAGGAAATGGGATACCCTTGCTCATTGGATCAAGGAATGTCAGGCAGGGAACATCCCACAGATGCATAAGTATAAATTACATTGAGAAATTGTAAATATTAAAGCTGAATATAGTCAAGACTGGTATTCATGATGGCATTCTTTTCTTTTTTTTTTTTTTATCTTTTTTCTTTTTCCACAGCTACAGAAGAGAGGGTCTCAAATATGAAGTCCCACACATCGTGACTGACAGGGATGAGAGAAGCATGTGGTACGCAAGCATAATTATATAAAGTACTGCTATTGTAGGCTTAACAGTTAAAGACAGATTAGTTGTTATATCATACAGTTGTATAAGATTGAGCATGCATATCTCAACTGTAAAAGCAAGTATGCATGCATTAGTCTGCAGCATAGCTGTCAACTGTTCATATTTCCACTGAATATCCAGAGTTTTGACTCACTGTTTTGGTCTGTTCCTCATAATGTGTATGATTTTATAGCAAATAACTGAGATTGAAGTCAGTAAATAATGAGTGTCAAATGTATGTCAACACAAATCCTATGCAACTTTTTATGTTTGTAAGGGCAATATTTAAAATCTGTCCCTATTTTTGAGTCATTGTACGCCCATTATTTTATGATCTTTCCAGATATCTTGCTGTAAGATGTTGACAGGTATTGTTTGTAGCAGAAAGCAACAGCTGCACATACTCAGATAAAAGTGAGCATTAATCTATAAAGTGTATAAGGAAAGTGTGCATGCATTATGCTGTAGTCCAAGGAAAAATACAGTATTTCAGTATTCATTAGTTGTGGGTTAAAATACACATTTTGCAAATATAAAACTTACTTGTTTACACTACCGTTTTAGGTTTTCATCATTAAATATACAATACTGTTATGTTTTCATCATTATATCATTTGAAGTTCAGACCTTTATACTTGTGGCTTGAATGGCCTGCTATCAAGTATAATCAAGGTACATGGAACATGCATATGTGCAACATGTGTGCAATATATATATACAACCATGAATGATTGCTGGACACAATCTGATCTATACTATAGTGAGTATGTGTTAGAAACAGACTAGTATTCAGTGTAATGTAATGATGGTAGTCTTCTTCTTCTTTCAGCTGTTCCCATTAGGGGTCGCCACAGAGGATCATCTGTTTCCATTTCATCCTGTCCTCTGCATCATGCTCTTTCACACCAACCGCCTGCATGTCCTCTCTCACCATATCCATAAACCTTATCTTAGGCCTTCCTCTTTTCCTCTTACCTGGCAGCTCCTTCCTTAACATCCTTTTCCCAATATACCCAGCATCCCTCCTCAGCACATATCCAAACCAATGCAATCTCACCTCTCTTGCTTTGTCTCCAAACTGTCCAACCTGAGCTGACCCTCTAATATACTGATTCCTAATCTTGTCCATCCTAGTTACACCCAGTGCAAATCTTAACATCTTTAACTCTGCCACATCCAGCTCTGACTCCTGCCTTTTTGTCAATGCCACCATCTCCAACCCATATAACATAGCCGGTCTCACTACCCTCTTGTAGACCTTCCCTTTCACTCTTACTGGCACCCGTCTGTCACAAATCACTCCTGACACTCTTCTCCACCCACTCCATACTGCCTGTACTCTCTTCTTCACCTCTCTTCCACACTTACCATTACTCTGAACTGTTGATCCCAAGTACTTAAACTCATCTACCTTTACCAACACAACTCCCTACATCCTCACCATTCCTCTACCCTCCCTCAGATTTACACACATATATTCTGTTTTAGCCCTGCTGACCTTCATTCCTCTCCTCTCTAAAGCATATCTCCACCTCTCCAGTGTCTCCTCAATCTGGTCCCTACTCTCACTACATATCACAATGTCATCTGCAAGCATCATATTCCAAGGGGCCTCCTGTCTGATCTCATCTGTCAACCTGTCCATTACCACTGCAAATAAGAAAGGGCTCAGAGCTGATCCTTGATGTAATCCCACCTCCACCTTAAACATATCTGTCAATCCCACTGCAGTCCTCACCAATGTCACACTACCCTCATACATATCCTGTACCAATCTTACATACTTCTCTGCCACTCCCAACTTCCTCATACAATACCACAACTCCTCTTTCTGCTTTCTCTAAATCCACAAAGACACAATGCAACTCCTTCTGACCTTCTCTGTATTTCTCCAACAACACTCTCAGAGAAAATATTGCATCTGTAGTGCTCTTTCCTGGCATGAAATCATACTGCTGATCACTAATCATCACTTCCCTTCTTAACCTAGCTTCCACTACTCTTTCCCATAACTTCAAGCTGTGACTGATCAATTTTATCCGTCTGTAGTTACTGCAGCTCTGCACATCACCCTTATTCTTAAAGATAGGTACCAAAACACTTTTTCTCCACTCCTCAAGCATCCTCTGACTTTCCAAAATTTCATTAAACAATCTGGTTAAAAATTCCACTGCCATTTCACCTAAGCACCTCCATGCTTCCACTCGTATGTCATCTGGGCTAACAGCCTTTCCATTATTCATCCTCTTCATAGCTGTCTTTACTTCCTCCTTGCTAATCTGTTTCATTTCCTGATTCACTATCCACACATCATCCAACATTCTCTCTCTCTCTCTCATTCTCTTCATTCATCAGCCCTTCAAAGTACTCTTTCCATCTACTCAACACATTCTCCTCACTTGTGAGTACATTTCCCTCACTATCCTTTATCACCCTTACCTGCTGCACATCTTTCCCAGCTCTGTCCCTCAGTCTAGCCAATTGATACAGGTCCTTTTCTCCCTCTTTAGTGTCCAGTCTCTCATACAACTCTATATGCCTTATCCTTAGCCTTCACCACCTAACTCTTTGCCATGTGTCTCATCTCCTTATACTCATGTCTACTTTCTTCATCTCTTTGACAATCCCACTTCTTCTTCACCAGCCTCTTCCTCAGTATACTCTCATGTACTTCCTCATTCCACCACCAGGTCTCCTTGTCCTCCTTCCTCTGTCCAGATGTCACACCAAGCACCTTTCTAGCAGTCTCCCTTACTAGCTCTGCTGTAGTTACCCAGCTATTTGGAAGTGGGGTAACTACAGCTGCGTTGTAATGTAATGATGGTAGTGTTAAAAGTAAAATATAACAGAACAGAGTAAAAATTAATTGTAGAAAGCTTTGTATATTAACTGTGAAGTTACTGGTGTTCTCCTTTTTCTCTCTCTCCCCACCCCTTCTCTTTTGTTATTGTTAATTTTTTACTCTGTATAATTTTTTATTGCTTTGTTGTTACATATTTTTTCATTTGTTATTATTTATAATTGTGTTTGTAATTATATTATTTATTATAAAAAAACAAAATGGCAACCAGACACAGAGAGATAGTTTAAGCACTTTCATTCATTTAATTCACACTTCTTCAGAAACTATTATTTATTTTATTTATAATAATTTATAATATTTTTAATGTTATTATTTCCATTTGGTTTATGTTTTATTTCATTATTGTAATTTAATTTTCTTATGTTATTACTACAGCACAGCAGAGTAGGCAGGTTGCCTATGATCCACATACACTTGCACCACTGGCTACAGCACCAAGGCCCAGCACTTCTGGGCTGCAGCCTGGCAGCACTGCCCATGCTGACCCTGTTCTGCCTGGACCCTCAGGTAGTTCTGCCTCAGAGGATAGGCCTGTGGTCCCCTCTGGGAGCAGAGGTAGAGGGGATGCATTCATCACCCAAGTTGAGTTGCCAGGTATAGTGTATAGACTTGTGCACCAGACAGTGGGCAGAGGGAATGCTGTAGTAATAAAATAAAATATTAAATTATGATAACAAAATAAAACATAATGGGAAAAATGTAAATAAAAAATGATAAAGAAAAATATATATTATAAATAATTATAAAGAAATTCAAACACAAATAAAAATGAAAAATAAAAAATAGGTAACAGAGAAATACAAAATTATACATAACACAAAAAATTAAGTGAAAACAACCAAAAATAAAACAGAAGAAAAGGAGAAAATTATGAACGTCATATGTGATGAGCATGTATACAATTCTATGACTCTATTCTGCTTATACCTCTTCACCTCTTAGTGCAAGAAATCTGGACGAACCCTGACAAAATGGTGGGACAAAGGCCCAAAGATAGGGACATATTCTAAATATTACTCCTATTAACTTAGAAAGTTGTTAGGGTAACAGGGTTTGTTGGAACATACATTTTTAGGAATGATTTGAACTCTGATACTCAAATGTATGTCATTATTTAGTGACTTCAGTCCTCCGATAATCCCAGTGATTTCTTAGAAAACCTCACATTTCATGAGTAACATAGAAAAAATATGAAATACATATCTGGACATTATGCAAAAATTTAACAGTTGAGAGATATGATTCTGCTATATTTACATTTAACACCACTAACTCTTAACAAATAACTTTTATACTAAGACAACCAAACTCATAACAGATGTACAGTATATTACCGACTGCATCATTCAATCATGGATATGTGCATATATTGTACATATACATGTTCCAGTTATACTAATGGCAATCTTCAGCAGGCTACATTTGTCCCTGGTTTATAGGTCTTATGTTACATTGCAATATTGATGAAAACCTAAACAGTATTGTATAGGTGGGAAGTGTGTTCTTTCAACTGACAACCTCTGACTACTCTGTAATACTGGACTCTTACTTTATCCTACAGACTAATGTATGCGTACTTTTCCTTTACAATTGACAAATGCAGAGTCATTGTGATACAAGTGTTTAACACATTGAGCTGCATTTACTCTTAATGCTACAGTAACAATACTATTTGGATGCATACATACCACTTGTATCTCTCATTCGTGCCAGCCTTGCTTCATAAGTTCGCAGATTCAGCAATCTATCTGCATGAGCTATGAAAAAAACAGAACACAACAGAATGCCATTAAGAATACCAATCCTGAAAAAATGCAGCTGCTAACTCTTACAAATAGTGTGTGTAAGCAATACTTATACATCTGTGGAGTGCCATCAGTCCAAGATTCCTCGATCCGACAGTTGAGGGTACCCTTATTCCTCATCCTGAGGTCTCAGTAGTGATTCATACACTGTTTGCCAGTGCAGGGGATACTAGTAGCACTGGACAAATCCCAGGCCAAACTATTCCCTGCATCTGATTTGTAATCGGATCCATGATAGAGCTTCTGGAACAGCTGGGACCATAGTCATTCACTAGGAGTCCAACAAACACTTTGGACTCCTGCACAACCCACCTTTGAGAGTGAAATCTCAAAACCTCTCCATGAATACCAGCTATGTCTAAAGCAGATGAAGACAAATCTATAATGATCCAAGTCAAATGAAACAAGTAAAACCAAAAAAGATAATCCAAGTGCCACGGGAACCTTGCTCCAGTAAGAAATTGCGTAAATACAAATGTAATGTCCTGAACGCAATTTTGTTCAAAGAAAACAAGCGTTTTCGCCACAGCCTCTGCCGTGGCTTCATCAGAGAAAGAATTTATGCAAAAAATGTAGTATGCATGCTCTTTTTTATATACTCTTTTTTAAAAAAAATATATATATATACACATACAATAAATGGTCCTTGCATTTCATGTGCACGTTGTAGTTTTTATTTGACTATTTTAATCGTACTAATACTAATTGTATGTCTTTGGCATTTTGATAATTTTGCTGCAACAAGTTTTCAACCACTTCAGTGCTTTAGTTACTTATGTACATTTAATATGAGCACTTAATAATATGAATATGTTACTAAATTGATCGGTACACATATATGTATTTTCTAACAAGATAATTGTTTATTTACATCTTACTCCTTTTTATTGGATGGTGTTCATCGATCTTTTACCTTTCCACAATGTTAAATGTTTTTAATTTTAACCAGATATACTGTCCTTTCGGACTCTTATTGAACAAGTTACTTAACTAAGCAACATACGCGAGGTATTTTCATCCTCGCGTGTTTGCTTTTGTAATATTGACATCACTTCCTGTTTTCCGTTTTTTAAAAAAGAGTATATAAAAAAGAGCATGCATACTACATTTTTTGCATAAATTCTTTCTCTGATGAAGCTACGGCAGAGGCTGTGGCGAAAACGCTTGTTTTCTTTGAATAAAATTGCGTTCAGGACATTGCATTTGTATTTACGCAATTTCTTACTGGAGCAAGGTTCCCGTGGCACTTGAAAATCTATAAAGATGCTTCCCACCAATTCCAGTTATCACAGATACTGAGAGCATGCACTTTTGGATTTCGCAACATTTGAAAATGGTGCCCATCACTTACCATTGTGCAAACACAGGGAGCATGTTTGCATGATGGTAACCACTACAGAGATGGTAATCAATACAGACATTAATACATAAGTACATCACTGACAGGATATTAGTGTGTCAGCCATCAGGAAAATAATTATAATATAAGAAATACTAGGTCAACTGCTATAATTGAAAGTGACTATAATGTGAAGTGGGAAACCATTAAAAATAAGAATGGAATCTGCTGTATTCAAACCCTGGACCTTATGTATTGTAGTCCTACACTTATAGCTCTTGTCACAAGAAGAATGAAAAAAAAAATGCTTGTCAATGTTTAATTTCATTGCTGTCTAATGCAAGATCACAACAGAAAAATAAAGTCTGCAGTCTCTGTAGTCAGACCCAGAACCATGTGAATTTCAGCCTGACACTTAACATCTGCAGCCACAGGAAAAGTTACATGACCGTCTCCTAGATTAGTATTCATTTTGAGGTTCACAGTGTTAAACACAATGCAGTGGCACTTAGAGGGTTTGTGCCAGGGGCAGTTGCATTAATGGAATTCATCCAATGTCTATTTTAAGATGTATGGGTCCTGTCTGCTATCTGGGTGATCCAATTGTCCAGTCTGTGCACTGATGCTATACACAGAAACCAGCTGAACATAGGAAAAGCCATTTGAACTAAGTACAGCACTGCACAAACAGTGGCACAAAAAAAAAAAAAAAAAAAAAAAAAACAAGTAATAACAGGCAGAAACAGAAATCAATGTAGGGCATATTAAGTAGAATATGTTAGTACACATGAAATATGCCTACATAGGTCTGGAATCCAAATCACCATCCCTTGTACATTCAGGGCACAGGATGGGCACCTTCACCCTGTTTTTCACACAAACACCTTTATAGCAAACAACTCACATTCAGTACACAAACAAATTAAACAGAATGTTCAGTTATATTAAAACATTGCATGTTAGTTGTGCATTTAGTGAAATGTTCATCTTTGAAAATACTGCACTTAGTAATTACACACCCTGTTATGATTGTTGCTTGCAAATATACAGCCCTGTCTTACCTTACTGCGTTCCTTGGTCATTCAGCAGTTATCTGACCAGTACTCCATGACATACAGTTGGAAAACCATTCTAGATTATTGCACTTAGAATGTCAAAGGATATTAACTGTCAATAATATGATATGCATTTACCAGGTAAGGAAAGACAGGTTGGATGTCACAAACAAGCACTGACTGTTCTTTTGGGGCTGTGGGAGCAAAGTTGTGTCCCTGCTATGGCACTAACAACACTGTGTTGGTCTGGTTACTCTGATTGTTTAGCATCCTGCCTGTTGTATGATTTAAGGAGGTTGAGAAGTCAGAAACTGCAATGTGCATATTCACTGTTGAACTTTTCACTGTATTGCTTTCCCAGTACAAAAGTATGGTGAAGTACAATGATGGTTTTACTCAATGTGCTATGGCTTGTCTCCTAGCCAATGCAAGGACATACTGAGCACACCTATGTCTGCCTACAACCACACCAGCTGCTGGTTCCTCCTCTGACTCATAATCGGCCTGTGGCTGTAGTGACCTTGGCATTGGTAGGAGTATGTATTCCCCTTCCTCTTGCTGATCCTGCTGCAGCTGTTTCCACAAGATTAACCTGGGTAGTATAGCACATACTATGAGCATTGTGGGATATGTCAGAGGACTGTAATGGAGGCTTTGGCCAGTTGTATGCAAGCACTAGCACTGTAACTGCAGTAGCTCTAAAACATGCTCTATGACATTACAGGTTGGACTGTGTGTCTCATTAAGGTGTTCTTTGTGTGTGTGTGTGTGTGTGTGTGTGTGTGTGTGTGTGTGTGTGTGTGTGTGTGTGTGTGTGTGTGTGCACTTGGGAGATATGGCACATATGGGAGTCATGTTAACTGACAGGTTTGCCAGCACACTCATATTCCAGATGATTCCCATGCCATTAAACATGGATTGGCAGTTGTTCGAATGGTAGACCTTACAGTTAATGTAGACCCTACCTTGTTACCAGATGTTGTTTTCATGTGTACCTGACTGAGATGTATGGCACACTACCCTGAAGTAATGCATGCCATACATCGCAGTCATGTTCATAAAATTAGTATTGTATCAATCTTTGATGTCAGCCAGAAGTGCTCTTTTCAGCACCTGCACCATGACTCCTTCTGCAATTTGCATGGAGTTACATGTATTGGTAACATATCTAAATACAATTGTAGATTCATTTTTATAAGACCCATTGCTCCTACTACTGTTGGAACTGTCAAGATATCTTTTTTCCACATTTTAGTTATTTCTGTCTGCAAACCCTGATATTTTATGACTTTGTGTCTCTCTGTACAGAAGACACTGTAGTCACTGGGTGTGGTGATTTTAATGATCAATGCTACTTTTATCTTCTTTTCATGGACCACTATACCCAGTTTTCTAGCACCTATCTTTTGAACTGTTGGTAATAGGTAATTCCATGTTATGCAGACCTCATTATTTTCTATGGTGTTTTGTGGCTCATGTTTTCAGTGTTTTTCAGCCAATTCAATACCATAATGTTTGCAGAATTCCCAGTGCAACACTCTTGTCCCATTATTATGCCTTTTAGTATACAGTCCTTCTGCCATTAGTATGTCGCAACCAGCACTGAGGTGTGCAACTGTTTCCAATTCTGTTTTACAAAACCTACGTGTCTATTTCTCCCACATTTTCAAAGGACTTTGTAAAACAACATGTACTTAGTCCACTATCTTGTGCCGGCAATATTAACCATTCATCTCTTGGTTTGAATTTGCCTCTCCTTAGCTATTCCTGCATCTGTTCCTGATCAACATGAGGTTCTTCCAGAAGTTTTTTTATACTTCCAACTATATTTATGCATTTTCCACACTTCTTGCTTTCTCATCTGGTCGTTTGTCTTATATTCTTTTAATTTTTGTCACATTTAGTTGCTGCCTAACTTTTATCTACTTCTGGTTTGATTTCCATTCCTGCTTGACACCAATATGCTTCTGCTAGACTAAGCAGAGAAGTCATTTTAGATTTAATCTCCTCATGTTTCAAAACTTTCACTATGTTTGGGTCTTGTGAGGTCAGCAGATATGTGTGCAGTCCCAGAGTTGCAGATCTATACATGTAATCAGTTTCATGGGGAATATATAATCTTGGTATGCACTGATTTTTATAAATCATTTGATGAGCATGAAACATCCTTCTTGTTTTCCTGTCTAATCTATCTAACACGTTTTGTGGCCAGTCAATCACTCCAAAACTGTAAGTTAGGACAGGAAGAACAAATTGGTTTTTAGCTTGAATTTTGTTCCTAGATGTAAATGCTGTTTTCAAGATTAATTGAATTCTTCTAAAGTACTCCTTATTAAGTTTTATTTGCATTTGTTCATATTTTATTGTTGATCCTTCATCAATTCCTAAATATTTATACAGTCCCTATTGCACAAGTTCTTTTATATCACATTCTCGTCCCAAATGGATGTTTTATTGATGCTGAAGTTTTCCTGCTTTAAAGATTGTTTTTGCACATTTATCAAGACCAAATGATATTCTTATATCAACTGAAAAAGTTTTGACAACTTGCAGTTGTGCTTTCAGTTCCACAGCTGATGACGTATATGGTTTTTCAATCATCAACAAAGAGAAGAAGACAAGTCTTTACACTCTGTTGTTTTCTAGGAGCCGCATTATAGCCATGGCCTAAGCTGTTAAGTAGACAGCTTAATGGGTTTACAGCAAGACAGAATAACAATGGTAACAGACAGTCACCCTGAAATATCCCCCTTAGAATTTTTATCCCTGGAATAATAATTTGTCCTTTATCATGGCTTAATTGCAAAGTGGTCTGCCACTTTTTCATGGTCTCTGTAGTTGATCAGTGTAGGGTGTATTTTATACATTTTAAGCACTCTTTTATCCATGAATGTGGGATACTATCAAATGCTTTTTTATAGTCATTCTGTGCCATACTTAGATTCTTCCCCTTTTTGCAGTTCTCCACTATGACTTTATTTAAAAACAAATGATCCTTTGTTCCATATGACTTTCTTTTATTACCCTTTCATTCTACTGCCATAATTGAGTTTTTTCTAAATGACTATAAAGTCTGTTGGCATCAGTTCCAGTGTATAGTGTATACATCATTGGAAGATGAGTTATTGGTGTATAGTTTTTAGGGTAGTTTGCAGGCTCACTCAAGTAGGAGCATTGTTTTTTCCTGTTGTTAGCCAGGTTGGTGTCTGTTCAGGGTGCACATATAAATAATTTTTACTCATAGCTAAATCTTCATGCAAAGATGTTAATACTTTTAACCAGAAGTTAAGTACTGCATCTGACACTGGGGTTTTCCAACTGTAGAATTTTCTTAACTTTGTTTCAGTGTCTCAGGATGTTACTTCATTCCATTTCATATCCTGTACCTTTAAACTTCACTCCATTATAAAAAGGCAAATGTGTGGCTAGGCAAACTGATGTGGATGGCAGTTATTACATTGTTTAATTCAGTGATGCATTTATTTTGAACAGTATATCTCTACAGTGGAGTACTGTATTCCAGCCGGTATGTATCCATGTTGCAACCTATATAATGCATATGATGGAATGTAGTTATGAAAAATGTGAAGTAAATCTGTATGCATTTTTTAGAACCATAATAATGGCATGGCTGTATTTTTCAAGCCATTTCAGAGGTACAGAGGATGTAGAGTATGCTGAAATTATAATGCTGTGTGATAACTATGTACACATGTTTCATGGAATGATCCTTTTATAGCACTTCTAGCATTTCACAGTTGTTTGGTTAGCACAATTGGTCCTTATCCTGTTATTTTGTTTGAGGGGAACAAATATGAGTTCCTGCTATGGCACAGACTAGAATAGACTGTTATTTTGGGTGGGTGAGCATAGATGAGCATCTGTTATGTCCCAAACAAGAACATGTTTCTCTTGTTACTCTCCTTGTTTTGTATCCTCCCCCATTATTTTTTGACCCCTGCTGAATCTTTAAAGTCTATCAAGTGGGGAATACTGACAGCCTTCCTTTACTGCTTGAACTGCAAACAGTTTATTTGATTTGTACTCATGTGATCTTTATATGTGTTGTCATGTTTTTGTCCTTCAGGACACAACATGCCTCTTCAATGTAGGTCCCCATTTACCCAGGCGGGAATGATCTCATCAGCCTCATCATAGAGGCCTTACATCAACATCATGTAGTGCTGCTGTCCAGAGGGTGGGCCAATATGGCTCGGCGTACAGCTCTGTGGGACTAATTAGTTCACAACATAAATGATATTGGGCGACACAGTCGCACTAATGAGCATGCGTGTCACAGAGCCACTGATGTGATAATTGCATGGAGGCATGCAACTGTAGTGGCACGTGATCACCAGATCACCTGTGGTGGGCCTCCTGCAGAACCCCCCTCACTGCCACAGAGGAATTCTGGCAAACATTGCTCACAGGACAGCTCCCAGCAATCAATGACCCAGTACGTTCTAGATGTGGGCACCATTCCTGCATCTCAAGAGGAGCTTCCAGGTATGCTTTGTTAGATCATCATTGAAATAATGTGGCACTCTGAAATAGTGTCAATAGGTTATATGTGTGTGTGCCAAGTTGTTTATGGGTAGGGGAATTTAAGATAGCTACAGTTTTAAGCTTATTTTGAAGTTGTCAGCCACATTCTTGCTAACATTTCAGCTACTGCAGATAAAGATAAGTAAAAGTATTACCCCCTGTCATACTGTTAAATGTGGTGCTGTTGCCATTACCTCTTCTTTTACTCATTTTAGGAATTCAGAGACATAGGGCTCCTGCATTTGGTAAGCATAATACATTTATGTCAGTACTGTAGATAAATTCCAAGATATCTGATGATTTGTCCTCTCAGGCCTGCTGTATGTATTGCTGAACTGTACATGCCTGTCAACTATACAGATTTTTGTTGAATGTCTAGATTTTTGCCTCATATTTCTGGCCGGTGGTTCATATCATAGTGATTTTCTGGCAAATTATTGACACATCATTAAAGATTGTAATGACAAAGATCTGAGTTTCGGATTTTATACCCTTCAGAGCTATCATACTAAAGCAAAACCTGCTATTCTAACAACTTTCTAAGTTTGTAAGAGCAATATTTCAAAATTGTCCTTATTCTTGTGCCTTTGTCCACTCATTATTCATGGCTTTGTCCAGATTTCTTGCTCTAAGATGTTATGAGGTATGACTGTCTGTAGTAGTGACAGCAGCGTAAGTTGTTTAGCGTAAGTTACAGCATAATAGTGCAGGTATTAATGTATTTCTTGTGTTTCTTCCTTTTATCACAGGTGATCATGGAAGTAGTTCTGTGTCCTCTGCGCCACCTGATGTCAGTGTCTCATCAGACTGTAATGATGATGGTGGCCAAAGTGGGGCACAGCCTGGGGTTGCAGAGACTGAATCTGACACCGAAGTTGACACTCAGGGACCCTCCTCTTTTTCCCTGTACACAGTCAGTATGCCAATGCATCTTCAGTCCACTGAGGCCACAGATATTGGTCAAGTGGAGGGTGAGGACATTGACCAGAGCAGTTTAACTACTGCAACTTCAGAGCCTGTTGACTCTGGCCATAGCCAAACTGTTGGTGAGATGCCATGCAGGAGGTTTGATAGGGGTGTTCAGAGGAGGCCTGCTGTCCTTCCTCCAACTGATGAAGGTGTCTCTTCACGTGTAACCAATGTATGTTTAGGGCCATCATGGAGGCACAAACATGTTCAGAAAGGTGCTTCAGACAAGCGCTCAGGGTTCTAGATGTGGCACAGTCTGACATCCATGACTGCCTCCACTATGTTGTTGATTCCATAGATCAAATGAATAACACATCGGAACGAGGAGTGTCTGTGATGGATTGCGGAGTATCTGCCAAGGAACGCACATTGTCTGTGATGGAAAGTCTGCTGGGAGGGGAACATTGACCTCGTGGGTGTAAGTCAGCAGCTACATCTGCTGTGAACCAATGTGGACATGTCCAATCATGCTCCCGTAGTGGCAGGACTTCCACTGCTCCATCAGGGAGTGTGCTGTCTACAATCAGATGTGGTAGGCCATGGGGTTGTGGTCCTCTGTGTTTCTGTGAAGGGAGCATGCCCAGCAGACATCAGTCACCTGCAGGTAGTAGCCCTGTATCTGACCTTGGGCATAGAGGTGCCGGTGCAACTCCTGGCAGAGCCATTTCTCATGGTCAGGGGTGACAATGATGAATTGTCAACTCTACCATGCACAGCTCAGACATGTCCAACATACAGATATGTAGAGCTAGCACTGAGCTTGGTTGTGTGCATGCAGACAAACACCAATGTTACATTAAGGGCACATTCAGACACACACATTTTCATGGTCCATCTTGCCTGCTTCACTTCCTTACTCACACACATTTGCACACCTTTTGTTTCAGCCTACGCCTGCTGCACCCCCACACAACACCATGTGCAAGTGATGATAACTGTGTCGTATCCTTGTTTTCTATCTTTTGATTTCAGGGATAGTAAAGCTATGTATCTGATGCACAGGGTGACTGTTTACATAAATGATGATTACATCTTCATATCTGATGCTGAACTGATGATTGCACCTGTCAGTTATATTGGAGTTAGCCAATTAGACAGATGCTACCATCATTATTTCACTACTTTACAGTGGATGCTCTTGTAAGGGTTGTGAGGTTAACAAGTGAAATTTGTATTATACAATTTGAAGTTTTCCCTGTAATTATGTTTATTACAGAGTTATGGTGCACATCAGATGTCACAACATCAGAATCTATTATCAGGATTTTAAATATGCAATGTAGTCAACTCTCATCAAAATGGTAATACAGTGTAACATTATTTCTGGCATGTACATCACCATAACTACATAGGTAAATAGAATGTTACTAGACTATTGACCTGATGGTGTTTAGAAGCCTAGCCATTAAATCGTAATATAAAATTCAATGTCAAATAACATGTATGGGCAAAATTAGTCTACCAAGGACTACCCATGTCCAGGTGAGAATCAGGGGGCAATGCAGGGCAGAGATTAACAGTTTCACATCAAGTCGTCCAAGCTGTGATGAAACAGTGTCATGGAGGTGCTCTGCTTGACATGGTTTTGAAGCCTATTCCAGAGAAGTGGCAACCAATGGGAGATGTATTTGTCTTTCCAGCATATACTATATGTGTCAGTCTACACTGATGGCCCTTGAACAGCTAACTGTAGTCCCAAATGATATATTAAGGGCCAGCATTTTCATCACAATTAGGTCAAAGACAGCACTGTAAGCCATAAATAAGTCACCTCGAAGCAGTCTATATCATACTGAGTACAGTGAAAGCTACATCAGTCTGTCCTTATTTGACACATGTTTGACACCTTGGTTTGTATTAGGTGTAAATCTCTGACATCTATCAGGTTTCTGCAGGTGTCTGTTACACTACATAAAAAGGGAGCATTATTTTTTATTTATTTATTTATTTATTTTACATTTGTTAACCGGGTTAGTCTGGCTGAGCTTTTGGCTCATTTTCAGCAGAGACCCGAGGAGAAAAGCTCCTCAGGACTAGAAAACAATTTATTAAATTTTAGTAACATAGTAGTAACATTATTACTATGTAACATTATAGTAACATAATTATATTCAGGGGTAGGCCTGAGAAGGGATGACTATAGAATATTTAGAACTGAATTTAATACTGCTGTAATGGCTTTGCTAATCTGATGCAATATGTGGAAAACCTTCCTTACCACAGTAGACACATGTTGCAGTCTACTTGTTTTCTCAGGGCTATAAATATAGAATTGATGATTAAGGTGTTCAGGGTTATGCCATAATAAGCTGGAACATTGTTAATACCAAGGAAATGATGATGTATTTATATGAAGGTCATTTAGCAGCACAGAGTTATCATCAGTCATTAATCCCTCTAAGCCCCTTTTGAACAGCACTCACATTGTTAGGGGATACAATTATAGCACCCAAGTGTCCTTCAACCACAAACCTGCCTAGGCACAGACACTCTGTTTTGGTCTTGACTTCTGAGAAGTACATGGCGAACATGAATGGACAAAGCAGTGACACTTGTGGTTACTCATGGATGATGGTTCTGCTGCTAGAGGTGAACTCTCCACTTTGAATGAGAGTTGTTTGTCTGTAAGTCAGTTTGCTACCCACCGGACAACATAGCAGTTAATATTCACCCGGCTTCACTTCTCACTGATGCACGAATATGGGATTGTGTGGAAAGCCTTGGCCAAGTCAAGACAGACAAGGTCAATGCTGTGCACACATACTATGTCTCTGGTCACATTACTGAATACCAACAGTTTTAGCTTGCACGACCTTCCCTTGAAAAAAAAACATGCTGGAAAAGATGTAATGTTTGAATGTCGTCTGTCCTTGTATCAGACATCCATGAAAATCCATTCCGTTGTCTTACAGCTGAGGCTTGTGAAACTTAAGGGGTTACAAGTACATGTATGTTGCTGATTCACCCTTGTGTAGGGGGAAATAGGTAATTGATTTCAAATATGTGTGGATAAAGGCAGTACTCAGGCTGTGATTGAATAGGGTGCCTAGTGCAGTAGTTTACTAGTTAAGAACATTACAAACACATGCCAGAATGGCATCTGGTCCCATGGAGGCTGTGTTTCTAATCTTGGAGAGAGCAGTGATTACTTGCTCTTTTTAGAGGGAAGTTGGAGGTGATGTTGAAGACGTGTTGCGTTAAGCTTGTGCGGGTAGGTGGGGGATAATTTTTATCCAAGCATGTCTGCTAGCAGATTTTTAAATTACACTGTGTCAGTGTGTGTAATACCATCCACAATTAGTTCACCACACATCTGCATTATACCTTTGATGTTGCGGATGTAACAGAGGAAAGCCTTATGGTTATCCTTGGCTATGGTTTTGACATATTTCCCATAGCTGCTCTGTGAAGATTTTACAAGGTTTCTTATTGTCTTGTTTAGGCTGAGGATGTTCATCTTCCAATTTGGGATTAACACTTTTATTAACACTTTTGTATTTGAAGATATCAGCTTTGTTCGCTTACTGTATAATCAAATAATACTAGGCATCCATCAACATGGTTATTATTTTCGTAAGGATCTTTCTTTGATCCTATCAGATATGTCTGTGTCTATACATTTGTGTAGATGTTTATACAGGGCATCAGGAAATACCTTACTATAGTTGTCAATGTCCTCTGTGGAAACTGTAGTTTGGAAGAAGATTATATCATCCCTTAGGATGGTGTAGTTACTTTGGAATATGTATTTTCATCTCACCTCTCATTTTGTAATTCTATACCTATTGCAAATTCTACAAAATACTTTACAGTTGTATTGAAATAGTGCAGGCCCTACACATGAGGTGTTGCTTTGGTTATTGTTATTTGTGAGGACTAGATTTAGAATATTACAGACACTTATAGGGTGGTGCAGCTTATTTCCATGGTATATGAGTTATCAAAGTCCAGGAATTATTGTTGAAGTCAGTTTGGCCTTTCTTGTTCATGGAAAGGGACATATAACTGGCAATAACATTAAGGGGTTTCTTAGACGCAGTAACTTGAAGTTACATTAACTCCAAAGACTTATGTTGTCTAACCCCTGTAGAGGAGGAATTATCTTCACTGAAGAGAGATAATCTACCTCCTATGGTTTCCACACCTTCAAATTGCAGTCTGAATGTACAGCAGGCATTGCAACCTTTTAAGGCCGGGTTACTTACTGCGGCCTTGAATCAGATTTCTGTGACTGCACAAACATCCACCACTTCCATTGGGGCAAAAGCTGGCAGACAGTGCAGTTTCTGATGTTAACTCCTACAGTTTAGCAGCATGACCCTTACTTTGTTGGAGTTATATATTTTCACATAGTAACTTCTGTTTTTGTTACCTTGCTTAATAAAGTGGAGTCAAGTACCTTAGCCAGCCAGGAGAAGCCTAGAGGTGTCAGGTGAAGTCCATGTTTTGACAATCAGTATGGTCTGTCCACAATGTCATCCCACACTGACAGGAACTGGAGTCCCTTAGAATGACATGAGGCACATAACCAATTTCAGAAGATCATTTGTCCGTTATATTGCTGTCTCATCCTAGGCGAGCTTATAATACTGGTCAAACTTGGGGACATACATGCCTGGGTGAGCTCAATCATGTTTGTCTCCATATATTCCCTAGAGATACATCTCAATTTGTGCACACTAACACCAACTATGATGGATTAATAGTGGGACTTGCTGTAGAGAGACTTGATTGCATGTGTAAATTGACAACTACTTGTGCCACACCTAAAATTTACCTTGTTTAAGCTGGTTATTGGGGTAGGTAAATGGCTCACTCTACAATCAACTATAAGGACAACATTTGCATAGAAAACTATTGCTTTAAGCACTTCCTGGGTGAGACACTGATGCTCCTTTTTTATGTGTACTGTGTAGGGCTATAATAAAGATGGTCCTAGGTTCTAATACAGGAAGTGCAGCATATTTTTAATGTTATGACAGTTCAATTTATAGTATGAACAGCAAAATATCCACCGTATTATAATTATCATCTAACAAAACATACCTAGAAGTTCCTGTTGGAATGCAGGAGTTGCATCCACGTCCAGGACATAATGTACATATGATTGCTGGGAGCTGTCCTGGGTGGAAATGTTCACCAGAAATTCCTCTGTGGCAGTGAGAGAGGGTTCTGCAGCAGGGCCTTCACCTGTGACTTGATGATAGCATGCCACTGTAGCTGTATGGCTACATGTAGCAGTTACCATGACTGTTGCTGTGTGTGATTGTGTCACCCAATGGTATTAATATTGGCTACTAATTCATCCCAGAGCGCTGTTTGCTCAGCCATATTGGCCCACCCCTGGACAGCAGCACAGCGGCATGTTGACTTAAGGCATCAGTTATCAGATTATTCTCTGCACCTGTAAATGGGGGCCTACGGTGAGCAGACATATTGTGTGCTATGAGACAACAGAATGATATATGAGGATCACATAAATACAACTTAACTGTTTACACATAAAGCAGTAAAGGAAAGCTGTCAGTGTTCTCCCATGGATAAACATAAGAGAGTCTGCATATTTCTAAAAATAACATGATGGAGGATACAAAACAGGGAGACTAACAAGAGAAACATATCCTTGTTTGTGCCATAGCAGTAAGTATAATATGCTCACCCACAAAAAATAACAGTGTAGTCTAGTGAGTACCCTACCACTAACACATCTTTGTTCCCCCAAAACAAAATGACATGCTAAATACCCATTGTGCTAACAAAACATCTTTGAGATGCTAAAGGTGCTATCAAAGTACCTGTCTGTGTAACATGTGTACATATTTATAACACAGCATTCCCTATCCAGGTACTCTCAATGCTGTGTACCTGTGAAATGGCTTGACAACCAAGGTTGTGCCATCATTACACTTCTAAGTAATGCATACAGATTAAAGTGTGAAAGTCATTACTTCACATTTATTAACTACATTCCAGCATAAGCATTATGTAGGTAACAAAATGGGAGCATACCTGCTGGAGTGCAATACTCCTCTATAGAGAAATACTGTGAAGAAATACAGTTATCTTAGTGAGTTGAACAATGTACTAATTCTCCTCAACATCAGTTTAGCTAGCTACACATTTGCCTTTTTATAATGGAGTACGTTATTAATGGATCGCATCTGTCCTAGTCTGTGCTCCAGAGATGCTAATTACTGCATAAGCAGATGAATTGTATGCTAATCAACCAGTCTTGTGAGGCTGTTTAACAAGATATAAAGCATCCATGTAGACTCCATGCTGGTTTTTCTTAAGGATGTCACAAAGTGTGGAGTACAAACACAGCATTTACAAGGTAAGTTCTGAATATCTTCTTAATGCATAATACTATTATGGCATGTACTTGTATTTCCTCACATGGTACAGTAAGCAGGTAATACATGGGAGATGTGTACAGAAAGTCAAGTAACATGGGACAGTAGAGAGTTATTTCAATTGTATGTGTCCTTTAGAAAGTAATAGTCTTCAGCCATGCAAGGTTCACATATTCATAACTCTCCAAACTACTGGTGATCAATGCATGGCCTCAGTTTAGCATCATATGTTTGTAATGGAATATCTTCACATAGAAAAGTTGTGCCAAAATGTGACCTCAGCTTGGCCCACCCCCTTGTAAGAGCAGTGTACCATTGCATGTGCCATAACAGGAATTTACCTTTGCTTCCACCACCAGAAGAGTAGTGTGTGGTTGTTTGTGCCATCCAACCCGGCCTTCATTTGGTGACAACTACTTATCATACTATTCCCAGTTAATCTACACACACAATGTAAGGTAAATTAGGTAGACTGGCTTTCACACTGCATATCTCTGAATGCTGGTCAGATAACTGCTGAATGGCCAAGCAACACAGGTTGGTATAATTTCAAGCAATAGTCCTAACAGGTTGTGTGATCACTAAGTGCAGTACATCCAAATGTATTTCATGTAATACATGTATAAATAACAGCTGATGGCTTGATATCAGTTAAAATGCATTATGAAAGAGTGGTGTATGAGGGATAACTTAAAGTTGTTTGCTGCCAAGCTGTGTGTGTAGCCAACAGGGATAAGGCACCCATCCTGTTTTCTGAAGGTGCATTGGTATGGGACTGGAAATCCAGACCTCTGCAGACATACCACCTATGTACTAATAAACTGTATGTCTCCTTTTTTCTTTCACCTTCTGTCTTACTTTAGTAGGTAAAAGGGGGTGAATTGTGAGGACATTGTTTGTGCGATGTGCCACTAAGACCAAGATGATTTAGCTATGCTAATCAGTTTTGTGTGGAGTAGCACTGAGCAAAATGGACAGCTGGACCACCCAGGTAGCAGACAAGACTCAGACAGACAAAAATAGAACCAGATGCTTTCTAGTAATTGTGCATCACTCAAACCCGCCAAGCAGCATTCAGCTGTGGTTTACAAAGAGAACAATGAATACTAACTTAGGGGATGTTTTGTAAATTATTGTGTGGCAGCACGTGTTAAGTCTAGATCTGAAGTCTAGATAGTCCTGGGTTCGAGTACAAGGTGTGCAGTCTTTGGTTTACTTTTGTGACATTGTAGTATTTAGCAATGAACTGACACATAGAGAAAGGATTTTCTACCTTTCAAGTGGCAATAACTATCAGTGCAGAACTAGCATCCATATGGTACAGTGTTTGGAATGCAGTGCATGTCATTCAATTATAATGTTATACCAACTCACATTATACTCAATCACACTTATAACATGTGACCTAGTGTAGCTTATATAATATTTATATCACTTAGGACTGACACAGTAATATTGTGTCAGTTATGCAATTATTTATAAATCTATGTATTGTCTAGTTAATAGCTAAAGTATGAGTGTGGGTATAATGTGAACTATGTTTAGGCAAGTATATTCCTGCTATGTGGCTTGGCATGCTCTTCCCATTGGACCAACACAGTCACAGAATTGGCTGTATCTCAAATAACATAGAAATTGCATTAATCACCAAACGTCAGCTTCGTTTACCATCAAGCAAACATGTTGCACCCTTTGCACCCTGTTTGCATGATGGTAAGCAACACACAGCTTTTTCAAATGTTGCTAAATCAGGAAGTGTGGCATCTGAGTAAATGTGGATACATGCAATCAGTGGGAAAATATTATACATTGGACTTGTTCAGTGACAGACACAAAAGGCATTTCTGGTGAAGGTTTGAGATTTAGGGCTCAAAGGTGGGGTGTCTAGGAGTCCAGAGTTTTTGTTGGAGTCCTGGTGAATGACCATGGTCCCTGGCTCCTGCAGAGGTACTATCATGGCTCACAATCAAGGACAGAGGAAGGGAATAGTCTGGGCCAGGCTCTGACCAGTAATATTGGTATCCCCTGCACTGTTGAACAGTGTAGGAACCACTACTAAGACCTCAGGATGAGGAGGAGAGATATCCTTGACCATTGGATCAAGGAATATCAGACTGGTGCCACCCCACCGATGTGTAAGTATGACTTTCAGACATTACTTGTAATAGTTTAAAGCTGTGTATAGTCAGGCTTAGTATTCATAATGGTATTCTGTTCTGTACTGTTTGTTCCACAGCTGAGGCAGATCATGCTCTGAATGTAAGAGCCCATGAAAGTCAATTGGCAAGGATGCGAGATGCATGTGGTATATATGCACCACAACAGTACTGTTATTGTAGCATTAAAAGTTAAAAACTGCTTCATAATACCTCTCAACTTTATGGGTTTGCAGAATGTTTAGATTACTCCCTCATAATTTTGGTTTGCTTCTCATAAATTGTGTTTATCTGGAAAATCTTAGCCAAGGCACTGAGGACTGCAGTCAGAAGATTATATTTGTGTCTCATACCTCATACCTTTCAGAACATCTGTGCTACTGCAAAGCTTGTTATTGTATCACTTTTCTAGGTTTGTAGAAGAATATGTAAAACGTGTTGCTGTTTGTGCACCTTTGTATCCCCAGTAGTTAATGCTTGTTCCACATTTGTGGCTGTAAGAAGTTGTGAGGTATGAGCTTAGTTGGTATGTAATACAGTAATACCTGTCAGCTGTACAGATTTCAACAGATTGTCCAGTCTTTGTATAGTTACAGATATAATTGTGGTTTTCAGTCACATAATTGCATAAGGGTTGGGGACTGACATCACTAAATAATGTTAGACATCTGAGATTCAGACCCCAGACCATTCAGAAAAGTCATACAAGTGCAACATCTGTTACTGTATCAACTTAATAGGTTTGTTACAGCAAGTATGTAAGAGTCATCCCTATTTTTTGGACTTTGGCCTCTATTCTATATGACTTTGTCCACATTTCTTGCCGTAAAAGTTTGAGGCCTATGAATACAGTACTGTAAACTAGAGCATACATCTCCTAACTGTAAAAGGAAAGTATGCATGCACTTCGCTGTAGGAGCATAGTACACTACAGTGTTGGCCAAATTAATAGAAACCCGTGTTTTTTTTGTTTGCTTTTATTTTTGTTTTTGTTGTTGTTTTGCCATATATCTCAATAAAAGTATATGAAATGACAAACAATATAATTCATGTTATATGAGAAAATGTTCTAATACAATGTTCTGATATTTTGTGAATGACCCTTTGGCTATTATCAAGGATTTAACTAATTGGGGGATAGAATGAACAAGTTCATGGCAATGTTCAATCATAGACATATTGCACACCAATCCTAAAATGAGTCCTTCAGTCAGTTGCTGCTTGTTTGCTATGATCTTTGTCTTCATCTCTGACTTCAGAATAGCCCTCAAGGACTTTACTGGATTCGTATCCAAGCTGTTATGCAGCCATGGTAACACATCAATGCCATGGACCTCAAGGAAACTTATCACTTGTTGACCTTTGTGACATGGGGCACCATCATGCATGAGGACTGTCCCGGTAAATCCCCTTCTTTTTTGCCCAGTCACACAGCTGCTGGAGCAGATGATGCTGTAGTATGGTTCTGTAGAGCTCCTGCTTGATGTATACCTGAACAATGTAGAGCTGACCTGTTCCAAAGACACTCATAATGCACCACACCATCACTTGAGTGGGGTGCATTATACAATGTACGATTGTCCCTCATCTGCTGTCCAAATTGGCATCTGACATATTGTACTTGCTGATCCGAATACTATATTATGCTCTCATCACTGCAAACAACCCATTCCCTATCGTCGTCTGACCAGTTTTGAAACTCGTTTGCCCAGCACAGTCTTTTTGCTTTCATTTGGTTGGACAATTTTTGTTTCTTCAGAGGTCTGCAAGCTCAAATCCCAGCATCCAAAGTCTCCATTAAACAGTACTGGAACTCACAGTAACACCCTGTTGTTCCAGCATCTCCTGCAGCTGTCTACTGGATGCCTTGTGATTCTTACAGCATTCTCTGATCTGATATAAATCATCCTGAGGAGTTGTGGATCTTCGGCAACCACATCTGCTAGAATTGTCTGGGCAACAACCCTTCACCAGTATTCAGTTTCTTCTGAATTTAGCTGGCAGATGGCTGACTAACTCTGACCTTATTGGCAACTTCTGATCCAGGAACACCTTTTTGAGCAGAATCTCAACTTTTGCAGTGCTAAGTCAGCCAATTTACCCATTTTAAGACTATGTAGCAGCGTCATTATGACATTATCATCCCTTAAGTAGGTAAGTAACATGTAGTAATTTTGTGCTAAACAGCTTTTTCTTAAAGAATTAGCAAACTGAAATGATTTTGTAAATTTCTGAAAAAGCCAGACTGAAAAATCAGTAAAGAAACTATGAAATTTGCATTATTTGTCAATATTTCTATTAATTTGGCCAAAACTTTATGGTTGTAGATAGTAGTCAGCAGTTGTGGGTTCAAACACCACAATTACCAAATGAAGAAGTGCTGTTATGCTTTCATCATTCTTGCACTGTAACTGCAAACCTATCAACCAGTGGCAGAAATGGCCTGCTGGAAAATGTAATTAGTAAAATTGGAGCCTGCATATGTGCAATATATGGGCACATCAAGGATTGCTGGCTGAAATCTGTACTATAGTGTGCATCTGTTATCAACTGTGTATTCAGACACGATAAAAAAAAATTACAGTTTGTACTAATTATAGTAAAGGTAACAGAGTGAAATAATGGTATCACTGTATTGTATATCAGTTATAATGTTGCTAATGTTCTCCCTTTTTTCTCTTTCCCCACCCATTATGTCCTTTTTTTCTTTTTGCTACAGCACAGCTGTCCCACGGGACCCACCTGCCACCACTCTGGCTACAATACCAAGTCCCAGCACATCAGAGACACACCCTGGTAGTAGCCCCTCCGCTGCCCCTGCACTACTGGGGCCCCTCAGGTAGTTCTGCCCACAGAATAGGCCAGTGGCTCCCTCTGGGAGTAGTGGCAGAGGTGGTGATTTTATCACCAGCAATGAACTGCCAAGATTGGTGTGCAGGATTGTGCTCCACACAGCTGGTGCACACCTATGCCTGGTGGAGACTCTGCTGTCTATCATTGTGCTTAATAATACAAGGAGACATACATGTCAGACACTGCAGCCATCAGTGCAGTGAGGTGACAGTGCTTACAGTCCATTGGGTGAGGACCCAATTCTCACTGTCTCCAAACTTGATGTCCATGAGCTCTTGATACCCCCCTCTCCCCAGCCATGGTGTTCACTCCCTCATGTGTCCTTCACCATCTCCCTGTCTTGTCTTGTATGTTCTGTCTTTCTGCCATTGCTTCCTCACCTACCCAACTTACCTTACCCACACATATGTAGGTCCCTACCCCAGTATTCCTCTTTTTCTCTTTCCCAAAAAATATTGCCCCATATATAGCTCTCCATTTCACACCAGTGTCTTTATGACACCCTTGATTTGCTCCAATTGGCTATACAACATGATTGTGATATGGTCACCTCTCTCTCATTGTCTCTGGAGGAAACAATCCAAATTCAGCTAATAGGCATCATATATTATCAGGTTTTGCTATTGCAGGAATGGATAGCTATAGTTCTTTCCTGCACCCTTCCTGCACATTCCTGCCCTTTTTTAACTTTGTGTTACGCCCTGCTTGCTCCCTGTTTCACCACTTTCCTGTCTTCCCCATTTATTTACTGTATTTATTTACTGTGTATTAAACTACACTGTTGTACTGTAATTGTCTGTTTTACTGTGCCTGTTAAATCAAATTTTATTGCTGTTTTTACTGATTACTAAGCTTTTTTGATGTTTTCACTGTTGTTAAGTATTTACAGGTATTTCTCACTGTTTTAAAGCTATCTGTTCTGCTTGTTATGGTTTCCTGCCAAGCAGTGTTTAAATAACTGATCTGTAAACTGTTTAAAACATTCTTTAGACCCTCATTGCTGATTTTCTGCTGTTTTAAATGTTTTGTTAGTGTCTCACTGTTATTTTCTGGTGTGTTAAACATTCTCTAGTGGTTGCTTGATACAGGCTTGCTGCTTCTGGGACTGTTTATAGTGGTTTGTTTGTTTGTTTGTTTGTTCTGAGCACGTTTTCCAGGCCATCTTGGATTGGAAAGGGCCTATCTACACTTTAGTGAGAGGATTGTGCTGATTGGGACCTGTCTGGTAAAGGAAAGTCAGTCTTGGGCTTGGACTAATCATCCTCATTGGTCTTTTTGAATCTTTTTAAATGTTTTTTTTTTTCAAGTTTTTAGCTTCTGGTATTTAGACCCTGCATTTGAGCAGGTTTCTGCTCATTTGCGCATCATGCAACACCACGCGCTGATGCACAATTGTGCACCAAAGCCAGTTAAATCCAACAATTTTTCCCTAAAACCCAGGCAGAAATATCCATCCACAGAGCTCCTCCATGATCGATTCTGAAAAGCCACCCCTAGTGACAACAGTCTTCAAACTAGCATTATAGGCAGTTGGACTACCCTTGTTTCTCCTGCCAACCTTGTTGAATTGGGTCTCTTAAGACAGTGTAGCAATTACTTCATGTACACAGACAACTCTCTACTAAGAACAGAGTCTAGTACAGAGTGTGAGAGATGCATCTACACCAAGAATCTTGAATCTATTCTCTCTCTCTCTCTCTCACTCAAAACAGTAACAAAGAGAAGGTTGTCAACTCACCTACCACTACATATGCATATAGTACCACTACTCATATACATACCACTACTCATACACATAGTACTCATCAAAAACAAAAATCCACATATGTGGAGGTTCTTTTGGAAAACTTACTGAAACACCAGAGATCTCCAAAACACAAGACTGTTACAACTAACACAGTCTCCACAGCACCCATGACACATAGCAAGACAAGTGAATCACCCACCAAGCCCAAAAGGTGTAACATTCAAAGACCTGTGAATCATCCACCAAGCCCATAAGGCATAACACTCAAAAAACAAATGTTCTTGTCCTTGGAGACTCAACACTGAGACACATGGATGTACCACTCACCAGGCTGGACAAACAGAAAGTCAGGTTCAGATGCCTCTCCAGTGCCAGAATTCATCAGATCATGCATGCACTCAGGTCACTCAATAACATGACTCTGCCATACCTCATGTTGGTGTGAATGACCTGAGATGTACCTCACTGGACTGTATGAAGAGAGGCATGGTTGAGCTATCTGAGTATGTGTCCCAGGCAGGTATGTGCCTTGCCTTTAGCAGCATACTACCCTCACCTAGAATTATTCCACTGTATAAACAAAAATTATTGATTTCAATAATTGGCTTAGTTTATGGTGTCATTCAAAGGGAATCCAGTTCCTATCATCCTGGAAAACCATGGTCGACAAACCTCACTACTTTGCCAGAGACGGTTTGCACATGCTACCTCTAGGCTTTTGACTCCTGGCAAAGGCCCTTGCCTCCCCATAGTGCCTTTTTTTAGGCAAGGTCTTGAAAACAACACTACTGATGTGAAATTAACCAATCAAAACAAAATAAGGGTCACGCTGCTAAATGCTAGGAGCTTAAACCAAAAACTGCACTCCCTGGAAACAGTTCTATCATTAAAAGATGTAAATGTCTGTGAAGCCACAGAAACCTGGTTCAAGGCCTCAGACAGTATCCTGGCCTTGCAAAGCTACAATGCCTTCCACACCTTTAGACCACAAAATGAATGTGTGAAAACCAAAAGATGTAGTATTTCAATCTATATTAGAGATACATTCACCTTACGTCTAGTTAGACTGGACAACTCCATGGAGTTACTCCAGGTCCAGGTTACAGTGGGTAAGAAACCCATTCAAGTCATATCCAGCTATAAATCCACCTCCATGGTTCACGACACCTACAAAGCCTACTTGACCAAACTGGAGACAATGCAAATTTTACCAAACACATTGGTTATGGGGGATTTCAATTATCCCACTATCAACTGAGAAACCTATGCTAGCCCTAACTCATTAGCACAAAATTTCCTTGATTTTTTTTTTAATTCAAATGTCCTGCAACAAATTACCGATACCCCAACAAGAGGAGTAAACATTATAGATCCGGTCCTCACCAACATGTCAAGCAGATGCATTAGTGCAGCTGACGGACCCTCATTAGTTACAACTGACCACAAATCAGTCACCTTCAAGGTAGCACTAACACCAGAACTCACAGAGGGTGAAATCAGACTAAAAACTTCACTAAGGTAAACTATACCCTCCTAGATGAAGGTATAAATGCATTCAAAGCCCCACCTACAGCTGGAAGTGGTAACTACACTGAAGCTTACACAAACACCTTATACAATCACTTCTATAAGTGTATAAACTCAGCTGTAACAGAAAGAATCAAAGCCAGAACCTCAAGTAAAAGCAAGCTGCTATGGTGGACATCCGGTATCAACAAACTTTAGAATAACCACAAAAAGTTGCTGTCCAAGAAAAAAAGTCCAGGCCGCAACAATGGAAAAGCACCCTCCTCAGCCTCAGCAGGCAAATAAGAAACTTGTCAAATCCTAAAAGGGCTCCTTTGAGAAAAATTTAGCAAGTACAACTAAAGATAACCATAAGGCCTTTTACAGCTATGTATGTAGACTAAAAAGTAGGACCCAAGCATGTGCAGAACTAGTGGCCAAGGGTATAGCACATACTCACCACACAGATAGCAAACCTGCTAGAGGATAGGTTTGATGAAAATTTCACTCATTTATCTCAGCCTAACTTATCAAAAACCTTCCCTCAAATCCCCCCCCCCCCCCCCACACCCTACATATCAGAAGAGCAGGTCCACAAAGCCTTGTCCAAGGCAAAAAAAACACAGCATCTATGGAACCAGACAATATCCCAGGCTGTCTTCTAAACAGGCAAAACATGAGCTAGTATCACCACTAAGTACCCTTTTAATCATAGCCTAATCACAGGCTTTGTTCCTGTGGAATGGAGAACAGCAACAGTTATTCCCCTCCACAAAGGTGGCCTAGCAACAGACCCAGGGAATTACAGACCCACAAGTCTGACCAGTCTCATCTGTAAGGGCATGGAATGTATCATTATGGACCTTATAAACAAAGACATAGGTAACCTCCAAACCCTGGATCCTACCCAATTTGTCTTCATCAAGGGCAGATCTTGCCTGTTAAATCTAGAAGATTTTGTTTAAAATCTGACCAAGACCATTGACAAGGGCAAATCCGTGCACACAGCATACCTCGACTTGGCAAAGGCTTTTGACACAATCCCACATTCAGGCATTACCAATAAACTTAGCAAACTGAATGTAATCTCCACTGTTGTAAGATAGGTTGCCAATTGGCTCACAAACTAGACACACATTATCAAAGTGGGTGACTCCGGATCAACCAGCAGACCTGTTACCAGCAGGATGCCACAGGGGTCAGTGCTGATCCCCCTGCTGTTTGATATAAACTTCTCAGAAGTTCAGGTCAAAACTAAAGGGTTGAGGCTGACCAAGTTTGTAGATGACTGCAAACTAGGTGCAATCATTGATTCCCCAGATAATGTCAGTATACTCCAGTAGGGTTTCATGCAGTCCATCGACTGGTCTATTAGTCTTGGACTCAAACTAAATGCAAAGAAATGCATTGCCATTTCCTAAAGCACAAACAATGTCCCTTCACACTATCAAATCAACAACAATACCCTGAGTACCCAGAAAGTGGTAAGGAACCTGGGATCACAAGTTGACTGCGACCTTAACTTCAACCACCATATGTCTACCGTAGTAAGGAAAGCCTTCTACATAGCACACTTGATTAGTAAAAGCTTCACCTCAAGAAGAAAAGAGGTTATAGCCCTCTATATTCTGTACTTATCCAGCCCATAATTGAGTATAACACCCTGTTCGGCATGTAACATACTAAGCACCTGCAGCAATTGGAGAAACCTCCGAGGTTTCTAACATGCTCCAGCATGTGCCTTACACAGACTAAAATCCCTGTCACTTTACTCCATATCATACATACTTCTTAAGGGAGACTTATGTCTGGCCTACACAGCATTCCAAGACTAAAACCTGATGAACTTGTTACATATCCCTAAATCAAATGGGACTAGGGCTACCCATTCAAGGGACCTAAATATGGCCTGTGACTTAAATAGGACATGCTGGAGGGACAGATTTATCTCCCATTGACTGCTGCATCTTTGGAACAGGATACCAATTCATGGGAACAGAGCATTTCTATGACACTGTTCAAGAGGAACCTAGATGAGTGGATGGGGCACTGTAAATTCTTACCAGGGATAACACCTGCAATCTTCCTGAACATGGGCTGTCATTGTTAAATGCAATCTTGGGTATTGACTAGCATTTCTATGGCATTACATTGGGATGAAATGGCTATGCACCTGTTGCTCCTTAATTGAACTTTTGTTGAATAACATTTTTTTTATCTTTAACAGAAAGGCTTACAAACAGCTTAAAGGGGTAGAAATGGGTGCCACAGTAGCACCAGCATTTGCTGGATTGGTAATGGGATGGTGGGAAAAAGAAATCGTACCCTCCATTAGTTCCTTCTCTGACAGTTTATTCTATGGTCGTTACAGAGATGACTTGTATTTATTGTAAAAGGTTCTGCAGATAACTATCATATAGTATTGGCAGAACTAAATAATACTTATTAGTTTCTTAAATTTATACTTAGTGGTTTTGGTAACAAAGTCAAGGTATCTAGATGTAAGATTGGAATGGGATTTTGATACCAAACAATTTACAAGTAGAATTTATAGGACGAACACTTATGTTAACAACTACTTGCATTTTTGTAGTAATCACCCTATGCATATTAAGAAAAATGTATCTAAAAGTCAATACATAAGAGCGTCTCGAATGACAATGAATGATGAAATATTTTTGGAAGAAATTGATTATATCACTAAACTATTTTATGAAAGAGGTTAACCTGAGGCATGGTTGCAGGAAATTAGTGCTGATATTATTAATCGAAGGAAAACTGTATTTTCACCTATTTTGACAATTGGCTTGCGGGGGCAAACTACGATTGTTCAAGAAGAAGCTAACTATTTCAAATATGACACTGTCCATTCCTAGATGTATAATTGACATATCTATTGATAGTAATCCAATTAAAAAAGTGATTAGAAATAATTGGAAGATCATTGTTGGTAATAATGATTTAGTTAATACCTTAGGCAATGCACCTAGTTTTATTTAAAAAAAATCTAACACTATTAAGAACATGTTAGAAAAAAATGATAACTTGATAACTGTACCTGCATCAAATAAAACTAATGGTATGTTCAAATGTTTTAGTTGTAACATGTGTAGGTACATTCAGAAAGGTCCTTTTATTAATTTGCTTCACTTAGATATAACTATTAGTGTAAAGGGAAGATTTAATTGTAATTCATCTAACATAGTTTATATTGCATCATGCTCAGGTTGCACTGCATTTTATGTATGTATGACCATCAGGAATCTTTGTACAAGAATAAGGGAACACTATTATCCTATATTACAACTAAGGATGATAAGAATGCCTTATTTAAGCATTCAACCATCTGCAGTTCATATAAAAAATTTACGTTTAGTGCTCTAGAACAAGTTGTTAAAGACCTTATAGGTTGTAATATTAAAAATAAAGTTGAAAGAAAAGAATCATTATGGCAGCTCAGACTGGACGCAGATAGGTTCCCTGGTCTTAACGAATCTATTAATTTTAAATGTTATTTAACAGAAGGTAATTAGTACATATTTTTATATGTAGTAAAGTATTGGTGTTCATATATTTTTATTTTTATTTATTTTATTGTAATAAAATATATACATTTTATTAGTGAATTAAATTAATTTAAGTTAGTGGTTGAGAGCATACACAGCATGTTTAGCATTATTTAGTATTTATTCAGTATTGTTTCAGTTGTAGTATTGTACTACTTTAAAATAAGCAAGCAAGTGTAGTAGACTATTGTTCAGGTAATAGTTTAATTGTTTTATTAAACATTATTAAGTATGGGAGGGGCATGATATATTTGTATTTAAGCTTGTGAAAAATTTGTGTGGATGTATTCTGAAGAAGTCTCTTGACTAAAGCGTTGAGTAAAAGGTTTTTACGCTCAAATATTGTGGCTGGTGTCTTCCTCTGTTGTTCCAGTGTATGTTTTTTGTGGTTTCTTGTCCACCGGTGGTCGTTTTTTGTTGGCTATGCTTTAAACTGACCTCCGGGGTCAATAACCTGGTAATCTCCTATGATCTTATGAACCTGTATTTGAAACCTCTACCTTGTTCCACAAAAATGGTGACACAGATTCATAAGTATCACAGTTTGTAATATTTCTTTGCACTTAAAAAGTATGTGAAACTGTTACACCTGTATTCAGACTTCGCTATTGCTGCATACACCTGCTACTTAACTGAATCTTTGGCGGCTGGTAGAAATTGACTTCAGCCAGTGATAAGTTCCTTTCACTGGCCATATAGAAATGGTTCTAAATAAAGCTGTAGCCAATATTTTTCCCTACTATTCTCACTTCTGTTATTTATTAACATTTTTATTTGCCTTGCGTAGTGAGACTGCACAATGAACACCATGGCACACACATGCTTTATAAAATTAAATGGAGATTGCACACTAAGGCTTTGTAAAACATTAATGTATGTTGTGCAATGATGCTTCATACACAGTTAATGTTGAAAATATGACATTGGTAATATAAGGAGCAAGCACTGGGGAGTACAAAGGGTAAATATGACCATAACATGTGACAGTATTGATTGTATAAAATATACCTGCTAAGGAACTGACTGTGTGTCTGGATAGGTTAATGCATTGTTGTTAGAGGCAGAAAGTACTGGGTTTGAAATTGGGTGTAGGCATGAATTTTACAAGTGTTCATGTTAATTTTACATACATTTTCTGATACTATTGCTTTTTACTATTGCTTAGCAATGGTACACATCATGCACCATCACTCAATGATCCATTTAAGAAAAGAAATGCGTAAGATAGGAAAGTGGTGAAATGGGGGAACAAGCAAAGGGAAAAAACAAAGTAGAAGGAAGGCAGGAATGTGCAGGAACAGTATAGGAAAGAACCATAGTTATCCATTTCTTCAACAGTAAAAACTGATCAGATGTATACAATATTGGCCGGATTTGGACTGCCATTTCTAGAGACAGAGGTGGCAACAACATAATCAATTGGACTAAATCAAGTGTGTCAGGTAGACACATGTGTGGAATGGAGAGCTATGTATGGGACATTTGTTTTTGGGGGGACAGGTGCCCTTTTTTTCTTTTTGTGCAAGAGGAATGTTGGGGAAAGGACATAGGCATGCCTGGGGCAGGCAACTTGGCAAGGTGAGGAAGCAATTGCCGACAGACAGAACATACAAGACAAGATACAGGGATGGCGATGGACATATGAACACCCTGGTTTGTGTGAGGGTGGGAAAATTGAGGTCTCATGGACATCAGTATAGGTGATAGCGGGAGGCAAGACATTATCCAGTGGAGTATCATCACTGTTACCTCACTGCACTGGCAGCTAGAGTGCCTGATGTGTGCATCTATGATGGGTAGTCTGTACCAGGGTGTAGAGCAGATACTCCATCTGGCATAGTTGTGTGTTGACCGTGTGGTGGACAATCCTATCCACCATACCTGGCAAATCATTTGAGGTGATAAATTCATCCCCTCTACTATTCTAGGCCTATTCACTGGGGTGGAATTACCTGCAGGCCCAGGTAGTGCAGGGGTAGCAGAGGGGATGCTGCCAGGCTGCTTCCCAGATGAGATGGGCCTCGGTGTTGTAGTCAGTGGTGTGACAATGGGTGGATCACGCGGGACCTGCCTACCCTGCTGTGCTGTAGGAATAAAAGACATGAACATACAATTATAAAATTAAAAAAAAAATAAAAAAATGAAAATAAAAAGATAAACATAAAAAATAGGTGAACAAAGAAAAACAAACATTAAGCATATTAATAAAAATAAGACAAACAAATTATATAACAACAAATACAATCAAAATCAGAAATAATAAATTAAAACCAAGAAATGCAAAATTATACATAATAACAAAATGAAAACAAATTAAACAATAAAAAATAAAAGAAGAAAAGGGATGGGGGTAAGAGATAAAAATAAATCATTATTAATGTCATAGTTAATAACTTGTGTTATTTATTAACATTTTTATTTGCCTTG
Organism: Protopterus annectens; assembly: GCF_019279795.1. Lineage (NCBI taxonomy): Eukaryota > Metazoa > Chordata > Ceratodontiformes > Protopteridae > Protopterus > Protopterus annectens. Next base: position 499,016,431 of record NC_056730.1, on the reverse strand, counting down.
CGTAGTGAGACTGCACAATGAACACCATGGCACACACATGCTTTATAAAATTAAATGGAGATTGCACACTAAGGCTTTGTAAAACATTAATGTATGTTGTGCAATGATGCTTCATACACAGTTAATGTTGAAAATATGACATTGGTAATATAAGGAGCAAGCACTGGGGAGTACAAAGGGTAAATATGACCATAACATGTGACAGTATTGATTGTATAAAATATACCTGCTAAGGAACTGACTGCGTGTTTGGATAGGTTAATGCATTGTTGTTAGAGGCAGAAAGTACTGGGTTTGAAATTGGGTGTAGGCATGAATTTTACAAGTGTTCATGTTAATTTTACATACATTTTCTGATACTATTGCTTTTTACTATTGCTTAGCAATGGTACACATCATGCACCATCACTCAATGATCCATTTAAGAAAAGAAATGCGTAAGATAGGAAAGTGGTGAAATGGGGGAACAAGCAAAGGGAAAAAACAAAGTAGAAGGAAGGCAGGAATGTGCAGGAACAGTATAGGAAAGAACCATAGTTATCCATTTCTTCAACAGTAAAAACTGATCAGATGTATACAATATTGGCCGGATTTGGACTGCCATTTCTAGAGACAGAGGTGGCAACAACATAATCAATTGGACTAAATCAAGTGTGTCAGGTAGACACATGTGTGGAATGGAGAGCTATGTATGGGACATTTGTTTTTGGGGGGACAGGTGCCCTTTTTTTCTTTTTGTGCAAGAGGAATGTTGGGGAAAGGGCATAGGCATGCCTGGGGCAGGCAACTTGGCAAGGTGAGGAAGCAATTGCCGACAGACAGAACATACAAGACAAGATACAGGGATGGCGATGGACATATGAATACCCTGGTTTGGGTGAGGGTGGGAAAATTGAGGTCTCATGGACATCAGTATAGGTGATAGTGGGAGGCAAGACATTATCCAGTGGAGTATCATCACTGTTACCTCACTGCACTGGCAGCTAGAGTGCCTGATGTGTGCATCTATGATGGGTAGTCTGTACCAGGGTGTAGAGCAGATACTCCATCTGGCATAGTTGTGTGTTGACCGTGTGGTGGACAATCCTATCCACCATACCTGGCAAATCATTTGAGGTGATAAATTCATCCCCTCTACTACTCTAGGCCTATTCACTGGGGTGGAATTACCTGCAGGCCCAGGTAGTGCAGGGGTAGCAGAGGGGATGCTGCCAGGCTGCTTCCCAGATGAGATGGGCCTCGGTGTTGTAGTCAGTGGTGTGACAATGGGTGGATCACGTGGGACCTGCCTACCCTGCTGTGCTGTAGGAATAAAAGACATGAACATACAATTATAAAATTAAAAAAAAAATAAAAAAATGAAAATAAAAAGATAAACATAAAAAATAGGTGAACAAAGAAAAACAAACATTAAGCATATTAATAAAAATAAGACAAACAAATTATATAACAAGAAATACAATCAAAATCAGAAATAATAAATTAAAACCAAGAAATGCAAAATTATACATAATAACAAAATGAAAACAAATTAAACAATAAAAAATAAAAGAAGAAAAGGGATGGGGGTAAGAGATAAAAATAAATCATTATTAATGTCATAGTTAATATAGAAAAGCTTTCTCCAATTATTTCACTCTATTAATAGTACCAGCTCCTAAAATATTTCTTTACTAATTTGAGGATTACTCAGTTACTAACAGGTGAATCAGATTGCAGCTAGCAATCATTCATATGTGCATCTATTGCACATATGCATGCTTACACTTCACAGCAGGCTAGTCATGCCAGAGGAACTGAGGTCTGAATCCAACTTGCTATAATGATGATTAACTAACAGTATTGTGTATATAATGCTGAAAACATAACACTATTATACACACTATTGTATATGTGGGAGGTGTGGTCTTTGAACCCACATCTACTGACGAACCGTAATACTGTACTTTTTTTTGGACTATAGACTACTCCATGCATACTCCCCCATTTTCACAAAAGCTTGCACGGAGTGCAAGACTGGTGCAGGAGCCCACATAGGCAATATGTCTGCTGTGCGATCCAGGAACAGCCTGCAGGGGCGTGCACGAGTGCTCCTGCACTAATGTTGCATGGACTAAGCCCTGGTATGCAAATCACCCCATTTGCAGGTGAAATCCATGCAAATGAGGTGATTTTGCAATCCAGGAAGCTTGCAACAGTCCGTGCAAGGCAAGTGCTAGCCGCAGAAATGTACTCGGTTAGTAACAGAGTACATTTCTGCAAAATCCAAAATGGAGGTATGACAGCTCCAAAATAAAGACTGCGCAAATGACCAAGTATAAGGCCATTGACATTGCACACAATAAAAAAAATTAAAAAATAAACTTTAATTTTTTTTTTTTTTTTTTTGCCAATCTCGGCTGTTTAAGCATAGGGCAGCGGTGTGCAAATGGGATCGGGGGAAAATAAGAAAATAAACCTAAAATAAGCATTCTAACTAAAATCAGTATTCTGCCATGCAAGTCAATGCAGGCAGAAGACAACCTGGCCAGTGAGTAGGGGTTGCTAAGGGGGGAGGCTCAGTGTGAGATATGTAACTATGCATTAGCAGGCAATCCCATGCAAATGAGGGGAAGAAAAGTGAATCCCAGTTTTCCCCAGCATGTGAGGCAAGTTCCAACTGTGTAAGAGTATGAAGAGCCGGGTTCAAGACTAGGAAGTAGGTGACATCATGGGGGTGTGTGTCAGGCATATTGGAAGCAGATTGGAGGCCTGTGGCTCAGGTTTGCTCTTAGCTTAGCACAGCTAAGCTAGGGGGGGTGTGTCTAAACCTGCCTAGCACTCTTTATAAAGTGTAAGCAGGTGTGCGTGCCGTGCACCGGGTTTTACAGGAAGAAAAAAGAAGTTAAACCAGGAAATAGCAGCAGTGTGCACATTTGAGCACTCTGTTTGCATGGAGCGCACACTGGCTTAAACAGGGAGGCAATGTGAAGAGAAAACAGAAGTAGGAAGGTATTCAAGGAGAACTAGTGTAGCTGGCAGGTGAAATTTATCAGAATCAGATAATTACACAGGCAGCAGACCAGCCGGGCCCAAAACACTACTATAAACTAAGCAAACACCTTCCCCTCTGGTTTTTCCCACATTCTACACCAGTGGTGTATACAAGCAGGGAAATTTTAACAAACAAACCTACAAAATGAGAAGGACTGCAGCAGGCAATATAGAACAACATGAGCAAGAGGCTGAGGATGGTGAGGATGTGAATGCTGCTGATCAACCCACAGTGAGGAGACGGAGAAGAGTGTACAGACCCAGGGTAACCTACCAGGTGCTACATGAGCTGGAGATAGTGTAGTACTATAGAGTGGACAGAGACCTCCTACAGCAAATTGTTGAGCTGTGCCGGCCACACCTGACACCAAACTGACCGAGGAGAACCCATCCCAGTGGATACCAAGGTATGTGTAGGCCTAGGTATACTAGCCACAGGTACCTTCCAAAGCACAACTGGGGATATCATGGGGATCTCACAGGCATCAGCATCCAGAGTATTCCACCAGTTCCTGAATGCCATGTCAGCACATGCCAGTGAGCACGTATATTTCCTCAACACCCGTGAGGTGTTGACCAGCAATATGTGTCTCTTCCACCAAATAGCAGAATACCCTGGGGTAGTGGGTGCTATAGACTGCATGCACATATGCATCAAAGCACCACCCAGTGAGCAGGGTAGGGCCTACATCAACCACAGGGGCATACCCTCCATCAGCTGCCAGGTTGTATGTGATGCCCAGGGCATTATAATGAATGTGTGTGCTGGCTGCCCTGGAAGCTATGACGATTCCCACATATGGCATCTGACACAGCTGTACCATAGATTTGCCACTGGGGACATTCCCTACGGACACCTAGTGGGGGATGTTAGGTACACACTGGAGCCTGGCTGATGACACCCATGACACCCATCAGAAATGTACACACACCTGAACAATGATGCCATAATGAGGCACACGCAAAGGCCAAACATATAATAAAGCATGTGTTTGGGATGCTCAGGTCATGGTTCCGGTGGCTGGACACATCTGGTGGAGCCTTGCAGTATTCACTAGCAACATGTATCCAAATTGTTATGGTATGTGCTATGCTACACAATATGATCCTGCGGAAACAGCTGCAGCAGGAACAGCATGGAGCAGGGCCACACAGCCCCCCACCAATGCCAATGCCTGCACAGGCACAGAGTGATCCAGAGGAGGAACAACCTGAGTCTGCCCCAGTAGGCAGAAGGAAGCATGCTCAGTATGCCCTGGCCTTGCCAAAGAGGCAACGCATAACACATGCACTAACACAGTAGGGACCCAGGAAATTACACCTCCCTCAGACTCGCACATACAGCAAAAGGGATGCCAAATATGACACTACCTGTGCTCAACCATGTATAGGGAGTGTACTATCTGCATCCAACATAGGCAGCCCTCCAGCACCATCTGCAAGTCTGGCACACCCTCAAGCTAAGTCAATCAACCTACCAATTGCCAAATGAGTATAATGTGTTGTTACCTGTAGCTTTGGTATGGATGTGAGCATGCAAGAGAACTGGGTGGCTGAATGTTATGGCAGCAGACAATAGCCACCCATAGTGGCACCATGACATCTGCAACACATACTGCAGTCACCATAGTAGCCGACACTACACAGGGTGACAAAACCCACTGCAGGAAATGTGCTGAGAGACATGTGTGCCCATATGACCCACACATGCCAGTCAGGATGGTTCACATACCCAACAACAGTCACAGCCAAAAGGACAGGTGTAGACAAACCCAAACAGAGCCTGTGCCATGGCCACAGAATGATGGCTATGGTTAACCCCCCCCCCCCAGGCCTACACAGACAGACCACAGTAGGCCAAACAACAGCAGGCAGTGGGATGTAAGTTCTAAAGGGTAGGAAGTCAGACAATAATATGTAGGGCAACCAAAGCCACAATCTGTAGTACACTGGTATGCCTCTAGTCAGCATGATAGTTAGCAATACAGAATGAAATGGTGTAACTGACATACCAGTACAGTCATAGCAAATGTGTACAAGTTTCACGTGTGCCTCCCACATCCTACATAGTAACGTAATAACAGTCAGGTGTACCCCCCAACCCTGTGTAGAAATGTAGAAATAGTCCAGTGTGCCCCCCATCCTACATAGTAATGTAATAACAGTCAGGTGTGCCCCCCAACCCTGTGTAGAAATGTAGAAATAGTCAGGTGTGCCTCCCATCCTACATAGTAATGTAATAACAGTCAGGTGTGCCCCCCACTTATGTGTAGAAATGTAGAAACAGTCAGGTGTGCCCCCCATCCTACATAGTAATGTAATAACAGTCAAGTGTGCCCCCCAACCCAGTGTAGAAATGTAGAAATAGTCATGTGTGCCCCCCATCCTACATAGTAATGTAATAACAGTCAGGTGTGCCACCTCCACTCCTGTGTAGAAATGTAGAAATAGCCAGGTGTGCCCCCTGCTACGCAGAAATGTAATAGTCAAAGCCAAATGATCGATGGATACCCTGCAGAGACAGCATACTACCTGTCAGTGCACAACACAAAAGTCAGCACTGCAGCACAAAGTACCTGGACACGATCCACACATTCAATACAGACGGCCATACTGGGCATGCTCACACACTTAGAGAAATGAAGGCAATGTCAGTCAACAACATACTGAAAGGTCATACTGGGCATGCTCACACACATAAACACATGAAGGCCATGACTGCAAACACTAGTGGACCAGGCATATATGGCAGTTGCAGTTGTTAGTGCAGACACTCGTCAGTATGCACCACTCCTGGCTTGCACACACAGTGGATAGGAATACAGACATATATGTCAGGACAACACACTATAATAAGCCAAAGGTAGATGTGCACAGATGTGTGGAAGAGGGTGACTGTGACAAGGAGCCATCCAGGCCTGTTCCACCCAGCACACAGCAAAAGGGCCCCAAACACATGAGGTGCAGATGTCACTCACTGCAGATTCTAGCCACCAGTATCTGCCAGCATTGCAGACTATGTGGTGCACATGTCAGCTGTGCAACATGACTGCACAAGGAAGTAGTCATCTAGCAGCTGTATACACGTACCTGTGACATATGACCCCATGTGTTCCCGCATGTGGCGTGTCAACCCCTAGATGAATGGGTTATGGCCCATGCACACACCACCCTCCCCATAGCCCTACTATGACAAGCCTGCTGAAGTCATCCAATGTGAAATATACCTTTGGGAGAGTTGTAGCTCAGTAATCTCCATGGTGCATCCCATAACTGCGTACTGCTGTAGTGTGATAAACTAGTTAGGTAGGAGTTCTAACCTCAGACTTGGCAACTGTGTGAGTGTTTGTCTGTGTGCGTGTCTGACTGTGTAGAGAGCAATGCTTTTTAGAGTACTCACACTCCTTACAATTCATATACTTAACTTTGGCAAGGCTGCTGATGTCACCTACCTAGAAATACACCTCTGGGAAGGTTGTAACCCAGAAATCTCCATAGCGCATCCTGTAACTGTGTACTGCTGTAGTATGATGAAGTAGGTAGGAGTTCTAGACCCAGACTTGAAAACTGTTTGTGTGTGCGTGTATGTCATTCTCTGACTGTGTAGAGAGTGATACTTTTAGGGTATTCACACACCTTACAATTCATATACTCAACTTTGGTAAGGCTGCTGATGTCACCCACCTAGGCATACACCTCTGGGCAGGTTGTAGCCCAGTAATCTCTGTAGCGCATCTTGTAACTGCTTACTGCTGTAGTGTGATGTAGAACTGTGGTAAGGTTCCATCCCCACCCATGGCAGTTCTGGAAGTTTCGTGTGTGTTTCAATGTCTGTGTATGGAGCAATGCATTATAGTCTAGTCACACTCACTACATTTCAAATGGCCTACTTTGGCAATCCTGCTGATGTCATTCATTGTGAATTGCACCTTTGGGGAAGGAGTTCTCTAGTAATCCCTGTGGTGCATCCTATAACAGCTCCATGCTATAGTGTGATATAGACCTCTCTTAGAGGTTCTATATCCACACATGAAGGTTGTGGATGTTTTGTGTGTGTCTCACTGTCTGTGTAGGGAGCATTGCATTTTAGGCTAGTCACACACAGTACATTTCAAATGGCCAACTTTGGAAAGCCTGCTGATGTCATTCATTATGAAATACACCTTTGGGGAAGGACTTCTATAGTAATCCCCATAGTGCATCCTATAACAGCTCCATGCTGTAGTGTGATATAGACCATTGTTAGGGGTTCTCTACCCACACATGTCAGTTGTGGATGCTTTGTGTGTGTCTCACTGTCTGTGGAGGGAGCAATGCATTTAGGCTAGTCACATACAGCACATTTCAAATGGCCTACTTTGGCAATCCTGCTGTCATTCATTGTGAAAATGGGGAAGGAGGTCTCTAACAATCCCTGTGGTGCGTCCTATAACAGCTTCATGCTGTAGTGTGATATAGACCTCTGTTAGGGGTTCAATACCCACATGTCGGTTGTGGATGTTTTGTGTTTGTCTCACTGTTTGTGTAGGGAGCAATGCATTTTAGGCTAGTCACACTCACTACAATTCGAATGTCCTACTTTGACAGTCCTGCTGATGTTATCCAATGTGAGCTACACCTTTGGGGAAAGAGTACTCCAGTAATCTCTGTGGTGTGTACTATAACTGTTTAGTGCTGTAGTGTAATAAACTAGTTAGGTAGGGGTTCTACTCCCAGACATGACAGGTGCATGTGTGTGTGTTTGTAACATGTATCCTGTGGGGAGGTGGTTGTGAGTGTGTGACACCAGTGACCAATGTGATGTGGATTTTGCATATTTCTTATATGGTGGCCCTACTATATATCACAATGTCCACCATAAAGGGATACCAGATGTGAAATAGCTGAGAGGCTGTGGTGCAAAACCATGCCCATACATTTGAGATCAAGGCCAAGCAACCACAGTTAGCAACCCCAGTATTACCCAGACCACACTCTCAACCAATGTCTCATACACACACACATGCCTAGGCAACAGCCAACATGTGGGTAGTGCATGCATACTGACCAGTGATAGTAACTATGAGGTGATAGCTGTGGGCTACAGAGGGCATGGCACCCTGTCCATCTGTCCAATATGCATGCACATGCAGACAGTGCACCTTCCCCATGTTCCCCAGTGGACACCAAAAACACCTGTGGTGCCATCACATGTGACCCACAAGGGACATACCATGCCTGACAACATGCCCTTTATTCACAGATGTCACTGACACCAGGGAATGCCATTAGCATGCTATCAATTTAGGTGCAGGGTAAACCTGCTGCCCAGTACCAATTCCTGCCACATGTGGGCAAGACTGGCACATCTGATGATAATCTGTGTTCACAACATGGGCCAGTTCCACATGTCACTGTACATGCATGCGGGAGGTGTGCACTTCCCAGACACTGTCCATGTCATGGACTAAGGAACACATACATGGCAAGTGATGCACAGCATTGGCCACATAATAGTCACCCAAGTGGATACAATACAAACCTGTGTGGGCAAATGCAGACACTACAGCCCTGAGCCATAATGCAGACCATTGTCATGTGGCCTAATGCCAAGGTATATCCATTGTCTAACCTTGTACAGCCTTCTGGCACAGTCAACCACCACACACCCGTACAGACATGCACCCATGCATGTCAGAACTGGCACCCTGTGCATTTGTGTGTGTGTTGTATGGTACATATGTTCACATCACACTCCCTACAACCCCCATGGGCATACTGAAGCATGCTGTCTGATGTCAGACACCTCCCCATACCCTTTGCCCATACAACCTGCGTATGACTCGTGTGGTGCATGTCATACCTACACAATGATGTGCTGTGGCAATCCCACTACTGATGAGTTGTAATCCTGGCCCTGCCAAGTGGGTCAATCTGTGTGCATACCTGTGAGAGTGTGGCTGTGTTGATGCTGGCACCTGTTCATGTGGACAGGCACATGTACATCATCTACCGTATAGCTACCGTATCCCTGTTGCAGATGTCAGTCACCATCACATATATGTTCTGAGGGCTCCACAACTGGTAACCTATGTGGTGCATCCAATAACTGCATAAAACTGTTATAGCACTACATAGTCATCAGGGGTTTGATACTCTGTGCCAAGTGTGTCAATCTGTGTGCGTACCTGTGAGAGTGTGGTTGTGTTGATGCTGGCACCTGTTCATGTGGACAGGCACATGTACGTCACCTACCATATAGCTACCGTATCCCTGTTGCAGATGTCCGTCACCATCACATATATGTTCTGAGGGCTCCACAACTGGTAACCTATGTGGTGCATCCAATAACTGCATAGAACTGTTATAGCACTACATAGTCATCAGGGGTTTGATACCCTGTGCCGGTCGGTGTGTGACACAAACATGCTTAGGTTTTACTCTCCCACCACTCCCTGACTTGTTTTTCCCTCTGTCTGCCTCTCCCACTCCCACTCTGGTAAATGTGGAGGCCTACACCTGCTTTGCTTGGCAGCAGCATGTATTTTAAATGATGCTCATGATCAGATGATGGCCTCTGCATGAATTGCAACCCTCCCCAAGCTGATTGCATGTGGAACAGCTCTGGTAACATTCCCATAGCTAATTGTATGGAAACACACTCCAATATCTAAGAACATCATGTTAGTGTTGGCCCTTTTCATTCACTGTGAGCAGGAACTAGATCTATTGTTTGGCAAACATCATCTCAGATGGATTGGGGATTTACCTCTAACAACATACACTGTGGAAACAGGGAAACACACAGGAGGGGGATGTGCCTGACCTGACTACAGACTGTAAGTGCTGCTATACTGCATTTGGAGTACTGTTGCTTTAACAGTGTGTGTGTGTGTGTGTGTGTCTGTGTGTGTGTGTGTGTGTGTGTGTGTGTGTGTGTGTGTCTGTGTGTGTGTGTGTGTGTGTGTGTGTGTGTGTGTGTGTGTGTGTGTGTGTGTGTGTGTGTGTGTGTGTGTGTGTGGATATGACTGTCCTACATGTCTCAATACCTGCCATGTCAGTTCCATGTTTATGAGGAATCCACATCTGCAGGGTCATCTGCAGACAGGGCAGTGTGTTGTGCCTTTGGTTTCATGTGTTACCAACAGAGCATCTATCTGTGGACTGCAGAAGGTAGTGTGAGGATTGCAGTCTGTAGATGGTGAAAGCCGTGGCAGTTACTGGCTTCTTATCCCTCATAGGACATATGTTGCAACAAACCCTTTTACAACAGTAAATGTATGAGGTTATCACAGCAACATGTCATTATTGGCCCTGCGTATGTGCTTCCAGCCACAACTCTGTCAACCTGTGTACATATGTCATGCATGAAGTGGTGCATATGTGCTGTACACCATAATTAGTGTCATCATATCTGATAACAGGCCAGTAAGATATCAGACTGCTACACATGTTATGTACAGCAAGGGTTATATTTGATGACATAACCTGGACATTAGGCCCCATATATGCCTTATTTAGGCAAGGTTCAAAAAACAAAACCACCACCATAACAGATACAAGCATGCAAAACTGGAGGTAAGGCTGCTCAATGCTAGACATCTAAACCTACAAAGGCACTCTCTTGAGGCACACCTACAAATGGGGAACATCGATATTTGTGCAGTTTATGGGACCTGGTTCAACATTCCGGAGAGGACACCTGTAATACCGGGCTATGTGGCACACCTCATCATGGAGGGCTTTTCATCCAGAAGAAAGGGGGTAATTGTCTTTACTCATCCCTCATTACATATATCTCATATATGTGTATATATATATATATATATATATATATATATATATATAGATATATATGTATATATATATATATATATATATATATATATATATATATATAATTTATGTATATATGTATATATATATATATATGTATCTGTATATGTATGTATATCTATATGTATATATATAGATCTGGTACTTAAGCATGAATGTGCAAAGTCCTGATTCCATAAACACCGAAAAATATTAGCGAAAGCGCTTTCACTGAAAAAGCGCTTTCGTTAATATTTGTTAATTAAAAAAAAAAAAAAGAAATCTACGTTTATGCTTTGCCCCCCTGCACCCCCCACCCCCCTACTTTAATATTGTCACTCTGAGAACACACTACAGTGAGGAAAAGGGAATTTTCCCTTATCCACACCATAGTGCGGTCTCGCAAACAGGCATACTTACGTGAAAGTGCTTCTTCGGTGAAAAGCACTTTCGTACAAGTATGCCAAACCGAAATTAGTTTTGCTGCTTTTGTCTTCGGGGATCTGTACGGATCCCATATATATATATATATATATATATATATATATATATATATATATATATATATATATATATATATATATGTACCTGAATATATTTCTTAATGTATAGATGTGTTTGCATATCTGCACCATTGTAATGTGTACTCCTTCCACATTGTACATTCCCTATGGTAGAATGACATTTCTGCTTGATATGTTACAGATATTGCCCTGACAGTTTACAGGTGAATTGGCTTACTGCTAAAGCATTGTAGCTGTGTTGTGGTGGGTCCTGGAGTCAGGAACTGCATGTGCTGGATATTGGATTGCACAGCATATCTGTTAGGGCTGTGGAGGGGGGCAACATAGCAGTAATTACCAGGTATCCCTCATTTGTGCCCCCACCCCCATTAACAGTGCATATGGTCTGTTATGTTGTAGTGAGTGGTTCAGAATGTTGTTCCCATGTGGACATGTTATACACATTTCTATCTGTACACACACACACACACACACACACACACACACATATATATATATATATATATATATATATATATATATATATATATATATATATGTGTATATCTACATAATTATATATGTAAACCCCCTATATATATATATATATATATATATATATATATATACATACACAAACATATTTATCTATCTATATACAATTGATGTTATATGATTATTTGTGTCATACATATATATACACATAGCTGTCTATCTGTCTACATTTACAGATATATATTTGTCCATATGACCCTTCATGTTTGGTTCATAATTTTGGCCTGCACCTCATTCTCTTGGCAATTGACATGGATGATCACGATTGATGTCAGTAACTACTGACAACACCTTTGTGTTTCAGACTTCATCTCCTTCAAAATATGTGTTTTAATACATATAACTGTTTAACTAGCAATGTTTTAAGTGTATGAGATCAATATTCAACATATATCCCTATTTGTACCCACATTTTGGTACACGTTGTCCAGAATTCTTGCATTAAGAGGTTGTGTGGTATGATATTACTACATTTCCTGTACTGTTTGGGATGATTGTGCTAGATGATATGTTTGTGATAACATCAGATTTATTTATATCTGTCATGGCTTAGTGGTAAATCACTTTGGCTATGATTTGCAGGGTCCTGGATTTGAACCTTGCAGAGGCTGTTTATTTTGTTGCTGGGCAGAACATGGGCTATTGGATACAGAGTGATTATGGCACTTTAAAGCAGTTGTAAGCAGGTTTGTGCAGGTTTGCGTGAAGGTAAGCACTGCTAACTTTCAGTTACAGTTTCTTATACTCAGTTAGCTTCTACATTGCTTAACCTGTGTGGGCAGTGCTTACCCCTGCGCAAACAGGCTTAAACCCGCTTACTGCTGCTTAAAACTGCTTACTCACTGTTACCCCAACATTAATTTCTTTAAAAGAAAGGAAAAAGGGTTGATAGAAAAGTGGTGAGAAAGGGGCACAAAGAGGGAAAGACAGTAGGGAAAATAGCTAGGGGTGTGCAGGAAGGATGTAGGGAAGGTCCATAGCTGCACATTTCTTCTACAGCAACAACTGTGCATATTCACTGAATTTGGAGGTAGGTTTGGACACTCAAACCCCTGGAAGATGGGTGAGGACAACAACAATTCATTGTGATGCCAATTAGACCAGATTACATGTGTCCAGTGGACATTTGTGTGAAAGGGACAGCTATGTATGTGGCGAGATTTTTTTGTGGGAACAGATTGCCCTTTGTTTTTTTTCAGGTGGGAGTGGGATGTTGGGGAGGTGTAGTAGGTATATTTGGGGAGGTAGGTTGGGTAGAGTAATAGACAAGACATACAAGATGCATACAGGGGCGGTATATGACACGTGGGGGGTAAACACCTTCATGGGGAGGGTTGTTGGGATTTCGGTAGCCCACAAGCCCCCTAGTGGTAACAGTGGGACTGAGGTCCCCACCCATGGGCAGTCACCACTGCACCTTTACAGCCCCAAAAGTGGCTGTGCTGGGGGGCTGAGCCGCAGAGCCAGGCTGACTCTCTAATCATGACACACAACCCTCAAGCTGGCATAGAAGATCACCAACCTGGTTGTTGATCGCGCTATACACCACAACCCCGACCTGGCTACAGGTGACAGGTGCCTGTCCACTCCCACTCCCAGGGGGAGTTGAGCCCCATCCCCTGAGGTGGTTCCACCCAAAGGTGGTGCAGGACCAATGGACAGGGAGGTGCAGGGATGGGCCTCAGACATGCTGGTGCCTGGTGCCTCGGCCAGCTGAGGTGGGACAGGTGGTCCGCTGGGACCGGCCTTCCCAAGCGTGCTATAGTGTTTAGATTTCCACATCATATATGGGTTAGTAATAGTCAATACATTCCAGGGTTAGGTATAACAGCATGCATAAATATTCCCATTAACCCAGACACCAGATACGGAACAGTTGCATAGCAAACAGAACACATGCATATATGGGACCACAGTGGTAATAAGAACAGCATACAAGTACGTTGATGGCACCATGCCAACAATGTTGGAATAATTCATTATGGCACATGCATGGGAACCATTAGAATATTTATCAAATGATTGGCCATTATCAGAGTCAGTACATACCATTTCGGCTGGGTATGTTGATTATTGTTGGAGATAAGGTGGGAGGAGAGAAAGATGTCAATTAACAAGTAGTATATTCCTGTACTCCACATTACTTTCCTAGTCAGTGCTGTTATTTGAACCTTACAAGTCTTACTACACTACCCTATACACCTATATTGGACACTGATATGTCTGTCAACATCATTACACATGAACCAGTTTTACCTGCAGTACACACTTCTTACCTGGTATACCTGTGGAGGGAATGTTTGTTAACACTGACTAACTGTCTGTACACATACGGATGGATTCCAGGTTGATGTTTTGCATTATGCTATCCAACTCTTTCTGCACAGACTCTGGCCATGTGTTGACCACATGCTGGTATGCCAGGACATATCTAGAATATTGCCCTCTTCCACCTTTAGTGAGCTGACACACACATAAACATGCTTTCCTACACAGTCATATTATGTAGCACAGTGTGGGCGACAGTGACCAGTGATACTTTATTATTCAGAGAAACTGCAACACTCACAATCCCCTACAATACCAGAGTGAATGGTACCAGTACAGGTTATATTGGTCTGTATTTCACAGCACAGTGTTTGTATCCAACATACCTGTGAGAGCAATGTTTGTTAGCACTACCTGACTGTTGCCACACAAGGTTCCAGATTACACATTAGTATTATGCGCATACATCTCACTCTGTTACTGTACACACTCTGACCACAGCTTAACAGGTTGGAGTGTAAATGGGACATACGTGGCTTCTTAGTCACATAAGGTACTGGGGAGTTGATAGTGTGCCAGGTTTGTTGTCATAGATGTGTGTTAATCAGTTGTATTTCCTGTTTGCTGCCTATACATCTGGGATCATCCCACTGATTTCCCAAAGGGATAGGTTGATAGGCATTAGATATGGGCCACTTTAATAGACAGTCTGGACATACCTGCACAGTTGTGGTATATAATTCTGTATGCAGACTACTACCACTGTCAGGATTCAAACCGTGGCTGTGTGTGCTAATAAAACAACAGTTCACAGCTCAGTTGTATGTGCTATTCAGGTTTTGTTGTCTGCATTTCCTCTGTTTACTGTCTATGTGTCTCTCAGTTGTACTAAATGGCTTCTGGGGATTACATCTGCCAAACACAGGCATTCCTACACATTCATGTTATGGGGCATGGTGTGGGTAACAGTGCTTAATACTACAGTGCTATTACATGATTGCAAATCTACATTACCATATGATACCAGAATATACACATACAGTCCAGCAGTTAGACCTGCTTTGTCAGGGTATTACACTTTTATTGCCATACTAACAATATGAGACTCTTCCTACCATATTCTCTAGTGTATGCAGTACTTGCCTTGAACAATACAGGCTTTATACTAGCAATTACTTTACTACTACTTTTATTTTTATTTCCTATAACAGTAAAAGCATGAGTATTACTAACCTGCCTCGTGTCGCAAACATTCCAGGTGGCCTCCTGGTTCACAGCCCGCTCCATTGCAGCTGTCGGGGACAAAAGAGGAATATTTAGCCATACTTATCCATGATATACCTGAGCTGGCAATTATTAAACAGATAGTGAACTGATTCTTGCACATGGCTGGGACATCCCCTGATGCTCTAGCCTCTTGGAGCCACTCCTCCAAGAGGTCCCCCTTCTGCCACTTTAGGTCAACATAGTGGTGCCTGACCTGCTCACCAGTTCAGGGTATGCCAGTGGCACTGGTGAGGTCATGGGCGAGACAGTCCCAGGCCTCCACCTTATATTGGGAGCCCTGGTACTGGCCCTGCAGCAGTCTCTGTGCATGGTCTTTAACTAGGAGCCCAGCCATGACTTTGGACTTCTGAATGCACCAGCACTGCACCTGGAAGCACACTCCTTCTTCCCTTACTGCCATAGTGCCTGCAAGGTGAAGTTACAACCAGTTATTAGCTGTATTCCTGCCTCTTGGGTTTAACAAGGGCTGATTTCCCACACTTTTCCATGATTGGCTGATTTTGAAAAGGCTAAGCTATGGGCAAACCTGCTTACATAAAGTTGGCATTGTTTAAAGGGGTATACCACTGGGCACAAAGAGATAGCTGGTCTACACATTGTTCACACCTCCCAAGCTGGCCTGTGCAATGCTTGGTGTTGCCTACAATAGACATTCATTATAATGTCTTTTTGGCATTGTGTTATTATTCATTGCACCTTATATGTATGCCTAGTATCCCTGATTGATGTGCACGTACACTCTTTGGGGTCCTTGTGTTTTATTGGGGACTTCTACACTCTATTACAAGTACACCTCACTTCTGGGCTTACTACTGTACTCCAGTTCACATATTTATGTTATGTAGTTGGTTATTGTACATGTGACTGTATATTGATGCCTTTCACAGATTGTGATTATACTATGGTGAGGACATGTTTACTACTACTTAATTCTTCTATCCTTCTGTGATGGCTTGGTGGATAGTTACTGGGACTATGGTGTATAGGGTCCTTGGTTCGAGACCTGCATGGCTGTTTATTTTGTTGCTGGGCAGACAAAGCCCTATTCGATACAGAGTGATTAAGGCACTTTCAAGCAGTTGTAATCAGGTTTGCATGGTGGTAATCATTACCTGGTATGTACAAATGTGCTTCCTGTAAAATTTGTAAACATATTAAAGTGACTAATAGTTTTACCATAGGTAGAAATAAATATAGATTTAAGAGTATATATAATTTTAATGCCACTGGTGTAGTATATGTAGACCAATGTCAAAACTGCCCACATTTCTACATTGGTAAAATGGATAGTCATATTAGAAAGAGGATATATGAATATTTATATAGCATTAAAAGGAAAGATGTAAATTATGCTTTAGTGAAGCATATTATTGAATGACCTGAACATTCATTTTTGTTTCTTGTCATTGAACAAATACATACCAACATTAGAGGTGGGCCAGTAACTATTGAATTAGAAAAAAGAGAATTATGGTGGCAAATATTAACTAATGCTTATACCTATCCGGGTTTTAATTAATGCAGTTCCATTAAATGCATTTTGAAGCTGAAGGCTCTTATTAGTTGTTAAATGATAAATTGTGCACTAATTTTAACACAGTTATATGTTTTATTACATTTGAATTTACATATTTATATATTTTAAATAATTATAGTGAATTTAGGATTGGTTGAAGGTGAAATGAATTTTATTCAGTTTGATTATGTCTTTGTGATTATACTGTGATTTAATGAAACACTATCCTTTTAAATAAAAAACAAGTGGAAAAAGATCGTAGAAACAAAACCACTAATCCAATAAAACGATCGTGTCAGCACACAGGTTGCAAGTCCATAAAATGTTTATTGTATAAATTCCACCAGTGATACTATCCTTTTAAATGTTTTACAGGATATGATGTCATTGATGTGGAGGGTTATTTAAACTTGGTCAGTTATTAATTATATGTTTGTATGAAGAAGTTTGTAAATTTCTACATTCGAAAGCGCTTACAATTAAATTAATTCTAGTCCCGTGAATGCCTATTGCCTGTTTGTTTCTTTTGATTTTAAGCTTTCTCCCTTTAGCTCTCAACATTTCAGCATTTGACAAGCTATGTAGTCGAGATTCTAATATGGACCCGAATAATAAAGATTATAAGATACTTATGAAAAAAGTACAGAAAAGTTTAGAAAGTAAAATGGAAAAAATAATGGAAGAAAACGTATATAGTGTAAAAGGGAAGGCATGTCAAGAATGTTAATGATTGTGAGAGTAAGTGTGGATGATATTATAAATAAAAGAGAGGATGTGAAACTGATGGTAGATTATATTAATAGAGCTCTTGATACAATAAAGCATGAGACATTAAGGAAATTAATGAAGATATGCAATTTCAGAAATAAAATTAAGAATGTGTATATGACAGCATAAAGTAATAGCAAAAATAAATTCTGCTCAATGGGTGGTTAAACAAAGAAACAGAGATGAACAATGGAATAAGACAAGGATGCCCTTTGAGTTGTATTTTATTTGCTCTAGGTATGAATATGGTAGTACATGTGACAAATTTTAAAATGAAGAATCCAAAGTAAGTGATTCAAACAGGTATAGAGATTCAGTTTTAATGTCATAGGCAGATGATATTACTATAACAAATAAAAACTGTTTATGGATGAGGAAAGTTACATTTTCTGCAGCTGAATGTTTAAGAGAAATATGTATGTCATTAAATAAGGATAAAATCAAAGGATTGGAAGATATAAGGACAAGTTGGATACAATTCACAATACAATACATGTCAGTGTTGGAAATAAGTTTTGGTTATAAAGAAGTAAACAGTAAACAATGGGAAAGACCGTTAAAAGAAGTAAAGAAAATGTGTTTTTTATGGAAAATATAAAGGTTAACGTGTTAAAAAATTAGTTTGTTAAATTCTGTATTAATTGGAAAAATAACATATTAATCAAATGTGTTCATGATTCCAAAAATATATGAAAAGCAATTAATAGAAGCAATTTTAAATTTATATGGGGTTCTAGCACAAATTCATTAAAGACAGGAGTTTTGCATATGAATAAAGATGAAGGATGGCTAGGCTTATTAAATCACATGGTATTTGCAGCCTCTATAAATTTGGAGAAATGAGGACAATGAAAAATTAGAAGTAAAACTGTTTAAATATAAATATGGAAAATTTGGGGAAATAAAAAGAAAAAATAGAAGAGAAAAATAATGTTTAACAAAGAAATGGAAAATTATCAAGAAGAATAAAAATATGAAAGATAAAGATTTATAACATAGAAAAATCTGAAAAGTATGGTACAGAAATATAATTGTATAATATTATTGTGTTAATCCATAAAAAATTTTGACAGAAAAAAGATTAAAGCTATAAAAGAAATGAAGAAATGGTGCAATTAAAAAGTAGAATGCCAAGATTGTTTATGGAGAATGGGAATAGATAAACTACCAGTAAAAGGAAATATACTGTGTTTATATCATGATGAGGAAGAAACCACAGGACATACTTTTTAGATGTAAGAGGTTAAAGAAAATTATATGAAGACATTTTTTGAAGATTTAAAAGAGAGTAGTAACAAATACAGACATAATTGTATATGGATATTATATGAATAGAAACAAAGAATATATAAAAGAGTAGACAAAAAAGTTGCTTTATGTAGTATGGGTTATTCGGAATGAGAGATTAAATTAAATCATGTTTTATAGAAAATGGTTATTGTCAATATTAAAATAAATCAGATGGTGGCTGTAGAAGAAAGAGTGGAGGCCTAGTATGAAGAAAAAACATAAGAATGGTAAGCATAAGATAAATAGGATTATAATATGCAATGTATAAGGATGCAGTTATGTATGCAACTATGTAATTTTGTAAGTATATACATTTATAAATATGTCAATATGTATGTTTTCAAATAATGTTCAATGCACTTCTTGTTTCTGTTCCCGGCATGGAGGTAGCTAAAAGAAGCTGTGCAGTAATGGATGGAGAAGAGAGGTGTTCTGTTGGTGATAGCAGTGTGGCTCTGATAGTTGGACAGAAAACTGATGAAAAGTGAGAGGATAGTACAAATAGTTAGCATCCTGCTGACTTAAGAATTTGTTGTAAATGAAATTGCTTCTTGAGGTTTGTCTGACAAAAAAAATCTTTGGTATATTTAACAAAGGTGATCCTGGAGAAGAGTTTGAGATTTCTGGGTTGAATGTGATGTAAAAAGTTATCACAATTCACAGTCATTTGGGTGGAAAGGAAATGAGTTATGAGTTGGACTGACATCAGGTTACAGGTGGGATGCAATCTGGAAAATGTTATGCTGTGCAGTTAGAAGAATAAAAGACACTGTAAATGTTATTAAGAAAAAAAGTTTGTTGCTCAGGTAAGCAAAAGGAAGAAGAAATAATAGATATATTGTGTGTGATAACTTAGTGTTGCCATTAGGTTTTGAAGCAAAAGATATTAGATCCTTGATTCATTAGGGGAAATAGACATTTTATGACTTACCTTTGAGAATGAAGACACAATATAAAGTTTTTGTTTAATTGTGAAAGAAGAAGGACTGTTACTTGTAGAATGAAATTATAGTTTCCAGGCAAGGAAATTGATTAAAAATATCAATTTCACACTAATTAAATTGAGTTAAAATATAGTAAAATTATTTTTATTTATGTGTTATTCAGATTCTGATAGTGAGAAATTTAAAGCTGAGAGTGGTATTTGGAGTGGGAGTGGTAAGTGGATGTTATTTTAAAGTATGAAAAAGATGTGATAAAGCATTTGCCAAGTGTTATATATGCAAATGGTAATAGAAGAGCAATTGGTAGGTATATGGGACAGGTGTAAAGATTTTGTGGGGGGATTTAAATTATCTAATAAATGATGTAGTCAATGCTGGAAAAGGCCATATGATGAGTAGGTGTAAAAAGGAATGCCAAATATGCAAAAGTGAAAGCCATTTTTCATTTGACTGTAAAAGGAATAAGAAGCATAATGTTGAGCAGGAGGATGAAAAAAGTATTGTAATGTCTGAAAGTAATGAAAAAGTAAGAAAAAAAGGGGAAATGTATTAGTGAAAAAGAGGGTGAAGTAATACATGGTGATGAAGATAAAAATGTTAGATTTCAGAAGAATGAAGGTAACTTTACTAAAAGGGTTAAAAATAATGAAATTGAAAGTGGTAAGTCAGATGTTTGTAAAGGGAGTGTAAATGATGTTAGGAAAAGAAATTTGGTAGGTGCTAGGGTAAAGGTAAGGAAAAGAAGATGTAAAAAATATGTTACCTAAGATTATAAATATAGCTAATGAGCAGTTTTAGACATCTTTCAGTTAAAATAGTGAAAATGTGATTCTGAGAATCAAGGAATAGTTGTACATAAACTCAGAAAAATATTCAACTGGGGAAAGAATAATAAAAATAAGAAAATGAAAATTTAAAATACTTCCCATTAACTTGAAAAGAAGGAAAAGTAGTAATTTTAGAGTGCTTTCAGTAAATGTGAGCAGCAGTATTATTGTTGTAATTTGGATAGGGATACTGAAATGATGTGCTAAATGTGATGTAGATATTACTCTTAAGATTCCTGATAAGTGAAGAAAGTTTGCAAACAAAAAAACTGTTGAGTGAAAAATAGTATGGAATTGAAGAAGTGAAGTTTTGGAATGGCTACATTGTGTAAGAAAACAGTAAAAATCTAGATGTGATGTTGGTAAGGATGGGAAGATTTACTTGTGGATGTGAGGTAGACGCAATGTGTATAGAATTATCACATTATATGCATATACAAATGGCAAGGAAAGAGATAATATTAGATTATATGGTGGTTAACATGAACATTATTATTGCAGGGGACTTTAATTGTGATATAAGGGGAAATGCAAAAGGAAAGGGAAAGATGTTAAAAATACAAAGTGGTAAAATGTGATAAATTAGTTGTGTAGAATAAAAGTCAATGGACTTATAGAAGAGGAGTAATTGGATCTGAAATCAATTATTTTGCACTGTCAGAAGGTTTAGGTGTAGGAGATGGTGATATTGCTGAGTCAATTTGTTTTGGATCATTTAGGAATATGGATGTAGGTGATAGACTAAAGAGACTATATATTAAAATAGGAAAGGAAATAAAAAGAATAAATTAGAAATAATGTGTTAGTGAATGGGTGGCCAAGTAAAGAAATATGTATGAATTGCAGAGTAAAACAAGGATGTCCCAGGAAAGATATATTGTTTGTGTTAATAATGAATGCTTCCAGAAGTTTTGATATATATGCAGATCATATAACTGTGGTTGCTAAAAATAAAATATGGATGAGGGATGTGTTAGTTTGTTTGAATGGATACTTAAAGGAACTGGGAATAAAGATAAAAGTAAGAGTTTGGATAATGTGAAAAGTAGAGAGGTGTATTTTTCAATGAATGAAGGATCTTTTAAGGAAAATTTGGGGAAAATTATATGGTTATGAATCAATGGGAAGACCTGATAAAATAAATGAAAAAAATATGTTTTGTGTGGTGGACTTATAAGTTAACATTCAAAAAATATTTATCTTGTGAATTCTGTTTTAATGGAGAAACTGACATATATGCCAAATGTTTATATGATCCCAGAAAAAAATATGAAAATAAATTGTGCAGTTAATGTTTTCTTTCATATGTGATTCAAGATTAAACTCAGTGAAAAGAGTTGTGTTGTTTATGAGTGAAGATGAAAGGGGATTGGGTTATAAAATTGAGTTGTTTATTCTGCTTCTTTAAAATTGCATTGAGTATTAAAGTAGGTAAATGAAGGGAATGAGAAACTAATACTGAAAATGTTTAAAAGTAAGTACAAACAGTTTGTCAGCTGGTAAGTATAAGAACAAAAGATAAAGATTATATAAATGAAGACATTCAAAATTATCAACAAAAATACTAACATAGAAAATGAAAATTGATGATATGGAGAAGAATAAAAAGATGCAGTATAATAATGTGATGAAACAATATTATTATGTAAATTAATGGAAACATGTAACATAAGAAATTATAAAAGCCGTTGAAGTAAGGAAATGCACTGTACTAAGATTGTAAAGTATCAGAATTTTGTATGGAGAATGGTAATACAAAAGTTACCAGTAAATGGGAAATGCCATATAGAAAGAAAGATGAAAGAGTGTGTTCATTTTGTGGGAAGTGTTAGATTTTATTAATATAATGCTGAAATTAATAATGTTGTAAATATGCTGAAAGAAAAAGCTTGCTTAAATGCAGAAACAGAGTTTAGTAATATGTGATCAGCAGTCATACTAAATGACCATGGCTTGGAAAAGGAATCTGCTGAATGGACATTTTTCCCTTACAGACTTAAAAACAGGATGTATGCAAGAGCAAAAATGTAAAATCTGCTTTTAAAGAATGGACAATAACACTGTGACAATGTGTTTCCTCAAAATATGTTTTTCTGCATGAAAACGCACAAGAACAGATGTTTTTATACAAAGATCCAAATAAAATACAGGATGTTCACACTGTCAGAAAAGCTGATCTCTGACAATGTGTTTTCTCAAAAATATGTTTTTCTGCATGGAAAACAGGATATGCTTATCAGCATTGGCACAAGAACAGATGTTTTTATACACAGATCCAAATAGAATACAGAACAATGTGTTTAACAACAGGACACTGTTACAGGATATTCACACTGTCAGAAAAGCTGGTCTCTTACAAGACATTGTTAAACAAGGAAGCTTAGTATTGTTTCTACAGGATAAGCAATTCTCCAAAATAGAATACCAAGAGGACTAAAACTGTATATAAAGAGCTGTATAAATCCAGTTATGTTAGAGGTATGGTAGGGACTCATTTGTCCTAAGGTAAATGTTATATCTCTCACATCATCTGTACTATATGAGAAGTAAAGTTGGAACAGTACTTTTAAGCTGCAACGTTTGTCCAGTTTGATTTATTATAAAAGTTATTGGTTACTGCTCTTAAAGACAAGTGCTGCAAAGTATATTCTCTCATCAGTGTATATTCTGCAAGTTTCTGTATGCAACAGACTGTGAATGCAAATATAACCAGACTTTGAATTTTAGCAGAATCCAGCCAGCAAGACTGAGTGTCTTAAGAACACTTCAAATCCATCACACCAAGCAGTAAGCAGCTCTATATAATTTTTTCAATGACAAGCTAGCCTGCATTTGAACCTACAATCTGCAATTCAAACACAGGGGGAGTGATGGTAAGCCCTGCAGATGGTCACTTCAGTCAAATTGCAGTAACTAACATTATGTGTAAATCCTAAACAGAAGTATTCCAGTTTATGCAGCTTGCAGTAGTAAAGTTTTCTACAATCCGGAGTGAGACTAGTTCAAGAAATTCGCAGTGCCATAAATTTTTCAAGAAAAGGTGAATGCCCACTAGCACAGTAGTCCGCTGCCTGTTGTGCTCAAGTGACTCTGAAAAATTTCTAGCCATCTGCAATAACAGCTTGATCACCTGTTTTCTTGCTAACTGGTAAGACTTTTTTTCTGTGTCACATATTTAGTGTGGATGATGTTAAACAGTTTGTATATTCTTAAGAGAGTTTGTATATTCTTAAGACAGTTTGTATATTCATACATAGTTTGTGTATTCCTAGACAGTTTGTATATTACTAGATAGTATGGATATTATTTATAATTCATGCAGGAATAAACCAAACTTTAGTAAATTGCTATGTTGGTATACACAGCACATTAGTAATGGCAGGTTGATAGTAAGGCATTATGCAAATGTATTACAATATTTGACTGGTATCTCAAAGAAAACCATGTGAAAAATGACAAATGTTTAGTGTGTGCTTCAACAAAAACTGCATTTTGTGTATTATGCCATAAAATAATATTGCATCATATTGCTAAAAAATAGACTGTAAAGACAGATCTGTTCATGATACAGAATTAACTAAGGGTAAAGTGTTTCCATTAAATTCTGATGTTGAACAGTTATGTCCTGTCACCACATGTGAGTTAAATCAGTTACTGATAGAACCCCTAGTACATTTTGTTACAAAGGAATGTAGTAAACTTCTAAAAGACAGACACAATGAGTTCAGGAAGCTTAGACAAGTTATACATACATCTTTTCAAAAGTGCATAGGAGTTTCAAATTCAGCAGAATAGCTTACTAAAGAATGTCAGAAAGACCATGCAACATTACAGGAAATTCAGCAGCAGTTGCAGGATAAAGGAAATAAATTAGCTGAACTGACAAAGACTGGGAACTTCCTGCATGCACAGCTAATCTGTGCAAAAGAAATATATTTTATAATATGTTTATGTTTTGAAAATGGTTAAACATACATGGTAGGATGGTAGGATCTGATGTCTGGACAAATCATTCTTAAATGTTTTACTTTCATTCAGTTAAAGCAAGACATCTATCAGTACTACAGTAAAGTAAAGCATATGAATGCCATTCATTAGCATAGTCAAAAGGTAAACCAAACTGTTCTAATATATAAATTAAATAAAAATAGATGAGTAAAAATTTAAAGTCACAAGACATGACATGCTTGTATAAAGATATACATATACAAGACAGACATGCATGTGTGTTCTTTTCCTAGAGTACATCTGTTACAATACACAAGCATAACAGGCAGACCATAGCAAATATAAATAATATAAATATAAATGTGTTGGTTAAACTAATATCTATTTTGTTTTTTACAATTTGTTTATTATTATATAGTAACACCAAACAGTTAAAGTTCTGAATTTTAAAAATAAAATCACAGATGGTATTATTCAAACAGTTTTTGTAAAATTAATGGCAGGACAGTTAAATAGTTAAATAAATAAAAAAAATACTGAAATCCATGTAAGGTAATTGTAAAATGATGTCTATTTATGTTGTATAAATGCATAGTTATGCAAATCACAATCACATTAAAGAAAAAATGCCAAAAGAATTAATTATAGTTTATAGAGTATAAAATGTGAGCTTAGACCTTCCTAGACTGAATGAATAGTTACAGGAAATGCTGGAAAGATAAGATAAACAACAAGACTGATTGCCAGACAAGTAGCTTGAGTTTTTCTAAAGCATCATTGTTATTAAAACATAATTGTTAAAATGTTTACAGGCAACACTATTTGGTAAGTGTAATAAAATGTCACAATTTTGCAAAGATGTCACTGATAATCTGTTTGCAAGTAAATGTTAAAAGGACAAAAAAACCTCAGTTGCATCAAGTACAGCCAGCAAATGGGCTATAGTATATATACAGTTCAAATCAATTGTGCAGGAGGGTGTAAATACCTACTAGAGGTAGTAAACAGCAAAAGCTTTATAAAAAAATGATCAAATCAAATAAAAGTCCATAGTTTATTAGTAACCAAATAACGTAAATGTATGGCCAAAGTGTTGGGCTGACATACATTCTATTCTCACAGCATAAAGCAGATAAACAATAGTGCAGTACTACAGGCAGTTTTACACTGACTGTATAAGCAGTACTGCACAAGGGTCTGAAATAAAGCTACAGAAAAAATAAACAACAAGGGTCTGAAATAAAGCTACAGAAAAAATAAACAACAAGGGTCTGAAATAAAGCTATAGAAAAAATAAACAACAAGGGTCTGAAATAAAGCTACCGAAAAAATAAACAGCAAGGGTCTGAAATAAAGCTGCATAAAAATAAATAATAAGGGTCTAAAATAAAGCTAGAGGAAAAAATATTTAATTCCTTCTTGACAATACTCTTTTAGGGAGAGGAAAAAACAGGTATTAGTGTATTAGAAATACTGGTAAACTGGATTAAACCTGACAAGGGTGAGATATTTTACAAGTTGTTAATAGCTATCAAACTGGATTAAACCTGACAGGATAAGATATTTTACAAGTTGTTAATAGCTATCATAATGGTTATTATTGTATTGTTTAGAATTAAATTGTATTTACAACCTGTTAAATTGTAAAGCTATACAAGAGATGGTTTAAAAAACAAGAGATGGCTTAAAATTTATTACAGCTATACAAGAGAAAGTAAAGATATGTAAGAAATTGATCAAGATTGGTCACTATTTTTATATGTTTTTGACAAAACAATGTTGATATAAAAATGCATTAATATTTTTAATTGCTGAGTATGTAGTTTAAAATAACAGGACATATGGATATGGTGGCAATTCCACTAGATATTTCTAAAGAGACAAACATTTTCCAAGATTTTGCTTAATATTAATTTATTAAATTTGTAAGATTAGACTAAATGTACTTTATAGTCATTGTATGTACAAATGCAGAAGAATTCAGTACAAATTAAATGAATGTCTAGTAATAAATATGTGTGAAAAAACATGTTTTAAAAAAATGGGTCCAGTATACCTAGTAAATTGAAATGCATAAATAGCAAACACTCTGTGTGAATACATACTGTACAGGATACATCGTAATAAGTTCAAAAGTAATTTGTCAAGTTGTAATATCACTGGTTTTACCCCAGTAAAATAATTGCTTTCAAATATTTATTATCTAAGCCCAGTTCAGTACTTTACCAAGATGTTAATGGGCTGTTAAAAGACATGACCACAATGTTATGGTTAAAATGACATTGAAACTGTATATTTTCAACAGTGTATAAATGCTTGCAGTAGCACATAGTTATTGTCTCTTATAGTTAATTCAACAGTTGCAAAGAGTTAATGAAACAGTTCTAAGTCATAAATTAAATTCTGTTATTGCAAAAGAATAAACTGATCATGTTAAAAAAATAACATTAAAGGAGACACAGCTCATAATTGATAAAATATTTTCACAGAATGGTCTGCAAAAGAAAAAGTTTGAAATACATTCAGTTTTTGTAGTAATACTTAATATCATTGTATTAACTATGTAAAATTGCATTTTGACTTGTATCAATAGAAGACTATAGGTTTGTTTCTTAATGTGTTTTCTATATAAAATGTTTTGAGTATGTTTAAAAACAGAGGGAATTGTTAGATTTTATTAATACAATGCTGAAATTAATTATGTTGTAAATATGCTGAAAGAAAAAGCTTGCTTAAATGCAGAAACAGAGTTTAGTAATATGTGATCAGCAGTCATACTAAATGACCATGGCTTGGAAAAGGAATCTGCTGAATGGACATTTTTCCCTTACAGACTTAAAAACAGGATGTATGCAAGAGCAAAAATGTAAAATCTGCTTTTAAAGAATGGACAATAACACTGTGACAATGTGTTTCCTCAAAAATATGTTTTTCTGCATGAAAAACAGGGCATGGCACAAGAACAGATGTTTTTATACAAAGATCCAAATAAAATACAGGATGTTCACACTGTCAGAAAAGCTGATCTCTGACAATGTGTTTTCTCAAAAATATGTTTTTCTGCATGGAAAACAGGATATGCTTATCAGCATTGGCACAAGAACAGATGTTCTTATACACAGATCCAAATAGAATACAGAACAATGTGTTTCCTCAAAAATATGTTTTTTTGCATGAACAACAGGACACTGTTACAGGATATTCACACTGTCAGAAAAGCTGGTCTCTTACAAGACATTGTTAAACAAGGAAGCTTAGTATTGTTTCTACAGGATAAGCAATTCTCCAAAATAGAATACCAAGAGGACTAAAACTGTATATAAAGAGCTGTATAAATCCAGTTATGTTAGAGGTATGGTAGGGACTCATTTGTCCTAAGGTAAATGTTATATCTCTCACATCATCTGTACTATATGAGAAGTAAAGTTGGAACAGTATTTTAAGCTGCAACGTTTGTCCAGTTTGATTTATTATAAAAGTTATTGGTTACTGCTCTTAAAGACAAGTGCTGCAAAGTATATTCTCTCATCAGTGTATATTCTGCAAGTTTCTGTATGCAACAGACTGTGAATGCAAATATAACCAGACTTTGAATTTTAGCAGAATCCAGCCAGCAAGACTGAGTGTCTTAAGAACACTTCAAATCCATCACACCAAGCAGTAAGCAGCTCCATGTAATTTTTTCAGGAAGGAAAAGACAACAAACCATGTTTTTGGTACATATGTTAAACTCTGGAAAAGGCTGTGTGAAGAAAATATTTTTGAGAATATTAATGAAGTAAGCAATATAGATATGAATATGATTATGTATAGGTATTATAAAAACAAGAAGAAAGAATATGTGAGAAGGATAGATAATAATTTTATTTATGTAATATGGGTTAGTTGGAATTAAATATTGAATTAAATTTTATTTAATGGGAAATAGATTTTTGGCTATTGCAAAAATTAAATTATGGTTGTGGTAGAAGGAGTCAGGGTCAGTTATGGAAGAATGATAATGATGATGGTATATATAGGAATGTGTAGATATGTACCGGTAAATATGTATATTTGTTAAATATGTAAATAAAGGTTTGTTAATTAAAGGACCCCTATTCTTTTCAACAGATTCCATGGGATCTTTTAAATCCACCACAAGTACCACCAACTCAAGCAGATGAGAACTCATTTTAACATCTCATCCAAAGGACAACACACTTAGGTGTGGAGCACCCTTTTACACTGCACTGTAATGTCAACAATCACTCTATCTGTTGTTGGAATAAAATCCACAGTCTTTTGCACCAAAGATGAGTGTGCTACCAGTTGCACTGATACTGTCAACAACCTAAATTTGATGAAAATGAAGAAATTTGCATAAGACAAAAATGCAAAAATCAAAGTTCCAGGAAGAAGAATAGGAACTCAAATTGTCAAAACCAATCATGTTACATAAAAACGAAGACTGCAAAACCACTGACAGGCAAAAGTTGCAGAAAGGCTGAAAGACTTCTAAAGTTATTTTTCGACATGATGCCATAGTACAGCAAGAGCTTCCCCAAACATGATATCAGAAGTCCAGTAGAAACAGTCCTATTAAATTCTATGGATATGGAAGACTGTTGATAAAATCAGACAGTTATAGAGATTGTTCCAGAGTTAAATGATTTTAAAGACTAGAATGTTGCATTGTTGTCTTTTATGTAATTAGCCCATTATATGCTTAAAATAGTGCTAACATCAACTTATTGTGATTAATGTCATGTAGTGCAGGCTGCCTCAGAGATACACAGTACATATATATTTTAATTTCTAACCTTATAAAAAGAGAGCAATTAAAAAAAAGAAAACAAACACAAAGAAAAAGAGGTGTGTGCATACAGGTTAAAGAGCTATCTACAGTGATTTGCATGCCATGTGGTAAGCAATTCATCTGGAGATCAGTTTATCTGGAATGTACATTTTTTGAAGGTTAGCCCCCAACAACTGTGTCTGTGGTTGTTAAATTAAGTCTAGGTTCTGATCATTTATTAAATAGACTTTTACAATACATAAATCACTGTGCAAATCAGAGAATTTGTTTGTAAAACAGGGGGAAAATATGTCATCTAACTTGTTATGATTGACATTCCCTATGCCTTATGTTTCTCAGGAAATATTTAGGTTGATGGCTTTGGCTAAGTATGCAGTTGTAATAATTTCTAGGTAAATTGAGATAAATTTGGCTTCTTCCTAAGAAAGCCAATAGCCAAACATTTTTTTTTCATTTTCGTTCTTTTTTTCTCATCTTACTTCCAGAGAGACAATGAGTTTTACTTGATATTTTTCCTATTTGGCAATCATATTTTAATCCACTCTCTGACGTCAGTCTAACTTTTCTGACAAATACTGTTTTTATGAAGTATTTCTGAGACTGCCTCACTTTAAAACATTAGTTATTGACATGAAGTCTCTCACACACACACACACACACACACACACACACACACACACACACACACACACACACACACATATGTAAACACAAATACACAAAAATATGTGTGTGTGTGTGTGTGTGTGTGTGTGTGTGTGTGTGTGTGTGTGTGTGTATGTGTGTGACTATGTGTGTATGTATACATATAAATGTGTATGTGTGTGTGTGTGTGTGTGTGTGTGTATACATATAAACATAAAATGAATATATGTGTGTGGGGGGGTTATTTTTGATCTCAGATTCATTTTACATAATAATGTAATATCTAAAAATGAATATAAAACATTTAATCTAATCACGTGTGATAGAAAATTATAGTTGGTTACAAAGAATTACTAGTGATATGATTTGGGGTATTATGATAGTAGAAATTACAAGGCAGACTAGTCTACTGCACCATTTGTATCTTATTAAGTGCACCCATGAGTTATACTCCCATATGTACAGGTTTGTGTTGGTATACTAACAGTGAATAAATGTGTATGATGTTTCCTCTTTTCTCTGCAGTTGTGCAAGTATGAAAGTACTATATTTAAGTAAGGTGTTGTGGGTGTGGGTGAGGGTGACGCCAAGCCCCATTGGAAAAAAGTTTTGGAGAAATAGTTGCTGTAAATTAAATTTTAGATATAATGTGATTTAATAAATGTGTTTTAGATTAAATGTTTTGATATTTTCTGATTTAGATAAAAAGAGTTTTAGATTAAAAGTAATATACTCAAATAAAAATAAAATTTACTAATTGTTTAGAAGGCACACAAAACTCTCTTTTTTGCAATTGTTCAAGTGTATATTTTCATACGTATTTCTGCATTATTAACAATTTAGTTTCAGATTTGATTTCTGGAATGTACACAGGGAAGCTATCATGTACACAGAGCCTCCAAAATTGTTCTTATTTTTTCCAAAAGATTTCTAATGTTCACTATACAGGTTCAGTAAAAAAGACACTTTTGGTTGTTTAAGAAATTTCCTCTGTCTTTATGATATGTTTTGCTAAATTTTATAGATGTATGCATTTTTACATTCTTAACAATTTTGCCATACTTTCCAAAAATAACATTGTTTCCACTTTCATAAATATTAGAATACCATTTCATACTATGTTGTTTTAACTTAATCTTTAGCATGCATTATGATAACCATTTGAAATGTCAGGACCCTTTAGTGTGAGTCCAGAAACTGAGAGACTGAATGGCTGAAAGAATGGACTTACGTATAATAAGTCCAAGATGCCCTTTCTCAGAATATTCCCTTTTCTCCAAGGTATGGCGATCTCGGAGTTGGTATATATAAGTCTGGGGGTGTGAGGTAGTTTTATGGAGAAGAGCAATTTTCACAATTCACTCTTCTCCTGTGTTTATGTCTTTTTTTCTGCATTTCAGCACTTGGCATTTTGAGGGCAAAGTTTGAGTATGAAGCCATGCATTACACATAACTGAACACTAACATAAATACTGATTAAGAAGTATTTGCAGTGGTGATGGACAGGTGGACAGACGAGATCAGACAGGAGGCCCCGTGGACTATGATGTTTGCAGATGACATTGTGATCTATAGTAGGGACCAGGTTGAGGAGACCCTATAAAGGTGGAAATATGCTATAGAGAGGAGAGGAATGAAGGTCAGCAGGACTAAGACAGAATATATGTGTCTGTGAATGAGAAGGAGGACAGAGGAATGGTGAGGATGCAGGGAGTGAAGCTGGTGAAGTTGGATGAGTTTAAATACTTGGGATCAACAGTTCAGAGTAATGGTGAGTGAGGAAGAGAAGTGAAGAAGAGAGTGCAGATGGGGTGGAATGGGTGGAGAAGAGTGTCAGGAGTGATTTGTGACAGATTGGTACCATTAAGAGTGAAAGGGAAGGTCTACAAGAGGGAAGTGAAACGAGCTATGTCATATGGGTTGGAGGCGGTGGCATTGACAAAAAGGCAGGAGTAAGACCTGGACGTGGCAGAGTTAAAGATGCTAAGATTTGCACTGGGTGTGATAAGGATGGACAGGATTAGGAATCAGTATATTATAGGGTCAGCTCAGGTTGGACGGTTTGGAGACAAAACCAGAGAGGCGAGATTGTGTTGGTTTGGATATTTGCTGAGGAGAGATGCTGAGTATATTGGGAAAAGGATGCTAAGGATGGAGCTACCAGGTAAGAGAAAGGCCTAAGATAAGGTTTACGGATGTGGTGAGAGAGGACATGCAGGTGGTTGGTGTGACGGAGCAAGATGCAGAGGACAGGAAGAAATGGAAACAGGTGGTCTGCTGTGGTGACCCCAAACAGGAACAACCAAAAGAGAAGACGAAGATAATCCCTAAGATATCAATTAACTGATATAAATTTATATATTTATAGGTAAAAGTTTAGCATTGCATTCTGTCTGTGACATTCCTTTCTCTTTAACAAGAAATTGTAGAATATTTCCCCACTTAACCACAAATCTTTCCAGTTTAAGATTTAGATTATGTGATGTTTATTCATTAGTTCAAGTGTGTCAGATAATTACAGCCATTCATCATATGAGCTTGATTGTACATTTTTCTCAAACAACAAGACAGCGTGTTAGTCTGATGAAAAACAATATATTCAGTTGCCTCTTCTTAAGGAATAAGATGCAGTTTTAGTTTAATAGTTTGGATACTAGAGGTGGACAATAATTTAAGAATAGTAATTTTTCTACCTGCACCATCCACACTCCTACATCTCATCCCACCCCCACCAATCCCAAACCCCTTTTATTCACACCCACATTTTACTTCAAAAAATTTCAGTCAATGATATCCAGAAACACTGGAATGACTGTCAACCAATGTTCCTCCTTGTGCAGATGGTTTCATATATGATATAGATATAGATATTGATATAGATATAGATACACATATAGATATAGATATAAATATAGATGTGGATTGTAGTATGCAAAGATTACATTAATACACCTATTCTACATTTCTTCAACATATATGCACATCTATCCAATATTTTTTTACACCTATGAATAAATTGAAAACTACCTGTCCTCCCTAAGAGATGTAGCACATTAATAACATTCATTCTGCAATTGTCTTGTAGTTAAAGCCATGTACAGGGTAGAATCTTCCAGCAGTTGGTTAATCCATACACACTGGGGGATAGAATCTGCAGCCAATTCAATGTCATGTTTTCAAGGTCCTGTCTGCCTACCATGTCTGACATTGCTCCTCCTTATTTACCTGTTATACTACAACTTTCCAACCCCTGGTAACTACAGCTCTGTGGCAATTTCCATATAATGGCAATTCACTTCCCTGTTTAATATTTCAGGCATTAAGCATTCATCATGATCCAAAGCTTTTAACAGAATTTCATCAGTTACTGCAGCTTTGTATCTTTGAAAACCTGTATTTCTTAGGTAACACTTACTTTTTTTCATTTTATGACCCATGGATGCATCAATGTTATCACTAGACTCACTGTGGCCTATCCCTTGAACAAGCAAACAGAAAAATATAATCACTGAACCATTGTCATGATCCCTAGCATGATTATTATTATTGTTTTTTTAAACAAATCCCTTAAATTAACTGTTACAATATCTTAACATTACAAGTCTCTCAATGATAAATAGACTTAGCCACAAATATTATCTTCTTCAAGAAAGGACTTTTCCACATCATTTGCTAGATTCTTGCATGTATATCTGTTTTGAGTAATATTTTAACTGCAAATCTGCAAGAGTCTGCTGATACTGGAAGAGTGAGATTTTCTAACACACTCACCACCTTGTTTTAGTCAGCTCTTACACATTTAATATAGAAATGCCACCAAATCCACATTAGTATGATTTTATTGATTGATCTAAAGGGAAAAGGAGAAAAGCAAGGTGGAGTTGTTTTCTTGTGATTTTACCAGCAGAGTCCTAGCTCGAATATGCAAATGGATGGGGACCTCACTTTGACCCAGGTGACCAGGCTTTGATTAACAGCCCAGGCACTTGGTACTTAAGGGAGGGGATAGGGTGTGTGCATGCTTTTGTGGCATGATCATACTAGTGGAGACTAGGAAGGTGTACATATGGTGCTTTATAGCAGTGAGAGGGGTTGGATCCAGGGAACACCCTCATGGACGTAGGGGCCATCGAGCAAGGTTAGCACATCCTGAAGGTAGCCTTATCTGTGCATGTATAAGATTATATAAATTAAATCTTCCCTGATGGTTACATGATGTTCCCTCTCAGCTAACGCTTATCTTGGAAATGAGGAATAAAATGATCATTCAGCAAACAGCAGGATGGAAGATCAGCAAGCAGCAGGTTCAAAAAGAGTTAAACAAAATACTTCACCAACATTGAACGCGTATAGTGGTCCACAATACTATTTAACCCTGCTAAAATCCATTCTTAACAATACACTGCCATTATAAACCCATAAAAGTATGGCAATCCCTACCGTCTCACTCAGACTTTCTCTGCAAAAAGAGTCAGGCTCCTACCGTTACTGGACTCAATGACAAAGAAGCCCAATTTTTGAAACCACTGCCTTCCTTATTCCCACAGTTATCAAGTTCATTGTCATTTTTCTAGGGTAATTCTTAAGTTATTATTAACAAGTAGTTGAATTCTACCTTCCATGGCTTCATAAAAGGATTTTATCTGCCTTGCTTCCAGTACTTATAGTAAGCACCAGCCTGGGTGATCTCCTCATCCATATTAATGCAAAAGCTAATTTTATCCATAACCAAGCACAATTCTTTTAGTAGTGAAACCTCTAAACTCATGAATGTCCCTGGTGAAAAACTCTTTTCGATATCACCCCTTGCTTACTATACAAAGGGAAAAAATAAAGTAACCTTGTCCATTAGAAATACATTCTGCAAACATGTTTGTTAACCAAAACTCAATTCCGTAGCAAGCACTAACAGATCATATGATTAAGTAGTTAACTGATGTAAACCTGCTAGGAATCTGCACACTGCCATGATCATTATTTATTTTTAACAATAATTTTTCCAGGTACATGATCACCCAAGGATCCTGCCAGCCACATGTCCTTGTATATCACATGCATATTTCTCCCCTTCCCATGCCAGATGATGTGCATTCATTTCCAGCTCCATCATTCTGTCAATTTATGATACTAGGTTCACAATTGTCACATCACGTTGGCAAGGAAAAGCCATGTGCTGAGAAAGAAAAACTTCATTCAATAACTTTAAAATATTTCTCACCTTTCACTTCTTCAGATGAAGAGTAACAGAGAAATCTTGGTCTACATTGGTGGTTACCACTTTATACTTAACACCTCTATTTTGCCCATAACACTTGAAAATCATATGCTGATCATCATAATCTAAGGAAACATGTGAGGGTGCTTCCTGGGAAGGGCACAACCAACATATGATATACTCGTTCTGCTTTCATGCACTTCTCTCTACAGAACTTCAAAACCTGCCATAGCAGATTTGTAAAAAATGTTTCTTGTAAAGCAAAAACATGTTAATATTCTTACTATTCTAGATAGTCTATGGTTATTCCAGTAAGATCTAGTTTTAATCTCATATATTTTCTTAATTGTTATTATTTCTCTTGCCATGCTGTGTAGAAGCATTAATCCATTCACTTATGTGTTCCTATACCTTATGTGTGTGATGCTCCATCCACATTCCTGATCAAAATAATTTCTTGAGCTTTTCAGCCTTTTGAATGATGCTAAAATGTAATTTTCTGTTCCATTTGTTTGGAGGAGATGTTGCCTGTCCATAGACATGTTTTAATCTGCTGTGCATTTGAAGTGGTGGTCTCATCCATAAAACAAAATGTTACTGTGTGTGTGCCAGGAATATTTTTTTTGATTCATTTTCAGCATTGATTATACTGTGCCCCATTTCCTATCACCCCCTTTCATAGTGGATCAATGCAAACACCCTTAAATCTCATTAACCAATGACAGAAAAGGACCTACTTATACACACTAGTGTAACATTCTTAACTTCCAAAACTAGTAGTTCTAATGATTTTTCTCTAACACTATTGTAACCAAAGAAGAGGACCTGAATACTAATATAGATAGTATACCCAAGGAAGCGTGGCTGCATAAAGTATCCACTTAATACCCAATTACTCACCTTTGATGTGAAATTACACTGGCATTGCTCCACCTACTAAGCAGGCTGGAGAGATTTGTTTATCTATTTCCTAGCGGAATCATTTTCCAGAACTGGAATTATACAACATAAAATACCACATACCTGTTTTTCATACTCATAGCTTCACTTTACAAACATGTATACCTGAAACCATAACAAGGAACACACAGAATTACAGCCAACAATGCAATAAAATGTGAACCTATGTACCTTACGAAATATCCTACTTATAAAATTGTACTATTTTTAGTCTGAATGTATTTTTATCTGCATTTGTATCTTTTATCTGCATTACTATTTTATATTTTATATTATTTTTATATCTATGTCTTATTTCATTTTCTATTGTTTTTGTATATGTTGGAGCTTATCTCCCCGGGCCTCCACTGGAAATGGACTTTGATCCAGTCGGACTATCCTGGTCAACAAATGTAAAATAAAATAAATAAAATAAATAAATAAATAAAAGAAAATAGTTTGCACATATTCACCCGTGCATTTTGTTCACATTCACAGCCACATAATTGCAGTAAATCTCAACTAATTCTACATGACACCTGGAATAGATAACTTGTTTGGCTCTGGTCACAGTGCTTATCATCTCTTTCAGCTCTTATAACATTTCAGTTTAGACATAGAAAGTATATTTCCATCATATGCATTAAATGACTTATAGTGTATAAACTGTTTAACTTTTTTCTCAGGAGGCTCTATCAAAGAAATATTAATTTTGTGAGTTATATTCCAGCATTTATAACTTTAGCACCATAAAATAAAATGGGTGAACAATAGATGAACTTAATCAGGCAATTATGGGATTAAAATCAAAGGAAGTCTCAGGACCAGATGGCATTCCTATAGACTTTTATAAAGTAATAAGAATCCAAAGCAGCCAAGGAAGAAGTAAAAGTCCACAGTGGTAAAATATACCATACAGAATAAAAAGAAAACCCACCGAAGCCACCATGACCAGATAAAACATTATTTAACACACAGATAAGCACTTTTAAGCATTATCTCTTCATCAGAGATGCACAGGATGTAAACATTATTTCTACGGACCAAGCAGTCACACATCCGACAACAGGCAAATTCTATACTTTTCAACTATATGCCAATTGTATAACAAGAAATGTGATATACTTGGCCACCTGTCACTCCTGCAAACACTTTTATGTGAGAAATACTACTAGACTGCTCAAAGTAAATAGTGTAGGAAGAAATAGCCGGGGAAGTGTTATGGCTAGGCTTGTATAGGCCCTAGGGCTGATAGCCTAGTACCAGTCTATGAACCTATGAACCTAAAGAGAGGATATCCAAGCATATAAGTGATATAAAGTTAAAAGATATCAAAAACTCCCTTGGGAGACATCAAAATGAATATCATGGACATAAGTTTTATTTTAAGGTTTTACAAGTTATAAGAGATGATCCTCGAGGGGCGATATGAACAATCAAAATGAACTAGCAGAAATGCAATGGATTGGGAGGCTAGAAGCTAGAAGCTGATAAGCTCCCTGGATTAAATTCAAACTTTCCATTAAAACCAGCCCTAAAAGGGTGTAGACTTTGAAGACAGATTTGATTAGCAGCAGAGCTGTTTTTAAAGTGGCTTATGCCAAGTTATTTTAGATCTGAAGAAGGATCAATAGATTCATAGGTTCATAAGTTCATAGGTTGATACTAGGCTATATGCCCTAGGGCATTTATCAGCCTAGCCATGGTGTATTTCACTTATGCCACCCCTTAAAAAAATTGGTTTTACTGTGCCCTTTTTTGGTTATTTTATTGACCCTCTGTCTGGTAGTGACACAGAAGTGATCCCCGGAGTGAACTTACGATCTCCCATCCACTCGTCAAGATTTCTCTTGAAGAGAGTCAACGAGGGGCCCTGCCTGATATGGACTGGGATTCTATTCCAGAGTACTGGGAGCCTCTGGGTCAGGAATCTATCTCTCCAGCATGTCCTATTAATTTCTGTGTTGAGATTCAAATCCCTTGAGTACGTAGCTCTAGTGGATTTGGATTTTTTGAGGTGGAGCATGTCCATTAATTCTGGGTTGGACATGGCTTTATAAGTCAAGCACAGATCACCTCTAAGTAGGCGGTATGCAACTGAGTACAGCTGGAGTTTCTTTAACCTGGCAGCATAGGTTATCTATTTGAGATCCTTGATCTTCTTGGTGAGGTACTTTTGTGGTCTCCCCAGTTGCTACAGGTGTCGGGTAAGGTACATACCAAACGGGGAATTGTATTCAATTATGGGCCTGATGAGGGATGAGTAAAGGGGCACAATGACCTTCTTGGATCTAGATGTGAACCCTTTCATGATGAGGTGGGCTATATAGAAGGTCTTTCTAGCCACTTTGGCAACTTGGTTGTCAAAGGAGAGATTACTATCAACTTGGGTTCCCAGGTCCCTAATTACTTCCTCCATACTTAATGGATTACTGCCTATATAGTAGTTTGTGGGCACTTTGTTTTTTCCAAAGGGTATGACTATACACTTCTTGGCATTTCGTTTCAGGCCATGGCTTTGGCACCAGTTGTCCATCTCTGTGAGACCCTTTTGGAGGATGCCTGTGTCAGCTGGAGAGTCGATTATGGCACCCAGTTTGCAGTCGTCTGCAAACTTGGTCAGCCATAGTCCTCCCATGTTGGCCTATACCTCTGAAAAATATATACCGAACAAGAGCGGTCCCAGGACTGAGCCTTGTGGGACGCCACTTTTAACAGGTTTAGAGTCTGACATAGCTCCCACAATTCTGACCATGTGGGTTCTGTCCATGAGCCAGTTTGCAACCCAACTTATGACATAGGGGTTGATATTTACGCTGGAGAGCTTATCTATGATGTCAGAGTGGGGTATGGTGTCAAAGGCTTTTACGAGGTCCAGATAGGCAGTGTGGACTACCTTCCCTTCATCTATGGCCTTAGTGACTGTTTCAAAGAAGTCTACCAGGTTCAAGAGGCAGGATCTGCCTTTAACAAAGCCAAATTGTGTAGGATCTAGCGTCTGTAGTTTCCCAATGTCTTTGTTTATGAGTCCCATGATGATCCGCTCCATGGCCTTGCAGACTAGGCTAGTCAGGCTTATGGGGTGATAGTTCCCAGTGTCTGTTGAGGCTCCATCTTTGTGGAGTGGGACCACTGTTGCTGTATGCCATTCCTTGGGTACATAACCTGTAGAAAGGCTGAGATTGAACAGTAGCCTAATATGACATTTTAGCTCCTCTTGGAGCTCCTGTAGGACGCAGCCCAGGACACTGTCCGGTTCCATTGATGCTGTGTTTTTTGCTTTGGAGAGGGCAGCTCCTACCTGAGCATCTGTGATGACAAGGAGACGACTCTCTGCTGGGATAGATAATTGCTCCTTTGGGGGGGGAGGGGGAGAAGTTTGCACTGAACCTGTCCGCCAGGATGTTGGCAATGTCTGTGGGTTCAGTGTATTTTTTGTCATTTTGGACTAACTCCGAGCATATCTGGGAGTTGCCACCCAGGTTTCTAACATAACTAAAGAAAGCCTTGGGGTTATCTTTAGTGTCTTGTGCAATTTTTCTCTTGAAGCTGGCCTTGGAAGATTTTATGAGGGACCATAGTTTTTTGCTAGTACTGATCAGTGATGCCTTCTTATTGAGGGATTTTGCTCTATCCTGCAGTAGCTTTCTCCTTTTGTTGTATAGTTTATTTATGGCCGTGGTCCACCAGACAGGACGTCTGCCTTTGGAGGATTGGGTCTTGGTTTTATTTGGGATTGCATGATCCATGCATTCCTGAAGATGTCCATAGAATGCATTTATATAGGACTCTGCTGTTTGGGCCGAAGTTTCCACTGGCCCGGGGGCTTTGAGTGATTTCACCTCGGTTTTGAGGAGTGTGAAATTAGCCTTGGAGAAGTATTTTACTGTGTTTTTTTTGGGGGGGTGGTGGTGGGGTCGGGATGTGGATGTCCAGCGAGATTAATTTGTGGTCTGATCTTACCAATGAGGGGTGTACCTCTGGTGTAGAGCATAAAGTTGCCATGTTTGTGATGACCAGGTCAAGTATGTTTACCTCTCTTGTAGGCATGGTGACCAGTTGTTCCATAGCATTTGTGTTTATAAATTCCAGGAAACTCTGGGCTAGGCTGTTAGGGCTTGAGTATTGTTCCCAGTCTATGCTTGGGTAGCTGAAGTCACCCAATATAAATGTATTTGGAGAGACATTCATATTCTCCAATGTTCTCAGGAAAGCCACATGAGGTTCTAGAGTCTGGGATGGTGGTCTGTAGCAGGCTATAAACTGAAATGCAGTTTTGCCCACTGTTAGTTGCACATGGATGGTTTCTGATGCTTCATGCAGTGCCACTAACCTGGAGGTGTGGGTATCCTTGATGAATATGGATACTCCTCCTCCTTTTGTGGTTTGGTCCGAGTTTTGGGGCCGAAAAGCATGGTATGAGGTATAACCTGGTAGTGATGGGGTGCTCTCGGAAGCCTTGAACCAGGTCTCTTTTACTGCACAGTCATTGATATTCTCCATGCTGAGGAGAGCCTCGAGTGCTTGCATTTTGAGGTTTAGACTTCTGGCATTGAGCAGCATTACCCTTAGTTTGTTTTTCCTTGTGTTGTCTATGGAGGTGGGTTTGTCTTTTGAGCCTTGCATAAAAAAGGCACTATGGGGGTGGAAAGAGCCTTTGCCAGTATCCAAAAGCCCAGAGGTGACAGGTGCAAGCTGTCCCTAGCGAAGCAGCGTGGCTTGTCGAGCATGTCATCCCAGGCTGACAGACACTGGATCCCCTTTGAATGACACCAGAACTTTAGCCAATTGTTAAAATTGATCATTTTGTCTTTATACTGTGGCATAATTTTTGGTGAGGGTAAGATGCTACTCAAGGTCAGGATCATACCTGTCTGGGCTACAAGATCTGAGAGCTCCTCTATGTCTCTTTTCATGTAGTCCAGGGAGGTATGGCTCAGGTCATTCACACCAGCATGGACGATGACAGAGTCATATTTGTACTTGCTTTGGAGTGACCTGAGTGCTTGTGTTATGTGGCGGATCCTGGCACCCAATAGGCAGCTCACCGTGACCTTCTCCTTGTTCAGCCTGGTGAGTGGGACATCAGTGTGCCTGATGATAGAGTCACCTATTACAAGTGTATCAGGTGTGTTGTTTGCCCTTAAGGGCTGTGACTGTTTGGCACACTGATTTTGTGAAGTATGTGTCTCATTTTTTTTGTTGTGTGGTAGAGGTTGCTTGGATGTCTGCTTTGGAGGTCTCTGCTGTTTAGGCAGATTTGTATTTAAAGCCTCTGAGTATGTTTTAGTGTGTTTATGTGTTTGATTTGATGATGTGGTAGATCTATGTGCGACTGTATTTGTGTTGCGTATGGTTACCTTCTCCCCCTGACTGGCTGCGCCAGTATTGCTTTGAGAGAGCTTAGCCTCCAGTTTGGCTATATGGTTGCATTTTTCACATATATTAGTATTTGTTGGGGGGAGGAGAGGGTTGTCTGTGTACATGAGGCAGTTGTAACATTGCCTCAGGATTCCCAGATTCACCAGCTGGACTGGAGAGGAAACTGGCGACTGACCTTTGGATATGCCGGTATAGTATATGTAACTCCTTTAAGGCTGACAAAAAGGACCAATAGGGGAACGAGTATTCCTAGAGAGTATATGAGGATGTAGTGCTATTAGTTTATTAGTGATTGATTTGAAGGCGCTTATCTTTATGGATTTTATCATTACCTTTTTTATTTTTTGGTTCATTAAAGTTTCAAAATGTGCATACATCTTCTATCTTATGCTTTTGTCTGCGGTGGCAGTCTTGGCATTCTATGTGGTTTACCTGTCACTACAATATTGTGCTTAGATTGATAGATAGATAGCTATAGATATAGATATAGATATACATATAGATATACATATAGATATACATATACATATACATATACATATTGGAAGCCTGTACTATTACCAATAAAACTGCTACCATTACATCTTCTCCACAATGAGATTGAAAGAAGCTATATCTAAATGACTTATATTACAATTGTGTAATCTCTGATACATCTAGTCAATATTCTTAAATGTAATTTGAAAACATTGGAAAGGAGTTTAAACTTTGTACATATTTTAACTAATACCTTTCAAAAAGGCAACCTTTTGAGATTGCTATGTAATTTTCATTAGAAAAAAATCACTGCGCCATTTCTTAACATAAAGGAAAAACAGTCAGTCATTTATCTGCCCACTCTCTATATCTCTCAAGCAGACATAGCTCATGACCACAGCTGTTTACTCACACTAGAAAATAACCTATAGAAGAAAGAAGATTGGACAAAGAATTAGGAGTGTTTAGAATGTTTTCTAGTCTCTTTAGTTGGACCGGTTTGGTCATTATGTCAGATGGTCATAAAAAGTTTAAAGACAGTCTGGGTAGCTTTATGACTCATTTCAAATGTGGAATTTCCACCTTTATCTTGTACTGTGGCTATGATAGTACATTTGATTTAATCAGTATATTTCAGTTATCTAAGACCCTCATTATTCTTGGTTTGAATGCCTGGATATGGATCTCTTATATGTGCCATTCTGGTTGAAATTCCTCAGGAAAGGTCTGGATGTGTCTCCATTTACATCTCACAAAGGACTATAATCTATCTGTACCATGAGACTGACTGAAAATCAGTAAAATTATGTTATTGTAAGGTAAATCAGCAAATTGTCAGTAAATCCACCTTACAGTGATCTCCAAGGTATCACCTCATCTCTTTGCTATGTTTCTGGCTCTAAGAGACATTTTTCTATTTAAGTTCAGTCATTTTAAGAGACAATCATCCCTCTGGACTGACTCAATGACTCACTCTTAACTTATTGTTTCAGATCATGAACTGTGCTATTCAATAATGACACTAGACTTTGGACTTCAATGTTATACTGCAGTTTTAATTTCACACAAAATAGCAATATCCTGAAAAAATAAATAAATAATAGCTTCTTCTTTAAGACTGAGCTGAAAGCTATATGCATTGTGGGTGCTTAGGATTGTTAAAGATGCAAAAATATTTCTACATTTTATATATATATATATATATATATATATATATATATATATATATATATATATATATATATACATATACTCATTGGAAAATTGTGTACAGAAGTGCTATCATGATGAAAGTGAGTAAAGATTTAAAGAGTTCAGAGCTAAATGCTTGAGGAAAAGAAAAGAGATAGTAGTAATTAAAAAGCATAATACTTCAAGGCTGGAAATTTTCCTAATTAATACATACACACAATAATGTTAAAAGGTCAGAAAGGAATTACCAGAAAAAATTAGGTTTAACACTTAAAACTAGGATCAATGCAATATATACAATTTATACAATTAAACTGAAATAGATTATCAAACATATATATATTAAAACATCAC
This sequence comes from Protopterus annectens, assembly GCF_019279795.1. NCBI lineage: Eukaryota > Metazoa > Chordata > Ceratodontiformes > Protopteridae > Protopterus > Protopterus annectens. The sequence continues at coordinate 498,972,700 of NC_056730.1, read as the reverse complement.
AGTATAACCATGGCGTGTCATTGTGCCTTTTTCAGTAGACACATGTTACAAAACTTGTTCAGAAAAAGCGTTTCAAGAACTGTCACTGTTTTTAGTGGCATATAGACATGAAAATGATCACGGTCTTGTTTTCAGTGGAATATATGACACGATTATGTGTAAACGTATATTTCTGGAATGTAAAATGTGTGGTTCTAACAACAGGTTTGGGCATCTCCTGTTATATCTTTACATTTATTGCATTAAATAAGAGTTAAGCACATAACAAAACTTCTGCCCATACTTTGGAAGAGAGTTCTTACAACGCATAGAAAAGTCATACTGTGCTAAAACAAGTGTAATTGTTTTCAGAGAAGAAAAGTACCAGGCTGAGTGAAGTATGTAACAGACTTTCAATAAAATATGCAAAAGTCTTAAGCTGATGAAAAGGTTACTGTTTTCCAAAAAAAAAAAACTGTAAAACTGCAGTCATTCCCCCAGTAAATATTTCAAAATATACAAATGGAAAGTGCTCAGAATGTGTAACTGCTTTCATTGGAAATAAAGCAGAGCTAATAAGACAGAGAAAATGGCTTCTCAAATGTGCATACATTTGCAGTTCTCAAGACTTAATACTGCTTAAAATGTTACTCCAGGTTAGAAGAATGCACTACCTTATTATATTTTTTTTCCTTGGAGGGTATGTGACTTTGGAAAAAAAGAACCTTTTCATTTAAACTGAACAAAAAAAAACTGTTTGAAACTCTATTAAGTAAAGAGAGAAAGGATGTTAATCATTCCATTTACTGCCTTGCTACTGTATTGCACCATATACAAAGAAAGTACAGCACTGAAACAGAACTAAAGTTGAAATATTTTGCCTGTGAAACCATTCAACTACTGTTCGGGTTTCTAAGTCAAAAATTAAGTGATTTTGTTTTTCTACTGGTAGTGACAGAATCAGATATATTGTCTGAATTATTTATTATGCCTTATGTCTGTCAAAACCTCTTATCTGGTAATTCTTTCTGCAAGTGTAAAGCTGTTTGCATAACTAAAACTATAAATTCTATTTCTTAAGTTTATTTCAACTAAATAATCGCATTATTCAGTTGTCAATGCTTGTGTCTGGTAATTTATTTATTAGCTTAAGGGTATTTAGCTGAAGTAGTGTAAGCTCAGTGGTTGGCTTCTGTCATTTGTAGAGTTGCTGCTCAAACTATTGCTGCATATAAATATTTATCAGTTAGCTTATCTTAAGAGTTTATAGTAATTTTGCTCTTTGAGTGTCTGACATGGGGTTAGTGGTAGGATTGCCCCAAATGGAATATTCAATTAATGTAATTCTAAAAGAAGAAGTTATTATTGCTTTTATTAGCTGATTCATTCTATGTATTGTAATATAAAGCATTATTTAATATTAATAAAAAATGACTGCAAATGGTAAAAAAACAGGTTTTGATGCTGATTGTTCTAATTTGTCAACACTGGAAAGTAATACACACAGCCTGAAAGGGCACTTCAACAAATGAGGTATAAGATAAATAGCTGGGTCAACTAACATCTACATATGCAAAAACAGAATACCTATTGATCAACTGTTTTATATGTTATGGATAAAACATTTAAGTAACAGTATGGGTCTATAAGTTTGTTGCTAATAGTAAGGGAAACAAGAAAGTAAAGACAATAGAAATGTTACCTTGTTAATAGTTATTGTTCAGACACACAGTGCAATCTTCAAAATATATGTACATTTTCATTGAGTTGTACAAACTTCATCTAATGTAAATACACTGTCTTTGGTTTACAGGAAAAGAAGGAGAAACAGGTTTGGACCCTATAGACAAATGCGTCAAACTAAACTAATGTACCTTACTTGGGTTTGCTAAAATTTTCTAAATAAATATTCATAAACTCATTTAGTAAACAGCAATGCAATCAAATAGTAGAAGCAGTCACACATAAAAGCAAAACAGGTTAGTCAATTAAAACATGCTTGTGATTGTGATGGTGGTGGGGTGTGAATATCTGGCCAAGGGCAATTAGAATAAAAGGAACCTATTGCTCAAAAAATCTGTGGGAAGCAAGACAGATGAATTCTGCCTCTGCAATTTTTTCTGCACTCAGCATCCCAGAATCCCTAGTAGAAAACACAAACAGACAAATCGTTAACACAGTAACTAGTGGTGGTAAAATGGTATACAGTGAGTTAATCTATGTCTGAACTTCATACTGCCGTCTAATGCATCTTGATAAAAATATGCAGATAATGTCTTGTTTCTACTGAACAGGTAATCCAGCATGTAATTATGCATACCTCATTACATAAGGTGCATATAACTTATTTGGTAATATTAAAGACAGTTGCGGCACCTTTTACTAGCTTATGGTGGAGGTAAGCATGTAAGTGCAATGGTCATTTTACTGAGTAGGTTTCGTACCAGCACAGTATGAACTTATAAAGGTATGCAGGCTACTTCTCACCAGTACATTCTGCAGAATAGGCAGCTAGTGGAAGGTGCAATGGGGCTTGGGGAAACAAAACAAGACTTTATTGTCAGAATGAAGCAGTCATGGGCCTGTAAAGAGAACTGACAGTCTATGTAACATGTAAATTGAATATAATTAGGCTGGGTGGAAATGTCCTGTCTGGGATGTTCAGAATTAGAAAGCATGCCTCAACTTCTACTCCCTCAAACTGCTTACTAGCCAGTCTGTGGAATCTTGAGAGAAGCAAATTCATACCTCTAGTATTTTCTTCCAAACCCAGTACCCAACACTGCAGCAAAAACAGCAACAAAGCCCACAAGTTGGTGAAAGAGAATTATGTAAAAAAAATTATGGATAATGGAGGCATCAACACTTCTAAAACACAACATATAGAATGCAGACTATACAATGATAGCTCATTACTACTCAAAAACAAGCATGATGATTGGTCAGCCCAACCAGCATGTCCACTGTAAATAGAGCATATACCAAAAGAAAAAAGTACAGTCACTGAAGTACCATTAAGTGGCCACATTTTCCTCTATTATTATGTGCTACAGAGGCATACATCTCAAATGTCCAGATTTTTAAAGAATGTCAAGATTTTTGACTCATCTTTTTGGGCTATTCCTCATAAAATCTATGTTTTTCTGACAAATCACTGAGGGGTGAAGTCATTAAATAATGATACATATTCCTTTTTCAGACTTCATATCTTTCAGACAATGCACAATAACAGAAATCTTGTTATTCTACCAGCTTTCTAAGTTTATAAGAGCAACGTTTACAATCATTCACTATTTTGGGACCTTTGTTCACCATTATTTAAGACTTTGTCCACATTCCTTTAGCTAAGAGGTTGAAGGGTATGTACAGAGGGCAGATCAAATACACAGAAAATCAGGTACATTCTGCAAAACTAAAGAAACATACCTAATTTTCCTTTTATTCCTGCCCTATCTCTCTCATATTTCTAAACTGTCTGGGTTTTATAGTTAACAGAAAAGAAGTAAAGATCTTCCTTTCTCTGTTGCTTGTTTTCAACAGCACTGATGTACAAGATACCTAATTAAGGTGAGAGACAAAAAATATAAGAAATGGAAGAGAGGATGAACTATAACTTTGAAAACTGAAATAAACAGATCATGTTAATATGTTCCCTTGAGGGGGCAATTACAAACCACTTTTAGGTAAAAGGGAAAGTGCATGGCAAATTTTGACAGATGCTACAAAAAATCCAAGCATTAATGATTTCATATCTATAAAACCTATCCTGCAGTTATCATAGATTATGTATATACTTTTTATTGTTACAATTGATGTAGTTAATATTTATATTTATGTTTTTTGAATATTGTTTTTTATAAAATGTTTCATAAGTTTTAAATATTACATTATATTGCAAACAGTATGATTATAGATAGGCTAAGATAGTCCAGTTAGAATGGTGTTTTAATGTAGGTTATCATATATACGTTTTTAGGCTTTTGTGTATATGTTTTATAGTTGTTTAGTAAGGAAATTAGGTGAAATATGAAGGCATTAGTATTGTATGAGTTATAATTAAGACACATGCACTGGCACTTTAAATTAACTCATCTCAATATGAGTCACGCATTCCTTTTAAAAAAAGTGGCACCAAAAAGTTTTTAAAAGGGTATTGTTTTTACTGGTTCAGTGTTCTGAGGAAGTCTGCATACAGCAGATGAAAGCGCTTAACCATCTGTTTACTTCGATCCATGTTTGTCTGTTTTTATAGAATAAATTGTCATCATCCCTGTTCGAGTCCAGTTTCACTTTTTGTCTGGTCAAGCATAGCGGAGACGAACGTGCTGTCTCATAGGCTATATTCCGGAGTTGTTTTATTTCCAGTTATCGTTTGTACACTTTCGATATTGCAGCAATACAAATGTAAAATAGGGACACGGGGAATCTAATTGTGAAAGATCTAGGGACGGAGCTCAACATTCCACTACGTGCTTGTGTGTTTACTACTTTGATTTTATATTACTGTCTGTGGACACTCTTGTATGCTTAGTATACATTTCGGAATCCACGGACACTGAATTACTGGCTTACTATTAGAGGCGGGCTCTAATAGTAAGCATAGTAGGTTGTGCAAATGTCGAGGCATGTTTACGCCTCCGTAGAGCACTTATACACGCCCCCTGCACTCGCACATGTTTCCTGTGCACATCGAGGGTGCGGCTGTGCATCCTCATAAATATTCATATGGTGCTGCTGCACAATCTGTAATGAGGATGCTCGGTGCAAAGCTAAAACCGTCCTTGCACTGAGCTTCATAAATCCTGGGGAAGATCAAGAAAAATTTGAATAAAATGTATATAAAGATATTGAGCATAACAGGAAAGCTTTTTATAGATGCATAAGATGTGGAAGGAATTAAGATACACAAATTGATAAATTGTATGCAGATTCAAAAATGTATTCTCAGACACAACAGATTATAGATATTTTTACAAAATCTTATCAATATCTTATTATTCACTAGGTCATATAAATATGGGGAGATTCCTCAAGATTGGAGACATGCACTTAGTAAACCTGTCTTTAAGGGAAAGGGGAGTAGGACAAACCAAGAATCATATAGACCCTTAAGTCTACTTTCATGTTATGGAAAAAATAATGGAGAAGGTAATACTAGAGCTATTGTCAGAATTGGATAGTTTGGGACTTGAAACCATATATCAGCATGCATATGCTGAAAATAGATTTATTACCACCTGTAACATGATGTTTTGGAACAATATAATAACAGCTATGAATGAAATATTGTGCTGTGATGTGATTTATATAGCTTTAACTTCAGCATTTGGCAGGGTCATACACAAAACTCTGATCAATAAATTAGTACAACTATATATTGATGTACTGTTGATAAGATGGATAGCTGCATGGCTTACAAATAGAACATGGAAAGTATCACACACCAGCTGGATATGTGAAATCCTTGGTT
>NC_056730.1:498927251-498962251 GCF_019279795.1 Protopterus annectens | reverse complement strand
ATGAACACATTAAGACTTAGAAAGTAAAATGTAAAAAGTCATGGACATTCAGAAGCTGTGTAGCTGAAACACTATTATAGTCTTAAGAGGTCATTTGCATATATCCCACAGGCTGCTACTATACAAAGTTTAAGGGATTACACAGTAAAGATTCTAGCTTGGATGGATTTTTCCTGCAGTTTTTACTGAATAATTTGTCTGTGTGGCCTTTTTTACTCCTTGGTTTGAAGTCTGGAATATCACACCAAATAGTAAGAGAATATACATAGGAAGCTTTCAAAAATGTCACAACATTTTTCTGACTGGCAAAGCAAACTCAAGCTCCGTGATGTAAACAAGTAGTCCTGTTATATTATATCTATTACTTGAGATGACTGCTGCAAGCACTAATGCTTTTGAATTATAATTCTCTGTAATCTGTAACTTTTCAAAACATTCACTGTTTGCATTTTTTTTTCTTTTTAACTTCTGTATTCCCTGGTGTGACAAAATTTAGCTTACTTTACATGACACAAAATAAAGTAAATGGCAATACAGGTACCACTTGTAAGCTGTAAGTAATTCTTCAGAAGTAATTTGCACTCCTGGAAGGAATAATTATCATGCATGGAATAAATGCATCTTTGCAGTAACAAAAGAATAAATCACATGTTTATGTCTACGTTGTGATAGGCAAACTATGATCTGTTAATAAATCTGAAATTCTTAATGGGATTTTAATAGGAACAGTTTGTTTTGCAGAAATATGATACTTGTTTCTAGAGATGAACATAAAAGTCTTTTAAACAACAGCAGTACTTCAGTTTTCTTGTAATTAAATTGCATTGATTGAAAATGATCATTCTAATCTTGTTAAAAAAAAAAAAAAGATTGGTGGTGGGAAGGAAAGAACCCTGAAGGAGATGGTCAGGTGGTCAATACTGGAATCATGAATCAAGAGTGACCAGAAGTGATTTATCCTTTTTATGAAATCATTCCCTCCTTCCGTTTTAGTCATTCTAGCAATATGCTTTAATTGTGGTAAGGCTACATGTGCCATGATTTAAGTTTCACATTATTGCAGATTATCCTATCTTACACAACATCCTGGCAACCCAACATGCTTCATTTGTTTTTGATTTTAAACAATACTTGCAATACTCATAAAAGCAATGCATTGGAGACAAGAAACGAGTTAACATGTGAGAGTATTCATTAGTCGTGTCACTACTCAGACTAATAAAAATCCATCTTTGGAAAATTCAGAGGCATGTTAACAGTTCCAAAAAATGGGGTCATGTGGGTTTTGACAAGCATTAAATCTTTGACAAAGATCACAGATTGCCATTAAATGCTTCTGCAATTCATTAAAGACAAATTTGTCAGTAAAACGAGATTATGTAGTGGTTATAGTTAATGTCATTCATTATTCTGCAGCAGGTTTCTAACTGACCCCAGAGACTAACTTATCTCTATGACCTTTTTACTTTAGGCCAGAACATGTTTACGATATTCATCACCCTTATGACTAAGTTTTCAACGCACGCCTGAAGTAGATGAAGCCTTGCATGTATTCACCTATAAGTACAGTACGTAGGATCCCAGCAGAGCCTTCAGCTTGAGGCCACTAGTTTCATTTTATTTAATTTATTACATGTGTTATACACATTCAACAAGTTAAAACACGGTAAATGAGACCGACCACACCTCCCCTCCCCCACATCAAAGAAACTGTCATCTTTGCATCACAATGATACAGTTCATAGGGAGGGCATTTTTAAGTTGATGTAACTGTGAAAATGTGAAAGTTAAATTGCTATAATCAAGTTTAATACTAAAAAAAAAGTACAGTCACCAGGCAGATTAGTCTTTAAAAGCTGTACGTTCTCAGATTTTAACAGCAAGAACAACAGGCTGGTAAGGTCACAGATGAAAAACAATCTCAAGAAAAAAATAAAACTATACTGTTCCCTCAATGTGAAAGCTCTCAGTAGACATTCCCAACATTTTCTTCAACTGTTGGACTTTATACTAGCATTGATTTACAGCTCTGGCATTTTAAGCTGTACTTGTATTATTGTATTTCCATTTTAGTGTGTATTAATTTGTACTTTGCTGACCAGATGGGGTAACATCCTTGGTCATTTATGATACATAATTTCTAGAATCGAATACAAATAAAACTGTATAATTTTGACGGATTTATCTACAAAACACACTAACTTCTGGGACAACTACTATAACAGTTGTTATAGAAAACTTCAGATTAAACTTTTCTGCATGCATCAAACAAGTTGTTACAGAACTTCAGATAGAATATTATAAGCCATCAACAGTTAGTACAAGATGGAAATACAGAATGAGTGGGTACAAATAAATAGTTCTACATGTATTATATATTACTAAAAAAGGAGTATTTTTCAACTTAAAAAGAAAGTAAGGTAATGTGAATGATGCCTTAAAATAAATTATTTATTAGTCAAATGTTCTCTGTGGAGTCTATCATTTCATGATTTAACAGAACAGCAGGACATGATTAGAATTCTTTACATTATTATAGGAACTGGCACACAAGCACACAGTGATTATTTTAAGTGAGATTTACTAACATGTTTTGAATGAAATATGTATTTAACAGTATATAAATAAACACATTCTAAAAGGGATCAGCTGATGATTGTAAAGTAAGACCTACAGTATTATTCTAACAAGTTTTACCATATGGTCCACTGCTTAATCTTGTCTCCATAAGGGGTCTATATCAGCATATCGAATGCTGAAAACACCAAATGCAATTTAATCAAACTAAAATGTTCGAAATCTCAAAAGGGCGAACTGACAGAACATCGATTTCTTTCCCAGGGAAAGAAATCAGTGTTCCGTGCAAAAAAAAAAAAAATCCAATACTTTAAACACTGAAAGAAGTGGGGGGTTTTGCCCCCCACCCCCCAATGTGGGAGGCTGTGCCCCCCACACCCCCCTACTTAAATATTCCAACTCTGAGACTGCACCACAGTGGAGAAAATAGCAAACTCTGATGACGGCCCACCAATTTCTTTCTCTGGGAAAGAAATTGATGTTCCGTCAGTTCACTCTTCTGAGATTTCGAACATTTCAATTCGATTAAATTAAATTTGGTGTTTTCAACATTCAAAATGCTGATAGGAACCCTCCATAACTTCCAGTGAATTAGACAAGTGTCTTTACTGGACACAGGTTGTCACTCTAGGAGCAGTAAGTGACTTGCTAATTTGAATGGTATTCATGTGGTGTGATCTTGTCTTTCCTGCTCTAGGTAGATGTTGCATATCTGAAAAATCTACAGCTATAGTTTGTGTACAATACAATGCATGTAACTTGAATAGTTACATACAATAAAAATGACAGCAAGAAAAAACATGCAAATATACCATATCAGTTGTTCTGTGGAATGGACCTCTGTCACGAGTAAATGTTGGGATGATATTCCCTTCTTAGCATTTCTTTTCTTTCAGCTGTTCCCATTAGGGGCCACCACAGCGGATTATCTGTTTCCATTTCTTCCTGTCCTCTGCATCTTGCTCTGTCACACCAACCACCTGCATGTCCTCTCTCACCACATCCATAAACCTTATCTTAGGCCTTCCTCTTTTCCTCTCACCTGGCAGCTCCATCCTTAGCATCCTTTTCCCAATATACCCAGCATCCCTCCTCATTAACCTTCATTCTTTCCATCATATCAGCTAGTTCTCTCCCTATACTAGTCATACTGCCAACATTCAAAGTTCCTACCATCACTACTGCACTCCTAACCTTCCTCCTCTCTTTCTGCTTTCAGGCATGCCTTCCCCCTCTTCATCTCCTTCGGCCAACAGTAGCCTAATTTCCACCAGCACCTTGTTGGTTAACAGTACTGGTAACGGTTGCTGTTAACCCAGGCCTCGACCGATCCAATATGGAAATCTGTATTGTTGTCCACATATGTTATTTGGCAGAGGTTTTACACCAGATGCCCTTCCTGATGTAACCCTCCCCATTTATCTGGGCTTGAGACTGGCACGAAGAAATGCACTGGCTTGTGCATCCCCAGTGGCTGGGTTATATTCCCTTCTTAGCACATATATGAAATCTTTCACTTCCATCCACTCATTGGGTATGCACCGTGGCAGCCAGTATACAAAGTGATTCATATGCATGACTAAGATTATGCGATCAGCCCATGTGCTCTCCAGCTTGATCGCCATGCACTGAGGAAGCACAGTGAAAGACACAGAAAACATATGATTGTAATATTGAATATTTTCCCAACAGGAAAATTCACTCACCACTGCTGGATGACAATGCTATCCATTTACAGAGATTGGGAGAAGTTAATAACACCACATGCAAAAGATGTTCATAGATTCATAGGTCTGTACTAGGCTAGTAAATACTGGAGCCTTTTAAGCCTAGCAATGCATCCCAGATCCCTGGCAAGTTGTGGTACCCTGGCTAGTGTAAGCAAAAGCTTGGGAGATGAAATATTTACAAGCAGAGATCTGAGAGAGGAACCATATACAGGCTGCCTGTGTGCATTAGAGATATATGTGCCAAATCAGGGGTGAATTTCTTGCTCTCCATCCAGTTGTCCAACTTACACTTCAAATGGGTAAGGGAAGAACTCTGCTTCACATGGATGAGGAGCTTGTCCCAGAGAAGTGGTAATGTCTAGGTTACATACTTGTCTTTTCAGCAGGTCCTTTTTATATCACAGACAAGATATAAGTATCTAGAATGACTAATTATGGTGCTGTTTGTTTTGTGGATATACAGGAGACCCATCAGAGTGGGATCCAAAGATGCCTTGTATACCAGACACAAATCTCAACTGAACAATCTGTAGAAGACAGAATACAGGGATAAGGCTTTGAGGTGGTTTGCATGGCACATGTTACTTATGTCTTATTTTTTTTAGTAGGGAACCTTTGTGGACATTCCAGTTATTGTGTCTGGTTAGGTATGTACCAAATGGAGTACTGTACTCAATAGCAGGTCTGATGAGTGCCGAATACAGTGGAACAATGACCTTTTTGAATCTAGATGCCATACTTTTCTTTATAAGTTGCAGAGCATAGAATGGTGTCCTCACTACTGTGGACACATGATGGTCAAAGGCTAGATTGCTGTTATTGTGGATCCCCAAGTTCCTGACTACTGGCTTGAATCTTAGGGGTGTATTGTCAATATGGTAGTTTGCAGAGGTGGCAGACTTCTTGAAAGAGTTCATTTTGCATGTCTTTGCATTCAGTTTTAGTCCATGGCTCTGACACTAATAATTTGTTGTTGTCAGCCCTTCCTGAGAGCATTAGTATTGGTGGGGAATTATGACTTTTCCTAATGTGTAATCATCTGCCAGTTTGGTCAGTCAGAGGCCCTTGATGTTGAACTTGACAGCAGATAAGTAGATGCTAAAAAGGAGCAGTCACAGGACTAATCCCTGAGGAACTCCGCTGGTGACGTGTCTCTTTGCAGAGGTGGACTCCCCCTTTCTAACTTCTTAGAACTTGTCTGTGAGCCAGCTGGCTATCCACTGGGTGACATAAGAGTTTATACATAACCTCTTCACTTTGCCAACAATGTTCAAGTGGTATTTTGTTTGAAATGCCTTGGAAAAATCAAGGCAGGCCATGGAAACCATTTTGCCTTCACTTATTGCTTTGGAGACCTTCTGAAAGTAGTCCACCAGGTTGAGTATGCATAACCTGGCCTTGACAAAACCAGAATGGGTTGGATTCAGTGTCGTGAGGTTTCCTATATCATTATTGATAATTTCCATTATAATTCTTTCCATAGTTTTGCATATGAGACTAGTGAGACTTATGGGTCTGTAGTTTCCAGGATCCATAGATGACCCACATTTTTTTGCAGTAGGATGACAGTTGCCATTTTCCATTTGTGAGACATGAAGCCTATTTGGAGGCTATGGTTAAATAATGATTCTAGACATACTCATAGGTCAGGTTTCATGCTTTTTAGAAGACAAACTGAGATATTGTCAGGGTCCATTGATGCAGGGATTTTGGCCTTAGGGAAAGCATTGAGGATCGGTTTCTAAGTGATAGTTGGCAATGATATATTTGATGACACTTCCTGAGTGTAGGCTTGGGGGAGAGAGAGGTAAAGTTAGAGCTGAATTTGTCTGTCAGTAGGTTTGCTATATCTTCTGGCTTAGTGTAGGTGGCTGCCTTAACAATGAACTCTGCACACAATTGTGCATTGCTTTTAAAGTAGTGGACATAGCTGAAGAATGCCTTATGGTTGTCCTTGGACTCAAAGACTAGATTTACCACAAATTTAGCTTTGGTAGATTTTATTTGTCCATTGAATTGTTTGTTTAATTTGACAAGAGCATGCTTATCCTGTTGGCTGTTATATCTTCTAATTTTTGCCATGAGTTTCTTCCATCTGTTACATAGCCTACTGATGTAATTCCACCAAGGTGCCTTTATTTATTTATTTTTTTTAGTTACTTCTGTACTTATTCTTGGTGGGTACAACTGCCTTTTGTACAGGTATTAGCATGCTTGTATAGGATTTCTGTGAATAGTTCTGCATAGGCAACAGTATTTTCAGTGTTTATAATTTTGCCTGGTTATTACTTAATAGTAGGAAGTTTGCCTTAAAGCAGTTCCTGAGTGTTCCAGAGTTAACTGGATTTCTGGGTTTTATTTTTACTTCAAAGGAGACCATTTTGTGATCTGACCTTACCAGTGAGGACATTACACTTGAGAGTATATACTGAACTGTCCTATGTTAGTGTGTGCCAAAGCCAGTATGTTTGAGCCTTTGGTCACTCTATTAACAATTTAGTCCAGGGAGTTTATGTTTACAAAGTACAGAAATCTCTGTGCCTGGACATTTGTGTCATATGTGATCATACCTCTCAACTATCCAGATTTTTGCAAAATGTCCAAAATTTTGCCTTATGTTTTTGGGATGTTCTTCATAAAATTTAGTTTTTCTGGTAACTCATTGGCAGATCACTGAGGAATGAAGTCAGAAAATAATTACATACATTTGATTTTCAGACTTCATACCCTTCAGAAAATTTATGTTAATGCAAAACCTGTTATTCTATTAACTTTCAAAGTTTGTAAGAGCAATATTTAAAAATTGTCCCTTTTAGGCCTTTTATCCCCCACTATTTATGGTTTTGTCCAGATTTCTTGCCCTAAGTGTTTGAGAAGAATGTATATGATTCTCAGTTAATAGTGGGGTAAAGTCAGTCAGTCATTAATATGGTGTTAGGTTGGATGATGAGTGTTTCCAGTTATCTTAAATACATGTTATGAGTTTCCTGAGTTATAGAGGGGACCTAGAGCTTGCAAGGAAGTGATACCTATGGTGATTTGGATGTAGAGAAGCTCAAGTGCATCGTCCTGTTTGACCAGGCTTGGGGTATATTTTTTATGCAAATTGGGATACCTCCACCTTTAGTCCCACCCTGTATAGTAGCTGGACTAAATGTGTGGAAGGTATTATAATCTTACACTGCTGGGTTGCTTTCTGTGACTTTAAACCATGTCTCAGTGACTGCACAGACAACAACATTCTCTAGGATGAGGACAACATGTAGGGAGTGGAGTTTCTTGTTTAAATTCCTAGCACTGAACAGTAACAACTTTAGATTTTCTCAGTCTTAATTTGCTATGTAGGAAGGATCGACAAATTGGCATTTCTTAAAAAAGGCACAATGGGGGAGGGCAATTCTTTAGCCAGTATTCAAAAGCCTAGAGTGGAAAGGTGTTAATCATCTCCTTCCATGCTAATAAATATTACACCTTCTTAGAATGGCATCAGAAACTAAGCCAGTTAATAAAGTCAAGCTTCTTCTGTTTACAGTGTGGCATCATCTTTGCAGAAGGTAGAATGCTGTTCAGTGCTAGGCTCATACCATCCTGGGACACGTATTTCCAGAGCTCAGTGATATCCCTTCTCATAAAGTCTAGGGCAGTTTATCTCAAGGCATTTATACTGGCATGGACTATGAGTGAATCATACAGATACTTGTGGTCCAGTGACCCAAGTGTGTGTGTAATGTGGTGGAGCCTGGAACCTAATAAGCAACTGACTGTGACTTTTTCCTTACTTAGCCCAATGAGAGGGACATCAGTGTGTTTCATAATGCAGTCTCCAATTACCAGAATTTTGTCTCAAGTGGTAGCTTCATTGTGTGCTTAGAAGCAGAGGTTACATTAGATATGATTGTATTTGTTGATGTGGGTGTTGTTTAAGAGTAAGTGCTGCTGAGAAGTATTTTGGCCAGGTGCTGTTAGGGTGTGTGTGACTATGGTTAAGTGAGAGGCTGCATGTGTGAGTGCATGTCTGAGTATATGTCTGCATAGGAGGTCGCAGTACAGGAGTTGATGGGGTATGTTTGTTGGGTATGCACGCATGTATGGTGTGAATGTATGTGTGTGTGTGTATGTGTGTGTGTGTGTGTGTGTGTGTGTGTGTGTGTGTGTGTGTGTGTGTGTGTGTGTGTGTGTGTGTGTGTGTGTGTGTGTGTGTGTTAGTTGAGATGGATGTCATACTTCCACACAACTCTAGACTAATGAGCAATGCCTGCAGCATTGGGTTGGAGGACCACTAGCCACCAGGGATAACCTGTATCATTGTGCCTTAGTAGCACTTACAAATAACATAGGTTGAGGGAGGGAAAGTATTTGACACCAGGAAGAGTTCTTGCATCTTGCACCTTAATAGCACTTCCATATATTGGTGATCAGGGGGAACCACCAGACATAGAGAGAACTCTGAAGGTGTGGATCAGGGGAGAGCACTAGACATTAGGTATACTCTAAATAGTGTGCCTTAAAGGCACTTAATTTAAAAAAAATATGGTGTGGGCAACCATTAGACACCATGGATACTTATAAGTAGTGCGCCTTAAAGGGAACAAATGGGATTCCAACCCTGTACCTTCTCCCTTCAGATATTAGTCCTCTGTGCCACCACTAGATAAAAGGAATGTATTGTACAAAAAGAAATAAGGCCTTATAAAAAAAGTTAGCTACAAAATGAAGAAAGTCTCCAAACTCTGTTCCCTTAACATATAATAGGGATCTTGGTCATTATTCTATGCCTGAAACATGACTACTAAGCATACTTCTCACCTCTTAGTGCAGTAAATCAAGGCAAAGCCGGAATTAACAGTGGAACAAAATCAGGGATAGATTCAACTTATTCCTCCTACAAACTTAGAAAGTCACTAGTATAACAGCTTTTGCTCTACCACAGATTTATTGAAGGATATGAAGTGTGAAATTCTAATGTCTGGCATTAACAACTGACTATAATCATCTGTCAAATTACCAGGGCAGCAAAAAGAGACCTTGGTGGTGTGTGTGTGTGTGTGTGTGTGTGTGTGTGTGTGTGTGTGTGTGTGTGTGTGTGTGTGTGTGTGTGTGTGTGTGTGTGTGTGTGTGTGTGTGTGTGTGTGTGTGTGTGTGTGTGTGTGTGTGTGTGTGTGTGTGTGTGTGCACACGCATGTGTGTGTGTGTGTGTGTGTGTGTGTGTGTGTGTGTGTGTGTGTGTGTGTGTGTGTGTGTGTGTGTGTGTGTATACATTTGTGTTTGATCATGTATGGGAAGCCAGTCCTCTTAAATTTTCTCATAGTTTTTTCACATGGATTATAGATAGCTTCATCTTAAGGTTAAGCAGTCCTGCAAGCAAACCAGGCATCCACCAAGGCTGTAAAAGAATAAAACTTTAATACACAGAGTACACAGGATAAGCGCTTTCTCACAAGTTGTGCTTCATCAGATCCACATACTAAAACAACAGAACCCATTAAATACTAAAACATGTGCTTCAATTAACCAATAGAATACAGCAATCAATTATTGATGTATACTTCTTTTCTTAAGAATTGGTTTTAAAGGAACAGAGGCATTAAGACCAGGCATTTTATCTGCCTGCAACTTTACAATCCACCTTGTCTTTGCAGATTCAAGTCTATTATTAAAATCACAATGTCTTTTGTTAAAATATAGCAATTGCAACACTATAACATCAAAACTATGATTAGTAAAAATAGAAACATGTTTGGCTAGGACATTAAGTATATTTTATGTCTAATGTCACCCATATGCTGAAGAATGCACTCTTTAAGCATCCTAACAGTTTTCCCCACGTAGAATGAAGTGTAATGTTTACATCTGGCCAAGTATACAAGTCCATGGGACTTACAATCAGCATAAAAGTCAGGTTTAAATATAATATCATATACTGGATGCTGAAAAACTACCCTGGTAGAAATGTGACAGCAGGCTTTGCAGCCCCTACAAGGATAAGTTCCTTTCCGCTCAGAAGACAAAACTGGTCTAACCGTAGATCTATAATACAGTTGTCTCTTCAGAGACAAATTGTTCTTAAATACATAACTAGGTTTATCACCCACTATAGAGTTTATTTTGTCGTCTGAGAGTAATATGGGCCAAAATGTATTAACTGTGCTGCAGACTTGCTGCACATTATTGCCATAAGTCAATGAAAGTCTAACTTTATGGCCAGTTGAATTATCATGGGGTAACTTGGACTCATATGAGCATTTAAAGAGAGGTTTGCCATTGCTTGATCTCAAGGAAGCAACCTCGCCATATGTAGCATTCAAATCCTGCTGCTTATAGCCCCTAGCCAAAAAGTCATTGCTTAGTAGATCCGTAGCTTCAAAACATTCTATATCCTCAGTGTATAAGTGAGAAATTCTAAGGTACTGACTTTTGGTTATATTGTTAAAAACATGCCTGGAATGCATGCTATTATGATGTAAAGAAGTATTCTTCCTACATTGTTTTCTATATAGGGAGGTTTTAATAACTTCATCAAAAAGGTCAATTGTCACATCTAGAAAGTCTATAGTAATGGCTGAATAATTCACAGTAAATTTAAAATAATTACTTGATGTTACTAAGTAATGGACAAATTCAAGTAAATCAGCCTCTGAACCTTCCCACAAAACAAAAATATCATCCACAAAGCACTTGTAATACAGCAACTGTGTGGAGAAGGAGTGCCCACTGAGGACTACCTCACATTCCCATTTCACCAATACTAGGTTGGCATAACTGTTAGCACAAGGAGTCCCCATTGCAACCCCTATATTTTGTCTATAATGAATGTCATTAAACAAAAACAGCTAACAGTTATGCCAGCCTAGTTTTGGTGGAATGGGAGCGTGAGGTAGTTCTCAGTGGGCACCACTTCTCCACACAGTTGCTGTACTACAAGCGCTTTGTGGATGATATTTTTGCTTTGCAGGAAGGTTCAGAGGCTGATTTACTTGAATTTGTCCATTATTTAGAAACATCAAGTAATTATTTTAAATTTACTCTGAATTATTCAACCATTACTATAGACTTTCTAGATGTGAAAATTGACTTTTTTGATGGAGCTATTAAAACCTCCCTATATAGGAAACCATGTAGGAAGAATACTTTTTTTACATCATAATAGCATGCATTCCAGGCATGTTTTTAACAATGTCACCAAAAGTCAGTACCTTAGAACTTCTCGCTTACACACTGAGGATATAGAATGTTTTGAAGCTACGGATCTACTAAGTAATGACTTTTTTGCTAGGGGCTATAAACAGCAGGATTTGAATGCTACATATGGTGAGGTTGCTTCCTTGAGATCAAGCAAGGGCAAACCTTTCTTTAAATGCTCATATGAGTCCAAGTTACCACATGATAATTCAACTGGCCATAAAGTTAGACTTTCATTGACTTATGGCAATAATGTGCAGCAGGTCTGCAGCACAGTTTACTCTCAGACGTCAAAATAAAATCTATAGTGGGTGATAAACCTAGTTATGTATTTAAGAACAATTTGTCTCTGAAGAGACAACTGTGTTATAGATCTACAGTTAGACCAGTTTTGTCTTCTGAGCAGAAGGGAACCTATCCTTATAGCAGCTGCAAAGCCTGCTGTCACATTTCTAACAAGGTAGTTTTTCAGCATCCAGTATATGATGTTATATTTAAACCTGACTTTTATGCGGATTGTAACTTCCATGGACTTGTATACTTGGCCAGATGTAAATGTTGCACTTCATTCTATGTGGGGAAAACTGTTAGGATGCTTAAAGAGCACATTCTTCAGCATATGGGTGACATTAGATGTAAAAACATACTTAATGCCCTAGCCAAACATGTTTCTATTTTTACTGATCATAGTTTTGATTTTATAGTGTTGCAATTGCTATATTTTAATAAAAGGCATAGTGATTTTAATAATAGACTTGAAATTGCAGAGACAAGGTGGATTATAAAGTTGCAGGCAGATAAACTGCCTGGCCTTAATGCCTCTGTTCCTTTAAAACCAATTCTTAAGAAAATAAGTACACATCAATAATTGATTGCTGTATTTTATTGGTTAATTGAAGCATGTGTTTTAGTATTTAATGGGTTCTGTTGTTTTACTCTGTTGACCTGATGAAGCACAACTTGTGTGAAAGTGCTTATCCTGTGTACTCTGTGTATTAAAGTTTTATACTTTTACAGCCTTGGTGGATGCCTGGTTTGTTTGCAGCATTTATCGTATTTACTTTGTACTGGGTAACCTTTGGCTTCCTTGGACACAGTTTCTTCTTTCTGTTAAGTAGTCCTGTAAGCTTTCCCATAGTATGTTCACATGGCTTATAGATGACCTCGCCTTAAGGTTAAGTTTCCCCTCCCCCAGAAATACACATGGTAGAACCCCAACCTTTTCCTTGTCTGACCTGAATTGAACACTTCTGTCCCAGCCTGTGTCTCATCTATTTCAGCACACAGCAAAGTGTCTGGATGACACATAATGATGGATGCCTTTTGCTATATTAATATCCAGAGTCTGTATAGCAAATTATTTCTTTTTAGTTTGGGTTGACTTCCCTTCTGATACAGATTCTTTGAGTTTAGTCCCTCCTCTGAGTCCACAATATTTACAGTTAACTAGCTGTTGTCACAAAAACCTTGTAAGACAAAGTGCTTATTATTTTCCCCTAAATGAGTAACATGCTCCTGATGACTCCATTAAGGGACTTCCAGTCAGAAGTCCTTGCTTGAACCCTTCTAGGTTCAAAGGCCTAAAGACTCTCAAATTTCATAGGATCATATTTAATAGATCAGAGTTCAAATTACAGAATGCCTATAATGTCACATTGAGTGGAGAGGGGATCCAGGCTAAGGTTTTACTGCAATTCTTGGACATTTTGATGACAATGAACCTCAATGATTAATTTGCATACTAGCAGATATGGTTATTGCTATGACAGAGAGGTGTCAGTGTTTGCAAGGCCATCATGCCCTCACAGACCTTGACTTAGTATTAAATCCTTGCCAATGGATTTCAGCATCCTCTCATGTAGACAGTGCTGCAGCTAAATGCATTGCTAATGGAACAGAGAGTTGGCCTGGCTTTGGCATTTGTTCAGGGAACTAGATCCCCATGAGATGAAGTTTAATTTCTTGCAGCTTGATATAAAAACAGTATTCCTCACTCTAAATCCTCTGGAGGGAAGAGAGACATCATATTATTTCTTGCTGTATATAGACAACCTGGTCATGATGTGATATATGACCAAGCAAGCAGCAAGTGCTCCTGGTCACAAAGCAGAAAGGAGAAAGAAGGCAAACAGTAGCTATTGCTCTGAGGATAAGTGAATGCTATAATAAATATCCCCACTCTCAAATTCTGTGATCTTCTTGGGATGATAACAAGGCAATCATTCTTGGTTAAGATCTTTTAGGACTAGAGTATCCAAGAGACTGTCTTGTTCATAACTGTAACGGTAGATACACTGTTTTTTTCTCTAGCAAGGAAGAAGTCTGCTCTTCTTTCCACAGTGCACTCTATTCCTATGAGTCATCGTTTAACTCAGAGAAGGAAGAAATAACATGCTTGTTGCTGGGTGGTAGCTGAGAAGGCTGAGGTTTCAAACTCTAATGTACCATACACTACAATTCTAATAAATTCTAAGGGAGATCCATTCAACTATGGTAACATCTCTGAGTTTAGCTGTTCCTTCTGATCCATTATTCTTACTGGGTCTCTTGATGGGAATGAAAGAGGTGATAACATGCACCAGGAAACCCTGTACTCCTCTGGTGCATTTTGCAAAGTGGAGAAGTAGCTCATGCTATTGCATTCGCTTAGCTAGTATATAGTCCTGACCTATATTAGGCACTTATACAATGTGTCTCTTAATTAATTTACAGTCATGGCTCATGTCCCTGATATGTATGCACAAATATCATGACCCTGATGAAAGTGAAACTGTGACCCTGTGCAAACATGTTTTCACCTTCTTTGTCCTTTCAAAAACACATCTTCTAGGAACTCATTGATCACCAGATTTACCCATACTCAGTTTGAACAAGCTGGTTCAAATGCATTGATATTTCTGTCTTGGAAGGTGCTGTTCTTGATAGCCATCACATCTCATCCAAGGGTCTCTCAGTTTTAAACTCTTTTATTTAAAACACCTATGTGGTGTGGAATGTCACACCTCTAGCAGCCAACACACGTCTTGCATTCCAGAGGATTTTTCTGAAAATGAAACTTAAAAAGCATAAGAAACACAAATGTAAATATTTTGTTACCAATGTAACCCATTAGAACTCTTCAAGGAGCAATGTTCTCTGTACAAAGTATTATTTACAGTGATAATAGTCAGTGCATTCATTAGCCAGGATTCATAAAGAGCTATGAAGTACAGCAATCATATTGGGATTGAGCACCACCGCCAACACAATAGCTTGCTATTTGGCATTCATTAAGTGGCTCTACCTGACATGTAGACCCACCAAACACAGGTGCATGGCATAATATGCTACAGAAAGCATAAAGAGCCAAAGCATATGCTAATTAACCAATCCAATATACAGAACAATTCAGAAAGCTATAAAGCAATTGTGTACACTTGGTGTAGGCTATCACCATGTAGACCAAAACTCTTTGGAAGGTTGCTGCTGCTGTTATTATGCTGTATGTGCAAAAGGCACATTAAATCAGGGTGCTGCTACCAGACCTTGCACAAGAAGAAGAAAGATGTTTTAGACCCTGTTTAACTTATCATGGACTGCATGAAACAGAAATTGTTGAGAGACAGAGGGAAGATAAGGAAACACTGGAGGAAATATGCAACCTCTGCTGCCCCCACCTGAGGCCGCAGGGAATTCATGTACAATCCATCCCAGTGGAAACAAAGATATATCTACCATGATGTATACTAGCTACTGGTACTTCACAGAGACCAACAGGGGATATATTAGTGGTGCAACAAGGCATTAGCCTCTAGAATATTACATCAGTTTTTAAATGCAATGCTACTACATGCATGTGAACTTATCTGTTTCCCACGAATACAACAGGAGAGAGCAAGAATCATGCATGATTTTTATGCAGTAGCACTTCCCTGAGGTTTTTGGGGTCCAAAGAAGGCACACATATAGAAATAAAAGTTCCATCTGGGGAATAAGGAAAGAGGTACATCAACAGAAAAGGTATCTACTGTATAAACTGTCAGGTTGTCTGTAATGCCCAAGGGATTATCTGCAATGTCTGTCCAGGTAACCCAGGCAGTTTCCATGACTCACACATATGGCACACTTGCGAACTGTATGCAATGTTTGCTAGGAGTGACATTCTTCATGGGCATCTAGTAGGACATGCAGGTTATGCACCGGAGCCTTGCCTCAGGACATCCATAAGAAACTCCCACAATCCCAATCAGCAAGAATATAACAAGACCCACACACAAACTAGTAATGCATTGAATTTGTGTTTGGTTTACTTAAATCAAGGTTCTGCTGTCTAGACACATCAGGAGGTGCACTGCAGTATGACCCAGGCACCTGTGCTGAAATACTTACAGTTCATGCCATGTTACACAATATAATTCTCAGAAAACAGTTTCAATAGGAACAGCAAGGGGCAGCACCACAATTTCAAGGACTGCAGATAGGATCAGCAGCAACAGGTCAGATGAGGAGTCTTTGGGAGAACCATCAGCTGCAGATGATGCTGGCAGATGGAGGCATGCACAGTATGCCCTGCCTCTGTCTAAAAGGTAAAGGATAGCACACACAGTCACTACCTGGCTGAAAGCCTAAGATCCCTTGCCCATACACATAGGAAACTGATGCCTGTCTGACACCACAACCTTTATTTAACCATGTAATGGCTGTGTTCTAATAGCATCCATCAGGGACAACCCTCAAAGACACAATTGTTACCTATAGTAATGACAAGGTTAAGTGCACAATCTGTAAAGAAAAAAAATGTTATATAGTTTGCTTGTTTGTGAAGTGGGATTGACAAGTGAAATGTTTTTTCTATGTGTTTGTGTGTCTACATGAATACAATCAAGCACTGTGCTAGCACTACTCATGGCACCTCGGACAGGTGTGAGCCATGCATGGCAGAATACTCAGTTCAGTGCTGTCACCCCCAACCATGAGAATCATGTCTTTCATGAGATGCAGTACTATTTCCATGGCACTGGTTAGAAGTGCAGGTGCTACCTGAACATGAGTGCCACAACAATGACCCCATGGCTTACCATGTCTGGGTGTAGACACAACAATCATTGAGGGAAGAGTGGATGCAGTGTCACTGCGGGAGCAGGATCTTGTATGGCCATGCCTGCTAACACTAGAAGATGGAGCAGCTTTCTGGTCAAATGGATGCCCACCCTCTTCCAGCAGGCATTTCATCATAGAATCAGCCTGATCCAGTGTGTCATTCTTGTCTAAGGAGTCACTTATATGATTTAGGGAGTCAGTCACATCAGAATGCATAAAATGTAGTAGTCATACTATCTATTCTGAGACCTGGGTGGAAAGTGCCTGTGAGTCCACGCTGGCCCTACATTTATGTCTGGTGAACCTAATGACACACCAGCTTTAAGATAAGAGTGGACAACAGGCCTCCTCCAAGCACTCTACCAGCCCTCCTGAGTGGCACCATGCCCTCATGACAGCTAATGGGAAAGGCAACTGACTCTGCAACCAGAGTAACCATAGTAGTCTGATCAACTGTGTCAACCTCAAACTGTCCTATATCAGAGGTGTCTGTGTCTTGGGTATGCGTAGGCATATTGACTGTGTCCAAAATATGTCTAGGGGATGTGGGAGTCATAACCTACCAGACTGTGCCTGTTCATCACCACTATCATCAACAGAAGCTGCCAATACTCCAACATCAAGTGGTATATGTTCCGCATTGCCACTCTCTGGATCACCTATGATAAGAAGCAATAAACACAACAAACAGAAAAATGGCACTTAAAATTGATTACATATTTTCCTTATAATGAAGGTAAGTTAAACTTCTAAACAGATGTTAACACTGCAAAAGCTTTACTGTCATATAGACATGAATCTACCTTATATACAGTATTAAAAATAAAAAAAATGTGTGCTTACCATGTGCAGGTGGTTTGGCCGCCTGAAATCCAAAAGTATCTGCATGAGAGAGAAAAAGGAAAGAAGTCTGCTAAGTATCCCAATGCAAATGAAACAAGAAAAAGAGAGCAGTCCCCTCACAAGTACAAATTAAAAAGGTTCTCATAAAAAAGTTTGTTAAAAGTTGGCTGTCTGCTCATGCCCATAGCAAACTACACTCTTTCTGTATCACCGTAGTCTGACTCACACAATCTAATCAGGCATCTTAGATATATGCATATACAGATATAATAATGACACTTTCTTTTTGTATAGGTTCATAGATTCATAGTAGTGTACTAGGCTAATGGCTCTAGAGCCTTTGTAAGCCTAGCCCAAATAGTATACATGGAAGGTCTGCTTGTGAAACTCTGAGTCTATCTTCCACATCTGCTCTAACATCAAGGAGTCTGGTGGACCCCTCTGACAGGCTATCTTGATCTCTGATAGTGAAAAGGAACTCCTCAATTTCAGTTAGTGGAACCCTCTTACAGGCTATCTTGATCTCTGATAGTGAACAGGAACTCCTCAATTTCAGTTAGTGGTAGATCAGTTGCAGAGCCACCACCTGAAGTCACCTGCTCCCAGGTAATTGCAGCAGTCCTTCAGGGATGAAGATGCTATCATGTCAGTTGGTCAATGTCATATCTGGGAGCAGCTTCTCTTATTCCCTCCAACAGTGTTAAGGTCATCAACCACCTGCTGCCATATCTTATCTCAAGCAGATTGGTCACCTCTATCTCTCCCTAACAGAACAGCTCTGTGGTGATGTAAAGCCTTAATAATGACCTAATTTTCTGCATCACTATATGGTGGCTTATGGGGTACAAATGTTTTCCTGGGTGCCATATCCAGGTATGAGATGAAACAAAAATCAGACACAAAATAAACAGATGTAATGGCTGTGGGTCAAATTTTGTGTTACTGTATGCATCCAACATGCACACATACACTTTCTACATATTAAATGCTCACTATAACTACAGACAAACTAGGCCCCCAATCTACCTCCCACTCTCAATCCCCACACTCACCAACCCACCCCCACAAAAAACAAAAAGAGAAGTATATTAAAAATTATCAGCAAAGGTCTTATAGCATTTCTGTAATGGAGATAATACAGGTTTAAACTCTGTAATAAATTTCTGTACTTACAACAACAATTATACATGCAACCTTAGAAAAGTAACACCAAAATTTCACAACTGCCATATCCACTACTGTGGAGTTCAGTCTAGTAGAAATACACAAACAGAAAAAAATCTATTAAAACTAAGGGTAATGCTGCTCAATGCCAGAAGTCTAAATCTCAAAATGCACGCACTTGAGGCCCTTCTCAGTATGGAGAACATCGATGTCTGTGCAGTGACAGAAACCTGGTTCAAGGCTCCTGAGAGCACCCCAGCACTATCAGGTTTTACCTCTTATCTCGTTCGGCCCCAAAATCCGGACAATACCAAGAAAGGAGGGGGGGTATCCATATTCATCAAGGACACCCACACCTCAAGACTGGTGGCAACGCACGATGCATCGGAGACCATCCAGGTGCAATTAACCATAGGCAAGACTGCTCTGCAAATTGTAGCATGTTACAGGCCACCCTCACAAACTCAGGAACCTCACATGGCCTTCCTGAAAACACTAGAGGGATAAATGTATCACCAAACACCATCATACTAGGTGACTTCAATTACCCTAATATAGACTGGGAACACTACTCAAGCCCAAACACCCTAGTCCAAAAGTTCCTGGAATTCATAAACTCAAATGCCATGGAACAACTAGTCACCATCCCCACAAGAGGAGAAAACATACTTGATCTCATCATCACGAACATGGGAGCACAATGTTCAACACCGGAAGTATACCCCTCACTGGTGAGATCAGATCACAAACTAATCTCGCTGGAGGTCCTCATCCCACCCCACCTGAAATAAAAAGACCACAGTAAAACTTCTCAAAAGCCGACTTCACACTTCTAAAGACTAGTGTGGTCTCCTTTAAGGCCCGAGCTGGCGGAAAACAGTACTCAAGCCGCTGAATCACTTACAAATGCCTTCTACCAGCACCTGCAGGACTGCATGGATAAGGCAATCCCAAGCAAAACAAAGACTCTTTGTACCAAATGCAAGCGTCCAGTCTGGTGGACCCCAGCCATAAACAAACTCTACAACAAAAGGAGGAAGCTACTACAAGATAGAGCAAAATCCTTAAAAGGTAAGACACCCTTGATCACTATAAGTAAAAAACTAAGAGCTCTCATAAAATCATCCAAAGCAAATTTTGAGAGAAAAATAGCTAAAGACTCAAAAGACAATCATAAGGCCTTCTTTAGCTATGTTAGAAACCTGGGAGGAAACTCCCAGATATGCTCAGAACTAGTTCAAAATGATGTGAAGATTACTGATCCTACAGACATTGCCAACATACTGGCTGACAGGTTCAGTGCAAACTTCTCCCCCCAAAAGGAGAGATATCTATACCAAGCGATTGCAGCCCCCCAAACATCTCCAACGCCCAAGTGAGAACTGCTCTCTCCAAAGCAAAAACACAGCATCCATGGGACCTGATGGTGTCCCCGGCTGTGTGCTCCACGAACTCAACGAGGAATTAAACCCACAGCTAGGACAGCTGTTTAATCATAGTCTTACCTCTGGATACGCACCCAGGAGTGGCGCACTGCAACTGTGGTCCCACTTCACAAAGGCGGTGCCTCCACCGACCCTGGAAATTACCGGCCCATTAGCTTGACAAGCCTTATCTGCAAAGCCATGGAGAGGATCATAATGGACCTCATAAATAAAGACATAGGAAATTTGCAGACTTTGGATCCATCCCAGTTTGGCTTTGTCAAAGGCAGATCATGCCTTCTAAACTTGGTTGACTTTTGCGAAACAGTCACCAAAGCCATTGATGAGGAAAGGCAGTCCATACAGCCTACCTCGATCTGGCGAAGGCCTTGATACAATACCCCACTCGGGTATCATTGAAAAACTCATCAGCTTAAATGTTAACCCATACATCACAAGATGGGTTGCAAACTGGCTGAGTGACAGAACCCACAGGGTCAGAGTTGCTGGCGCCATGTCAGACTCAAAGCCTGTCACAAGTGGTGTACCACAGGGCTCAGTCCTGGGCCCACTCTTGTTTGGCATCTACTTTTCCAAGTACAAGCAAACACAGGAGGGTTATGGCTGACAAAGTTTGCAGATGACTGCAAACTGGGCCATAGTAGAAAACACATCTGACACAGATATCCTTCAGAAGGGTCTCACAGAAACAGATAACTGGTGCCAGAGCCATGGCCTAAAGTTAAATGCCAAAAAATGCATAGTCATACCCTTCGGGAAAAACAAGGTTACCCCTAGCTACCAAATAGGTGGCAATCCACTGAGCACAGAAGAAGTTATCAGGGACCTGGGGACCCAGGTTGATAGTAGTCTGTCATTCGACACCCATGTAGCTAAAGTAGTTAGGAAGACCTTCTACATTGCCCACCTTATCATGAAGGGATTCTCATCTAGATCAAGGGAAGTCATAGTTTCCCTATACTCATCACTCATCAGACCAATGATTGAGTACAATGCCCCATTCGGAATGTATCTGACCCGACACTTGCAGCAGCTGGAGAGGCCACAAAAGTTCCTCACCAAAAGGATAAAGGATCTCAAACATCTGTCCTATGCTGCCCGACTGAAAGAACTCCAGCTCTATTCAGTCACTTACCGCTTGCTCAGAGGTGACCTTTGCCTAACATACAAGGCCATGTCAAACCCAGATTTGATGAATATGCTTCACCTCAAAAAATCTAGATCCATCAGAGCCACAAGGGCGAGACTTAAACCTCGACACGGCTATTAATAGGACGTGCTGGAGGGATAGATTCATCACCCAAAGACTCCCTATGCTGTGGAATAAAATCCCGGTATATGTGAGGCAGAGCACCTCACTGGCCTTGTTCAAGAGAAATCTTGACCAATGGATGGGAGATCGCAGATATACCCCAGGGATTACCTCAGTGTCACTGCTCGACAGAGGCACAGCAAAATAATGGGTATAGTTCCCCATACTAAAGGGGTGGTGTAAGCCACAAAACTATGGGCTAGGCTTGTAAATGCCCTCGGGCAGATAGCCTAGTATGAACCTATGAACCTATGAACCTATTTTTCTTCTAATACATATAAAAAAACAGACCCTCCTACAAACTTAAAATACAATCATCTACAATAACTGTTAAAACATGACATACAAATTAAAATAATAAATTGATCATGTAACATTCAGTAACATAATTGTGGAAATGCAGACATGGCTATGGCAAAAGGAAAGGATAAAAACAAATAAAATTATACAAATATTTTTCAATGCCCACTGCACTTCACTCTTTAATGTTAAACTAAAAGTATTAGTTAAAAATAGCAACATACCCTGACAATACAGCACTGTAAAAAATAGATAAATCTACAAAGCAGTATAGAGTTCTGTGTTTTAAAATAGTCTCCCCAATACAATACAAGGGCATTAGTTACATGATTACCTTTATATATAGTGCAGAATCAGTCCTGTAAGAGCAGTGACTATGCAAATGAGGTGTGAAATCAGTAATATTCCTGTTAAAAGCCACACTAAGTGTAGGGAATGTAAACAAGGTGTGAGGACCTACAAATTACATGCACACCCTTTACAATACAAGGAAGAGCAATTAGAAGTGTCCCCTGTTAATTGCTTGCAGGTGTTTCTAATTAGCCTGACTGCAAGAACAAAAAAAATTTCCAAGTCTCCCCTCATTTATATACACCTAGTAAAGTTGTGTTAGGGAGAAAAGACTTAAAAAAAGTCTGCAACTACATTTCCTGATGTAGGAGATCAACAGTCTTAACATTCAAATACTGGCTTAAATTACCACTAGCCCCTGGAAGGAAATGTTCATATTAAAGGAAGTACTGTAAGCATTGTTAAAGATAACATATATCAATAAAATAGAGATAGAGTTGCTATAATGAAAGCATAGATAAGGAAAGGATGCACCAAAGAGAAAGGAATAAACCTGGATTGTTTGCAGTCTTTGTTTAATATGCCATGAGTACATGCCTGTGCTAACTGTCTGCAATATCCTAATCATCCAGACATTTACAGTCAAATATGAAAAGGCAACTCTCATAACTTGTTTCTGCTACAACTTCAGTGTGACTTGATGCAACGTCACATTATCATTACATTTAAACTCTTTAGCACCTTGGTAATATATGTCTTTTTATGTAGCAACTCTGGGAAATAGTGTGAAATTTTTGCTTGTTTGAGGGTTTAAATCCACATATGTCCCTGTTGTAACATAACACATTTGCTCAAACTTATATATATATAAAGTATCTACAATAATTTAAATCACTTTCATGGCACAAGGAAAAAAAGTGAAAATTTTATTTTAGGCTGCCATAGGTAGTGCAAGCCGCCAGAAGGCATTGCACAGTTGTCAGCACTAGATAGTGCTCACGGAAGAAAATACACCTACAGATAATTTTTTCTGTGACACAAGGTATAAGTGGAGTGAACGTAAAGGATATCTGATGCATGGTTTGAATACACTTACATGATGTTTTTACAGAGGATTGCCTGAACACATATTTAATTATGTTGGTCTAGAGTTCCTGAAGTTGATTGTCAAGAGGAATAATGAACTGTTGAGTGAATTAACGACACAATTTGAGAACTGGGGCACTGATTTGCAATTATTTCTTTCTAATTCTACTGAAACTAGACAACAATATGAGTGCATGTTAACAGGAGTCAATTGCTTTGAAAAAAACAGTTGTAACTTGTAAACTTAAGAAATTAGAATGAGACCGTGTAGCCTATCAGACTAATATGGCTTACACATTGGTCTCTTCTCATTCAGAAAATATATTATTAAATAAGAAAGTGGTTAATCCGAATATAACATTGCGTTGGCCCTTTAAATATTCATCTGTTGTAGGAAATCAGACCATCCAACTGAATACTAGGATGGAGCATACGTCTATTAACAGAGGAGGAAATTCCAACACAGTACAATGGGAATTCAGATGAACAAAGGAAAATGGAATGATGTCAACTATGATAACGACTTTCCTCAACTAACACAAGATGGTTCTAATACATCTTTAAATTCTATAACTGCTGTGCATGAGTCCTCAGAACCAACTGAAGAGCCAAAAAACTTGAAAGTGAAAGCTGGGAACAGCCAACAAACATTCAATGGCTCCAATCGAGGCCGGAATCGCAACAAGATAAAGCAAAAATAACTTACACACCAGTTGAAGAACCAAAAATATTTAATTTAAGCAATTTCAAATTGAATGACCAGCACCTTAAAGTGCTTAGACTTGGACTTGGCTTCGTCCCTAGCCACAGGTCTAGTTTAACTCATACTATTCTCCAGTTAAAAATGTATACTAGGAAGTTCAGTTTAGCATTTATACTTAAAGATGTTGCCATGAAGAATTGTTTGAGAAGGCCTTCTACTTTTAATTCATCTTTACACTTTACTTTAAAGAATTTTGAAGCATTTTTTGAAAGGGATATTAGGGATTCTTTAAATAAGAAAATTGTCAAATTTTATTATAATTTAACACATGCAGAAAGTAGTGCATTGAATGAATTACATGATGAAAAAAGCTTACATTTTATGAAGGCTGATAAGGGAGGTGGATTGGTCATTATGAATGTTAGTGATTACTATGAAAGAATGGAACAAATGCTTAGTAATGGTGATGAGTATTAAGTGGTATCTGGTAGTGAAATTAACACCAAATATAGATTTGTATATTCCCTATTAGAAGATATGTTAATGAATGGAGAAATAGATTTGAATTTATACAATTGTCTTTATAATAAGCATGCACAAGTCAGTATTTTATTTTGAATACCGAAAATTCATAAAGATTCAATCCACCCCCTTTCAGACCCATTATATCTGCTAGTGGCAGTATTACAGAGGGAATGTCTATTTATTTACATTCAGTCTTTAATCGCATAGTACAAAATTTGTCATCTTATTGTCAGGACTCATGGGACTTTTTAGATTATATAACATTTTTTCTTCAGCTTGTTTATCTGATATTAATATTGTCACACTTGTTACTGTTGATATTGTGTCTTTATTTACATCTATACCGATTGATCAAGAAGTTAAGTTTGTAAGGGATTATTTGGGAAAATATGGCCACATAACAGGAGGCATGATAGAAGTGTATTGTAAGCTTTTAGAGATTGTTTTAGAAAATAATTACTTCTTTTTTCATGATAAATATTATAGACAAAAGAGGGGAGTCACCATGGGGGCAGCTACTGCCCCAGCATATGCTAATCTTGTGCTTCATTGGTGGGAAAATGAGTTATTACCTAGTTTATTGGAGTTTCACAATATTATTTTTTATAATTGATTTGTTGATGATTTATTTTTTGTTTTAAAAGGACAAATCTATAGTGACATTTTTTGAGACATTTGAATGAAACTTCCAGCTTCTTGTTGGCTGCCCTAGCGTATGCTAATCTTGTGCTTCATTGGTGGGAAAATGAGTTATTACCTAGTTTATTGAAGTTTCACAATATTATTTTTTTATAATTGATTTGTTGATGATTTATTTTTTGTTTTAAAAGGACAAATCTATAGTGAAATTTTTTGAGACATTTGAATGAAACTTCCAGCTTCTTGTCCTTTACCTTAGGATGTAGTGGACATGAAGTTAATTTTTTAGATGTAAAGTTGTCATGGGATCCTGTTGATAGGAGATTTGAAAGTAGTATATATAGAAAGAATACTTTCTCTAATAGTTACCTGCATTGTTCAAGTAACCATCCTTGGTGCATGAAACATAATATACTTCGAGGACAATATATTACAGCCCCACGTATAATTAGTAGTTATGTAGAGTTTGAAAAAGAAGTTAATTTTATTACTTCCCTTTTTTTAGATAGGGGTTACCCTTCATGCTTATTGGAAAAGACAGTTATAGAAATTAAAGGGAAGAGGGGAACCCTATTTCCACATATATTATTATATAGTTTTGATAACAATAAAAATAATGTATTAGATCCAGAAAGTAATAATGACCTCCCACATTGTATCCTAGATATGTCTGTAGATGCCCCTGTAATTAGAAATACTATTAGTCATAACTGGAGAATTATCAATACACACAGAGAGTTAGGACAGATCTTAGGTAATACCCCAAAGTTTGTCAGTACTAAGGATTGTAGTATAAAACAACTGTTAGAAAGATCTGACACTAAAACAGAGATGAGACCAAAAAATAAAAGCAAAGGGACTTACACATGTAACATGTACTCCATTTGTAGGTACATTTTTGAGGGACCTTTTGTTATGTTACCTCACTTATAACATAAATTTTACTTGTAAGTATACTTGTGAATCTACTGGTGTGATATATATTGCATTATGTTCAGGATGTGATTCATTTTATGTTGGGATGACCACCAGAAGGTTAAGTGACAGAATCAAAGAACATTTGAGTGCTATAAAAAAGAAAGATTCTAACAACACTTTGTTCAAACATTCTAGTGTTTGTAGTAATTTTAAATTTTTTTGTTTTACTGTTTTAGAATAGGTTAGTGATGACAAAAGAGGGGATTTTAAAAACTTGGAAACTAGAGAAGTATTTTCACAAATAAAACTAGGGGCTGACAGTCCATCTAGTATAAATGAGCATATTAATATCAAGTGTTATTTAGCAAATAAGAAACTAAAGAGATAATTGAGTTTGTTTTAATTAACTAATTGTATTAAGTGATTTATTGGTCTTAATTGGTTTATGAATGTGTATTTAAATGCAGTGTTGCACTTCTTTGTGACTGTTCTGATGACGTTGTTATATGAAAGCGGATATTAAAATATACTATGTTAAAACTCTGGTTGTGGTTCTGTGGAATACAGTGAATTTTGTTTTTTTTTTTACATATTTAATTACATTTTGTGATCCCATTTTGTTGTTGTATCAAAATTAACTGTTACATACATACATACATACATACAAATATTTCAAGCACGGGCATTAAAAGCCCTTCTAGCTTGCCAATATAGCAAAATACTTGTTCCCATAATAAGTGTCCAGACTATTCTTAAAAATATCTAAACTAGTACTTGCTTTAATATAATTTGGTGGTAGGATTTATATAGGAAAACATAATTCATTTGTTCAATCAATTAACTAGTAATTCAATTATACAATTAAATATTCAGCTTCATTTAGAATTTAAAGCAGTACAGAAGCAGAAAACGCAATGTAATGAACGCATTTTGGTTTACCATTTGAATTATTTAAAACTTACTTTAAGGTATGCTACCCTAACAAATGATTCAAAGTTCATAGTTACTCATAAATTTTCTTAAAGTGGATTTTGGGACAAATAATCTTCTTCTTCTTCTTTCGGCTTTTTCCCAGTTAGGGGTCGCCACAGCGGATCACCTTGTCCGCACATTGAATGGCAGTGGAGTTTTACGGTGTCGAGTTGCCAGTCCGGTGCCCAACCTTCCACAGAAGGCACACTCACACGCACACCTAGGGCCAATTTAGAGTGTCCAATCCACCTGCAGCATGTCTTTGGGATGTGGGAGGAAACCCACGCGACCACAGGGAGGACATGCAGACTCCACACAGAAGGCACCCCAGCTGAGGATCGAACTGGAGAACCTCTTGCTGTGAGGCAGCAATGCTAACCACTGCACCACCGTGGCCGCCCCTATTTTGGGACAAATAATAATTTTATTAAAATACTTAATATACTGAAAACTATATGATGCATTCTACAAATAAATAAGTTTTATTTAGTATCTATAGAATAAGATATAGTCAGTATTCTTATCTAGCATCATTATAATATAATTACTATATGACATATTATAATGAATTACAATAATAATGGTGCAAATACAAAATGTAAATATCATAAATGAAATAATGTATTTGTCCATTCAAATTTTAATAAATGCAATAGATATCTAAAATCAAGTTCTGTATTGAATCTTAATATAAGTATAGCAATAAATAATAAATAATTATAATAACTTATTTAGAAACTAGATTATGATAAACGCTAAGTGCAATAATTAAAACATTATTTGACTACATTAACCTTAAAAGTATGTGTTTCAAAAACAACACTTTAAAAATTCCATCAACAACTCATAAATAAATATGAACATTGAATACTAAATAAATAAATAATAAAATTTAAAGTTCATGTGTGAAGATACTATTTATCACAAAATATATGTATATATTAAAATCCAAACACGATTAATATTATAAAAAGTGCTAGGCATTAGAATGGCTATCTACATGTATTAAGAAAAGACCTTATTGTAACATAGTTATTTAGGCCCGGGGAATAATGGCCTTTAAGTCTAAGAATCCATTTCAGTTCATTCAATTCAATCAAATTTACATAATCACCACCTCTGGCACTCGCTTCCACTGTTTGTAGTACTCTAAATACAAACAAATGTGATGGATTAGATATAATGTGCTTTGCAAGGGCATTTAACTCATTTTTCTTTTTAATGTCATACTGGTGATTATAAATTCTATTTCTCAGTTTCCTTTTGGTAAGGCCTATATAAAACGCCGGACAACATTCACAAGTGGCTAAGTATATTAAGCCTGAGGTATCACAAGTAGCTCTAAATCTTGGTTTAAATACATAGGGGAATTCAGGATGTACAAAATCTTGTGACTTAGTAATGTACTTGCAATAATTGCAATGCTGACAAGGATAAGTCCCCAAAGGATGCCTTAGCATTAATTGATCATTGCTACTTAAATCAGATCTATCACACAATATAGACTTCAAATTCTTATTACTCCTATAAGTTATGTGTGGGTTTCTACCCACTATTTTTAATGTAAGTTCATCTGTCAATAAAACCTTCCAATTATTAAGTAATATTTTCCTAATATTCTGAAAATCATTTGAATAGGTTGTTACAAAAGTTACCTTCTCATAATTACTGTTTGCTTCTTTTCTAAAAAAAGGAAAGGAATTATTATAGTTTGAATCAATGGCCACTAGATTATCTTTATATAGAATATTATTCATGACATTCATTACTAAGTTATAATCATAGCCCCTATCTAAAAACATATTCACCATATTATTTGCTTCTCTTGTTAAGTCATGTTCATCAGTACAGATTTTACTTAATCTACTAAATTGGCTCTTTAATATCCCTTTAAAAATATGACGCGGATGCATACTATCATACTTCAAAATTGTATTTCTCCAGCACTTTTTCTTGTATAGTGTGGATATTAGTCTCCCATTTCTAATGTTTAAACTGACATCTAAGAAATTTACTGATATGTATGATGTTTCAATGGTAAATTTAAGAAAATTAGTTGTGGTTTCTAGATGTTCTTTAAATAAAATAAATTCTTCCATAGAACCATCCCATACAATTAAAATGTCGTCAACAAAACGTCTGTATACTAAAACCTTGGTAAATGAAGTGTGCTGGAAGACATGATTTATTTCCCAGTGATGCATGACTAAATTAGCATATGTGTTTGCACAGGGGGTACCCATGGCCACACCAGAGGTCTGTAGGTATAAGTCCCCCCTGAATGCAAACACATTATTGCCAAGAACCAATTCTAATAAGTGGCAAATCAAAATTGCCTTGTTTTTATCTATTGTGGGAACATGTTGCAGTAGTTCTCGCACTGCTTGAATCCCATCATCATTGGGAATCGAGGTGAAGAGGCTTTGCACATCCATTGTAATGAGTAGGTGTTTGTCTTTCATGAAAACAAAATCAAGTGAATGCAAATAATCCAGAAGTTGGTATGTATCTTTAAGAATTGTAGGAATGACATCAACTAGGGGCCTTAAAGTATTTTCTAAATAAATGGATATGTTTTCAGTAATCCATTTTGCTCCAGATACAATTGGGCGCATAGGTGGTGGCATGACTCCCTTGTGCATCTTTGGTAGCCCTTTAATAATAGGGACTACAGGTGTATCATTAGAGAAGAATTCATACAAACTATTAGAAATCTGATAACACATAAGCAAATCATAAAGATCATCCTTAATTGTTTTAATTATTTTGTCTAACTTAGCTTGACTAATTGATAAGTATGTGGTATCAGCATTTAACATTTCTTTCATTAAAGCATCATATTCAGCTGTATCAAACAATGCTATACCCCCCCTTTATCTACTGGTCTGAAAGTTAAAGAAAAATCATTGCTGAGATTGTGTAATGACTTCATACTATCATTTGACATGTTAAAAAACGCACATTTCTTTTTCTTACTGTAGAAATAATGATAAAAATCAGTTTCACAAAGCTTAACAAATGAGTCCACATGGTATGGCATCGATATAGTTTTCAGTATATTAAGTATTTTAATAAAATTATTATTTGTCCCAAAATCCACTTTAAGAAAATTTATGAGTAACTATGAACTTTGAATCATTTGTTAAGGTAGCATACCTTAAAGTAAGTTTTAAATAATTCAAATGGTAAACCAAAATGCGTTCATTACATTGCGTTTTGTGCTTCTGTACTGCTTTAAATTCTAAATGAAGCTGAATATTTAATTGTATAATTGAATTACTAGTTAATTGATTGAACAAATGAATTATGTTTTCCTATATAAATCCTAGTTCTTCTCAGTTGTATATTGTCTGAAGAAGTGTTTCAGAAGATACGTGAAAGCGCTCACCTTTTTCTCTAATAAATTGTCTCAATTTTATTTGAAAAACGTGGAGAGTCTGAAGTTTCTGTTTTGCATTTGTTATCATTTTATTTAACTAAAGACTCTTCAGCTGTCGAGATTCGTTTGTTTTTTATAATTTGGTGGTCTGTTCCATGCATCAGCTACTCTGTCAGAGAACCAATTAGTACACTTCTCATTCCTATAGAATCTTCTACATACAGTGTCTGATGATTCTCTAGTACTTTTTGATAATCCCAAACATTCCCAGAGGCAGTTGTTTCTAAATGCCCTATATACTTCAATAAGATCTGCTCTTAGTAAGATACAATGTACAAGTTCAGATATTTTAGTCAGTCATTATAACTTATATTTTCACATCCACGGATGCCCTTGGTGTATTTTCACTGTACTCTTTCCAGTTTATTCATGCTTGTTTTCTTATAGGGTTTTCATATTGTTATTCGATACTCAAGTTTGGGTCTAATGTAACTAACAAACAATGACTTTATCATTTTTGATTTCCTAGACTTTATAAATCTTATTATACAACATATAGGTTTATAACTATCATTAATCAATTGGTTAATATGATTAGAAAAACTCATAGCTGAATCTACCCATGTACCCAGGTCCTTAAATGAATCTACAGTTTCAATCACTGTATGCTGTATTAAATATTCACCTTTCAATTTATGTCTTCCAAATCTTATATGATTAGTTTTTTATGTATTTATAAGCATATTATTCTCCTGTGCCCAAATGGTCAATTTAGTCAAGTTATTTTGCAGACACGTCTTATCTGCAACACATATTATCAGTTTACTCAATTTCAGGTCAACTGCATATAGTCAGTAAAACACCTCAGATGAAAAAGTTAGGTCTAAAGATACAACCTAAACAAGTAAGGGCCTAGGACAGAGCCCTGTGGGACACCCTGACTGTAACCAAGGATTTAACCTGTCTAGTTGCTGTATACTTGCCATGTCCTATTTGTAAGCCATGCAGTTATCCATCTTATTAAGAGTACATCAATACCTAGTTGTACTAATTTATTGATCAGTGTTTTGTGTATGACCCTGTCAAATGCTAAAGTTAAATCTATATAAATTACATCACAGCACAATTTTTCATTCATAGCTGTTCTTATATTGTTATAGAACATCACGTTACAGGTGGTAATATATCTGTTTTTAACATATAAATGCTGATATATGGTTTCAAGTCCCAACCTATCCAGTTTTGATAATAACTTATCCGATATTACCTTTTCCATTATTTTTCCACAACATGCAAGTAGACTTAAGGGTTTATATGACTCTGGGTTTGTCCTACTCCCCTTTCTCTTGAAGGCAAGTCTAATAAGCGCATGTCTCCAATCTTGAGGAATCTCTTCATATTTATATGACCTAGTGAATAATAGATATAATGGTACCATAAGTTCTTGCTGAAGTGCTCTCAGGTCATTGCTACTAATTCCGTCTCCTCCCTGTGCTTTGTTTGGATCTAGTTTGCACAGTTTTTTTTCAATATAAGCTAATTTGATTCCAGTATCTGGGGTTACCTGGATGTCACTAGGACAACTTAGTAGCCCTTTTGTGGAGCCAAACTGTTTTGCATAAGATTTTGTAAATATATTTATAATCTGTGTCCAAGAATAAATTTTAGAATCTACACACAGTTTATCAATTTGTGTGTCTTTACTCCTTGTACATCTTATGTATTGATAAAAAGGTTTCCTATTATGCTCAATATCTTTATATACATTTTCTTTAAAATTTTCTTGATCTTGTCTCACACTATACTTAATCTGTCAGTCCAGCTTGTTTATTTCAATTTTCAAAGTTGTAGTTTTACCTCTCTTCTATTTCTTATATGTTTTGTCTCTCATATTAATCAGATATCTTGTTGTTATGAAACTATATCCCCCTGATGTTGTATGCCTAGATCCTGATTTAAACATTTTTTTTTTTATTTTTTGCACTCAGTCTCCCTTTCAAAACTTTCCACATTCCATCTGCAGTTTTTGCACTGAACACCTCACTCCATTTAGTTTTACATAGTGACTGTTTTGCTTCCATATAATCTGTAATTAACCTTCTGTGCATTGGTTTAGATTTCAGTTTGGCAGAATTATCTAGCAACAAACTAACCTTTATAACCCCATGATCACTGTACATTAGTGGTGGTAAAACTGGACTTGAAGTAACAGTAATTTCTTTAGGAACACAGACAATGTCTAGTATGTTCTGTCCCCTGGTAAGTTTTTTTTACAATCTGAAGCAATTGTTGTTCCTGAATATAAATTGTGATTAATTTCCTTAATAACATTGTTGAATCAATATTATTCCAGTCTGTTTCTGGTAAATTTAAGTCCCCAGCTAATATTATTCTTCTCTCCTGTGTTTCTTGCAAGAAATATATGAATTCCTCTAGGTCATCTGCACTTGACCTTGGTGGTCTATACACTCCAACAATTGTTATATGTTCCAAGGTTGTTTTTATTGTTACAGTTACACAGTCTATACTTCTGGTGTTATCATTGAACATGTAATAATCAAAGGTCTCATAATTATCTTTAATCCCTATAATAACACCTCAACCTGATTTTTTGTTAGAACATCTGTTACAGTAAAAACATTTATACCATGACAGTACTGGTTTCCACTCATTGCTTTTTAACCATGTTTCGCAAACAATAACAACATTGGTCTTGTGGGAATGCAGTAAATTTTCCAGTAAAAAAAATCTTTATTATTAATGCTCCTAACATTAACAACCATCAGGCATGCATCAGATGTTGCTATCTGTGAACTGTTAAATTTTCGACCTGGCAAAAATCCTGCCTACTGTTTGTCAAATATTGCAAAATATCTGCTGCAAAAATTCTCTTCCCTGATCTTAGCAAATGCATGCCATCCTGTCTGAGCACATATGTGCCCGAAACTAGGCTTGGATGCTCTACACATTTCCATTTTTTAAAACAGGACGTTTTCTCCATGTAGGTATTTACCCAAAAACTCTTTTCATTCCCAGTGACCTGACTATCCTTTATATAGGTGATTTGTGAAAAATACGTCCTTAACACCAATACAAGCAATACTATCTAAGAGGGCTGTCAATTCCCTACTAACAGTCAAAGAATCCTTGTGGATGATATCATTTGTACCAAAATGAATAAAAACAGATCTGTACTTCTTTACATTAAGGCATTCCAAAGCCTGTCTCACATCTTTTATTTTTGCTCCTGGCAAGCATAACAGTATTCAGTGTTCATTATCTTCTTTGCAAATATAAGTATCAGTTCCTCTAATAATTGAATCTCCAATTACAAGAATATCTTTACTGGCTCACTCTGAAGACTCTTCACCTTCTAATATAGTAATATATGCTCTGTCAATAGTTACAAAGGATAGATCTTCATCACCATTACTATTATTAATCCCACTGTTTTCATTGCATATTAAATTCTCATCCAGCTGGTATTGTAAATCCACAGCTTGAGCCATGTAGTCAACATCTGTCTTTCTCTTCTTTTTTCTTACAGTAATGTTCTTCAGTCCTTCCATGTTCCATTATGATTTCTTCCTTTTTACCTCCCCCTTGCCTCTTTTTTCTACCTTCTCTGTTGGTAAAATTAAGCCTTTTTTTGTAGATTGAAGGTTTTCTGATAGAAAAATGTTATCATTCCCTGTAATCTGTGTGTTACATAATAAAGAAGTGTCATTTTAGTATGTATTCTCTTTTTGTTTTACAGACATTAATCAGTTTCTTTTTCTTCCTTGTTATTTGTTGTGAACTTCTCCCTTTCTTTCTGTTTTGTCTCCTTCTAAACAAACTGGATCATCAGATTGCTGAATACTTGCATCCAGAATTCCAAAGTTGTCAGGGACATTGTCTTGTTTCATAGGGGTTGAATGATTTTTGCAGACAACAGGTGCATCATTTTACAAATATGTTCTATTTGTTCTATAACATTATTTAACATTATTTATTTTATCAGTCCAGTCATTAACATATGAAACAGCAGTTCTCCAAGCCATGCCAAATCATCATCATTAAGTTCAGCTCTACTTTTAACAATGGTAAGCAAATCATCCAACTTTTGACACGAGGAACACAGATCACCAGTGTTATCAGCTGATCAGCTGTTACCTTTAAATATGCATAGCATTTATTACACTGTACAATATATTTGTGCATTAGTAAATCATTAATTGTATACTTATTTAAGGAATCCATATTCAGCTTCAAATGAATGAAATATTGTAAAAAAAAAGAATAATCAAAAACAGTAACCACAGAATTCGAAGAGAACTTAAATCAACTTCTATGACAAAAAGTCATGCCAGCAATATACAACTAAAGAATAAATTAAGTGCAGTAAAGTTGTTCTGACCATGCTAGTTCAGCAAGCCAGTCAAAAGTTGTAATTCCTTTACGTCATGTGCAGTAGCTTCTGCTCACCATCACTTGCAGTCACACTTCTTTTTAACTGTAAAGATCAATAAATCACAAACCAAGGTAGGATTGTTTAGATATACTCAGGATTTTCCCTCGCTCAGTCTGAGTGAATTTATAGCTGTTTGAGCCCCTTGGAGTGGGCCTTTCTAAAACCTCTCCCTTTCTTTTTTTTTCAAAAGAATTTTTATTATGAAACCTCTCACTTTCTAACAACCAACAGTGAAATTAAGGATAAAACTACAAAATATGAATCACAGTAAGTCTTGTTAACAAGATATCCTTTCCTACTTACAAACAGAAACAGTGATAACAAATACAATATAAATTCAAATAAAACTTCTTGTACCAGTCAACTCCACAGTAAATCACAAACCAAGGTAGGATTGTTTAGATA
>NC_056730.1:498882762-498926751 GCF_019279795.1 Protopterus annectens | reverse complement strand
GTGTGTGTGCATTTCTGATGGGTGTCATCAACCACGGCTCCAGTGCGTAGCCAGCATCCCCCACAAGGTGACCTTGTGTGATGTCCCCCTGGCGAATACCTGATACAGCTGTGAGGCATGCCAGATATGGGAGTCGTGGTAGCTTCCAGGGCTGCCAGCACACATCCATGATAATGCCCTGCGCATTGCACACGACCTGGCAATTGATGGAGGTGTATCCCTTGCGGTTTATGTAGCGTCTACCCTGCTCCCCGGTGGTGACTTAATTTCTATGTGCGCATAGTCTATCGCACCCAGGACCTCCAGGTATTGTGCCACACGGTGGAAGCGGCGCATATTGCTAGCCAACTCCTCCTGAGATGTGGGGAAATTTATGTGCTCATGGGCATGTGGTAACATGGCATCCAGGAACTGGTGTAGTACCCTGGATGCTGATGCCTGTGAGATGCCCATTATGTCCCCGGTTGGCCTTTGAAAGGTACCTGTAGCCAGTATTCGCAAGCTCACACATACCTTGGTGTCCACTGGGATGGGCTCCCCTCTGTTGTCTCTTGTTCTCAGGCGCGGCCGGCACAGCTCCACTATTTGCTGTAACGTGTCCCTGTCCACACTGTAGCGCTCTACTATCTCCAGGTCTCGCAGCCCCTGGTAGGTCACCCTTGGTCTGAACACTCTCCTTCTCCTGTGAAGCCTACGGTAGTTGTCGGCACCACCCTCCGCAACTCCGTCTGTCTCTGCCACATACCTATGCATCACGGCCACGGCGGCACCCAGCATATACATATTAAAAGTTCCCCATCTGTTTACACCCTACGGTGCGGCGTTTGGGAAATCGTGCTGTGTGTTGTGTGCATTCACACTTAATACTGTTGTGCTGTATACCCGGTGATGTCATTGGGTGTGTCTGTGCAGCCATATCCATGGCTTATTTCCGTGGTTTTACGGTTGCAACTGCAACGGTACTGCCTGTAGTGTTACATTACAGTTGCCTGCATTGCCTTGGCTTTGCATCTTACATTACTGCATCCTGCAGGCACATGGCATATGATGCATTTTATCTGCAGCCGCAGTTATGCTACCTCTGTACTTGGCTGTGGTATTTCAGTTATTTGCTCTTTGCATTTCTGCTACATCCCCTACTATCTTTGCATTCATATGCCTCCCCTTTCCCGTTATGCAGGAGTCTGCATGCAGAGTTATCAGCTGCTGCCGTTTGCCCTTCCTGGATTGATTGGTGTTGATTGCTCATTACGGCTCCATTTACACTGCTTGCGCATTTCCTCGCACTCACCGCATTACCTTCCTATATCCGTGGTTGTTGACGGGGAGGCCGTCACATGACTGGTTTAGGGAACGTAGTCATCCTTGTGCACATGCATCTGTACGCGCATTATGTACTCTCAGCGCATCTATTTCCTAACACGCCAGTCCTGATGCTGTGATGTGCATTGTACAGCCCAGATTTGCTGACCTCCAATATCCTTCCTCCAAATGTGGCACACCCTCTGTGGTTGACATGTATCTCATGTAGGCCACCGGTGTAGTACCACTACGCCGTTTGCTCCAGCCTTACACCGGCGCCGTTTTTGCGATTCACTATTATCTGCCTCATTTGCATGGAATTGACTACTAATGCATGGTCACGGCGCCAACACCGCACCACTCCTTGACAACCATTGCGCTGGGGTTGAAGCTTTACATACATACTATGGTGTGTGGTGGCTGTGCAGCTGATGTGTGTTATACTGCTCTTTAGGACATTGTCATATTATTTCATTGCTTTGCAACTTCTGTGCACATATCCCGTGGGTCTGCTGTTCTTTCTACGGACGCGCCATTTATGTCATTTTTTACATTTTGTGCATATTTTCTTTGGACATTCTCGGTGCCTTTCCACATTGGCATATTGCACCTATATGATACCTGACTTTGACAGCCTTCCGTTACTCCTCGGTCATGTTTGGGTAAATGTAAACCGTTTTTTTTGGTTTACATTGCCATGCCCTTACGCTACGCCTGCGCCACTTCGTGGATCGCTATTTGCCCTCATTTGCATGGTGCAATACCACACACAGTGTGTTTTGCATACCTATGCCGGGGGCGGAGACGGTCCGGCGCACGCCGGTAGTGCACGTGGAATTCATTCATACCTGAATCGCTCAGCAGCCATATTTAGCGTTATAACGCCGATGCTATGCTGGCGCCTGGCGCAAGGTTCATGAATCCGGGGGTATGTGTAAAAAAAAATATTGATACTCTGTTAAGAAATACTGAAAATAGGCAGCAGTTTTCAGTATTGATATTCCAAGTGAATGGAAGTAACAGCCTGAAGGAGAGGTATGGGTAATGAAACATCTTCCAGTAGA
This sequence comes from Protopterus annectens, assembly GCF_019279795.1. Classification (NCBI taxonomy): domain Eukaryota; kingdom Metazoa; phylum Chordata; order Ceratodontiformes; family Protopteridae; genus Protopterus; species Protopterus annectens. The sequence goes on along the minus strand of NC_056730.1, from coordinate 498,924,385 downwards.
TAGACTGCATTACAGGAACAAAAAGTTCACCTGAAAATAGAATTGTGTCAGAATACTCACCCATCAGTCTATTTTAGAGGAAAACAAAATAATAACAATTGCTGTTAATGCTACAGTTATATCATTATTACATAGAGCATCATGGAAGCTAAAGCAAGTATATTTTTTTAGCTTTTAAACTTTTTAAACACAATTTTTTCTTCCTTGCTTTGGTTTGATGTGTGAGTGTGTTGTGTGCGCATACATTATTTTATTTATTTTTATTTATTTTTATTTAAATTTGTTGACTGGGAGTGTCCGACTGGACGTAGGTCCATTTTCAGCAGAGGCCTGGGGAGAAAAGCTCCACAATAAAATAAACAGACAGTAGTTACATTGGATTACATAGCGATTAACAATGTAACATAGCAATTACTTACAACATATTTACAGATGAAGAACATAGTACATCAGTAGACAACTAGAATCTTTATCTGTGAAGTACATAACAGACATTAACAAATGTTACAATGAGAAGTTCCTGCTGTATAATAAGTACTAGGCTTATGAGCATCTGAGCTTGCTATAATCAAGGTAGTTAGTGGAGTGGAAAGAAAGGTAGTGGTTGGATGTGGTGGATGATATTAGAGTAGGAGTTGCAAGGGCATAGCCAGCATGTTTTTAGGTGCGCTTTTAGTAAAGTTTTGAAGTGGGTGCATGATGTAATGGAGGTAATTGTGGGTGGGAGTGAGTTCCATAATTTGGCTATGGCGCAAGAGAATAGTGCTCCACCAGCAGAGTTATTGGCTTTAGTGATCTGCAACTGATTTTTGTTGCTGGATCTTAGTGGCCTGGTGGTGTGATAGGGTTGGAGTAGATTCTGGAGGGATGGGACATTTAGTGGATGGTTTACTAGTTTGTGGGCGAGTGAGAGTTGATACCACTGAAGGAGGTGAGGGAGTTCAAGCCAGCCCAGTTCAGCAAGTGAGAGACAGTGGTGACTACGGTAGGATGCCCCTGTGGCGAATTTGGTGATTTTGTTATAGCAGGTCTCTAGCTTGTTTATACATAAAATAAATAAATAAATAAATAAATAAATAAAAAAAAATATATATATATATATATATATATATATATATATATATATATATATATATATATATATATATATATATATATATATATATAGATATATGGGTCCCCTACACTAGACCGACACGCCACAAAGCTGACGCCCAAAAGACCGACACCAGAAGACCGATGACACATATGATTGACAAGGTGAAATCCCGACAGTCAAAACACCGACATGGGCAATGTGTGAGCGCGACTAGGTAAGTGAGCGATAGTGAGGGATTTAGGGTTAGGGAGTGGAGAGGTAAGTGTGCGATAGTGAGGGATTTAGGGTTAGGGTGCGGGAAAGGTGAGTGTATGGTAGTGTCGGACTTAGGGTTAGGGTGCGGGTAAGGTAAGTGTGTGATAGTGACAGACTTTAAGTTTAGGGGTGGGTTAAGTGAGTTACGGTTAGGGTGCGGGTAGGGTAAGTGTGCGATAGTGATGGACTTTAGGTTTAAGGGCGGGTTAAGTGAGTTAGGGTTAGAGTGCGGGTAGGGTCAGTGTGCGATAGTGACGGACTTTAGGTTTAGGGGCAGGTTAAGTGAGTTAGGGTTAGGGTGTGGGTAGGGTAAGTGTGCGGTAGTGTTGGACCTTAGGGTTAGGGTTTGGGTTAAGGTTAGTGCATATATAGTTGTGTGTAATGTGTAGTTTACATTTTGTGTGTCGGTGTTATGGTGTTCGATTTTGTGAGTTGTCGGTTTTGTGAATTGTCGGTCTTTTGGTGTCGGTGTTTTGGGTGTTGGCTTTGTGGCGTGTTGGTGTAGTGTAGGGGATACAAATATATATATATATATATATATATATATATATATATATATATATATATATATATATATATATATATATATATATATATATATATATATGGGTCTACGTTATATCATCAAAAATATGGCTCATCGAACCATACTTCTGATAACTCACTTCCGCAAAAGTGCATTATATTGAAAATGCACTTTCGCAGAAAAATAAAAATAAAAACTAAACAAAAAAACCCCACACTAAACATGATTATGCAGGGGTGCAAGCCCCCCTGTGCCCCCCACACCCCTCCACTTTAATATTCTCACTCCGTGATCACACTACAGTAAGGAAAAGGGAATATTCCCTTATCCCCACTGTACCACGATCTCAACAAGAGTTTGCTTAGTTGTACATCAACACTATACATTGATGTATAACTAACGTTACATGCAAACTGCATGTATTTTTGGGGGGATTTTCTTTAGCGAAAGTGCATTTTCGATAAAATGCACTTTCACTAAAGTGGGTCCACAAATGTACGGTTCAAGGAAACGTACTTTTGATGTAACAACTAGGACCCATATAGATATATATATATATATATATATATATATATATATATATATATATATATGTATGTATATATATATATATATATATATATATATATATATATATATATATGTATATATACAAACACATATACACACACACACTATAAGTAGGAATGCAGCTACTAAAGGTAAGTGCTTCTCCATGAATAGCCAAATAACCAGTAGCACAACCATAACAGTGTGAAGCATAAAATGCAATACTTTACTAAAACGTTAAAAATCCATCACAATAAAAAAGATGAGTGCTTTCAGATATCAACAATAGATCTAATTTGTTAATTGTTAGTGAGAGTCTTTTGAAAGAATTCACTGCCAATCATAATCAATGATTCATCCTACTCCTTCTAAAGACGGGCTTCAAAGGAAAGCATGCATTAAGTCCTGGGGGTGTGTCAGCTTGCAGATTGCCTATCTAGTGCATTTCAGCAAGTTCAGTCTGCAAAGTGATATCTCCACCCCTTTCATTCCCCCGTATTACCTGAAGAACCAAAAAACAGAAAGAGTGTCTGGCATTAGACAGAATATGTTTTGTCAGCAGACTTTTTGTATCTTGCAAACAAATATCACTGACATGTTTAGAAATCATTTCTTTGAACTATTTGTTTTGCCTACAAAAAAAACATTCACACTGTTGACAGTAGGCAATATAAACCACGTTCTTCATCTTGCAGTCAGCATATGTCTGTAACTTACTGCATTTGCCAGTAGCCGGATGTACAAAATTTTAACTTTTACAAATGTACTTGCAACTAGTGCAATTTCTACAGGGATATGTACCCGCTCTATTCAAGCGAACAGAACCCTTTGTTTTGTGATGCATGCCATAATAAACCTTTAAGATTCTTACTATTTTTAAAAGAAAAGGCTGGAGTATCTCCCACAAGTCTTTATATAGTAGCATCACTGGTTAACATCTCCCAACTGTTTTTTATGACACCACAAACAATGAATATCACTAGAATAAGTGAGAACCACTCTTATACGTTGTTAATTGTTCTCATTGTTTCTCTCAGCTAGAGTAGTATCTTCCGTCTTATCTGGAAAGAATGGTCTGCATTGCGTATTTTTTAGCATTTTAGTTTCTTGCATTTATTTACTAAATTCCTTCCTTTTATAACCTCTTTGTATAAACTGCTGTCCAAGGACCTCATTAGCTGTCAAAAAGTCTTCTTTCCTTGTATGCAATCTAGAGCTTCTTAACATCCGTCCTTTTAATATATTATACAAATGTTGACAATGCATACTACTGTGAGCCAATAAGTTATTCCTTTTACATTCTTTGTGATGTAGAGTAATATTAATGTCATTTTTGTATCAGGGTTTGGGAGGGTGGCCTAATGGTTAAGGTGTTTGCCTTACATACACAAAGTGCAAGGTTCAAGTCTCCCAAGGGAAAATTGGCTAGGCTTAAAATGGCTCGCAAGGGCAGTTAGCCTAATACTGATCTATGAATCTATTCTATGAATCTATGAAATTCAAGAGAGAAATCAAGAAAGTTAAATGCACAGTGAAGTGGTGCAGTGGTAGCATTGTCGCCTTACAGCAAGAGATTCTCTAGTTTGATTCTCGGCTGGGGTGCCTTCTATGCAGAGTCTGCATGTCCTCCCTGCATTCGTGTGGGTTTCCTCCTACTTTACAAAAGACATGCATTTGGTGCCTTTCTCCCTGGGCCTCTGCTGAACATTGGCTTTGTTCCAAGTCAGACTTTCCCGGTTAATAAATAAAGTATCAGAATACTGCATGGTTGTTGTTGCTTTTCCCGGTTAGGGGTCGCCACAGTGGAACTCCGGTCCGGTAATGATTGGCAGTCGATTTTTATGGTGCTGAGGTGCCAACCCAATGCCCAGAATACTGCATGGTAAATCTTAGAAAATCCGTAGTGGTCTCTAAATAGTCAATGAAGTCCTTAAGCTGTTCAACATTGCCTTGTCACAGGATATAGACATCATCAGCAAACTGTTTGCAATATTTTAAATGTGGACGAAAGATGTTATTGTTAAACACATAACTGGCCTCCCAGTGAGCCAATACCAGGTTAGCATAACTGTTTGTGCAGGGTATGCCCATTGCAACTCCCCATTTCTGCCAAAATATCTTATTCTCATACATGAAAACATTATTGTCAAGCACTATACCAAGCAGCAGGCATATCAGATCTATTCTATAATTGGCATATTCACTATTTTCACAAAGGAAATTTTTAATGGCTGTTATGCCATAATCATTAGGAATCACTATGAAAAGCTGTTGATATCCATGGTAACCATAAATTAGGGCTCAAAATTCATTATTGAACTTGCATACTCAAACAGTGTATCTAGGAAATATTTGGTATCTTTCAGAACAGTTGGAGCCAGCAGTACTATAACCTTTAGCTGTTGCTCAATATATACTGAAAGTGGTTCCATTGCCCATATTATCTAGCAACTATGGGATGAAGTGGATGATTTATACAGACCTTATGTATCTGGGACTCTCCTTAATGTTTGGGACCAGTGGATGAGTAGCAATAAAAAATTCATATAAAGGTTGATCCAATTTTTGACTCATGTAAAGATCATATCTATCCTTGACAGGCATGCACCCAAAAGGACCATTAGAATGAAAGCCAAACCAGCCCCCTGGCTTACTAATGAAACCAAACAAAAGATCTTACTTAGAAATAAAATCTGGGCAAAGTGGAGAGCTAACAAAAATATTTCTGATCAACAACTTTTTAAGCAACTAAGAAATACTACAAAAAAGGCAATACTCACAGACAAAACGAACTACTACTGTAAAATACAGCAAAATCACCAAAATAACCCCCAGAAGTTTTGGTCTAGTGTATATAAACTCCTTTCCCCAGGGCACTCCCATACACCTATCCCATTCCAGGCAGACCCTAACACCCCCCACCAAACAGCCAATGTCTTCAACTCCTTCTTTACAGAAACCATACAAACACTAGCTAGCCAACTTATTCCAGACAGCTCAAACCTTGCCACGTCCATACCTAGTACTCTACCAGTATTCTCTATTCAACCAATATCTACCACTTTCATCTACAAACTCATCCAAAAACTTAGGCCTTGTACCCCTTCTGCTGACCAGTTACCTTCTGAATACCTCCAAAAAGCAGCCAAAGTAATTTCCTATCCTATATCCATCCTCATAAACAGAACCATTAAGGAAGGTTACATTCCAAACATCTGGAAAATCTCCCATATCATTCCCCTTCACAAAGGTGGCAACTCAAATGACTACTCAAACTATCGACCAATAGCACTCTTATCACCCTTAGCAAAAATCATGGAAAAATGCATTCATCATCAACTTTTAAACCATTTAACGCAAAATAACATAATAGCTAAATGTCAGCATGGTTTTAGGTCATCTCATAGTACCCCAACCACTCTGTTATCCTTTACAGATGTTATAAATAGAAATCGTAATAACAACAACCTCTCATCTGCACTCTTTATTGACCTCTCCAAAGCTTTCGACATGGTTAACCATGCACTTCTGATCAACATTCTTGAATCCTTCTCTCTTGACTCTTTAGCTATTAAATGGTTCAGGTCCTACCTAACCAATAGACAACAAGCAGTTCTCTGGGCAAATAATATATCATCCCTTCTACCTGTTACACTGGGAGTCCCTCAGGGCTCCATTCTAGGCCCACTTCTTTTTTCTCTTTTTATTAACGACCTGCATGTAGCAATCCCACAGGCCACCTGCATTCAATATGCAGATGATTCAGCATTAATTTGCTCAGCAACCTCACCATCTACACTACATTCCCTGACTCAGAATGTATTTAACACAGTAGAAACATGGTTCACAAAACGTTGTCTCCTTCTTAATGCGAAAAAAATCAAGCTCCTTCTCTTTACATCCTCGAATAAGTCTACCCCAATTGATTTCTCTGTCATTTCCAATAATAGCACAATCATACACCCTGACTCTACAACAAAACTGTTAGGAATTACCATTGATAACAACCTTACATTTGATAGTCACATAAATAACACCATTACAAATGTCAACAGGAAAATTGGCTCCTTATATCGAATCAAAACTTTCTTAACTCCGACAGCTAAAACCAAAATTGCTCATTCCCATTTAATTTCCACTCTTCTTTATGCCTCTCCCATATACACCAACCTCAAAAAGAATAACCTTGTCAAACTACAGCATGCCTATAACAGCATCACCAGATTTGCCACTGGTAACCCCTTTCGAACTCACCACTGTCTAAATCTAAAGCAGCTTGGCTGGCTTGAACTTCAAAACCTTCTGAAAATCTCCCAACTAACCATGACCCACAAAATATTTTATCAACCTAATAGCACTCCTATACTATCCAATCTCATAATCCCTTATAAAAACCTAAACTCACTGCGCTCCTCTAACAAGCTTCTAGCTAGTATAACCAAAACTAATAACTTGGCTGCAGATTCCCTGTTTTCTAACACAGTGGAAAAAGACTGGAACCGCCTTCCAAATGAACTAACACTTTCTTCTTTGCCTCTCTTTAAACAAAGACTAAAAACATACTTTAAAACTCACTGGTTATGTCCATGTTGTAAACCTGACTAACCTTTTCCTCTACTAATGTTACTTCTACACCCTACCAATTTTTCACACATATTTCTTAATTTCTATGATGAAGAAATGAACTGCTGACCACAATGATGCAATTTCGTAGATTCATCCTACTTATTGTTAGTGCAACCTAGTACATAATAACACTATGTCACTTTTATTGTGTAATATAATTCATCTCACCATTCTTAATGATTTCTATACTAGTGTAAATATATTTTTTTGATCACTTTTTTATTATTATTACTGATTTTTGTATGCTTATGTGAACTACTTTCATTTACGATGTTTCAACTATGTTTACCATCCTGTTGCTGTATTTTAAGTAATGATCTAACTATTAATGTTTGGAGCTTTTTTCCCCGGGCCTCTACTGAAAATGGAAATATATCCAGCTAGACTAGCGCGGTCAACAAATGTAAAATAAATAAATAAATAAATAAATAAATAAATATAAAGTATCATTTATAGCTTTAGAAATGTGGTTAACTTGCACATGATTAATTATTTTATACGTATTTGTATCGCTCATCATATCTATCATTTTGTTATCATACACAGGTTGATCTAGTAAAACAATGGCACCCCCTTTATCAGCTGGGTGCACACTATGTTATCAGTGTATTGTAATTATTTTAGATCTGTCCTTTCTTGATATGCTAGATTTTGAAAGCAATGCCTAGATTCATTTTATTTCTTGGACAAGATATACAAAATGGAATTATTTTGAGGCATAAATGTACTTGTTTTTTTTTTTAGTGTTCCCTGGCCATCGGTTTCATTTTGACCATAGATGTTCTTAAGCATAACATTCCTACAGAACAACTTCAAGTTGATTAATATATCACTTCAATAAGATGGAACAGAGGGTATGTATGTAAGGCCTTTATCAAGTAAGAAAACTTGTAATTCTGTTGACTTAAATTCACAACTAAGGCATGCTTAGTGGTAGTATCGTATATCACTTAATGCGCTACAGATAATTTCCTCCTCTTCCTGCCTCTGCTTTGTGATCCATTCCCCATATTTATCAATGAATGTTGCATAGGCAGTGGGAGTGCAGGAAAAACTGAGGGCAGGATGCAGGTATCCTTAGGTCTTGCACCCTCATTAGTATCTATGTGTTGAGCTGCTGTACAATATCCTTGTTTCTCAGTAGAACCAGTCTTATTATTAATATTCATATTAACTGGTGGTTTGTCTTGCTGTATTAAAGACTATTAGTCCAACAAGGAATCAGCATCTCCCATTGCATTAGTTGAATTGTTTTTAGTGGAAGCATTGTCATTTGATCTCTTACTAGAATAATTTCTAGGCCAGGCAAAAATTCTACCATTCTTAAAATCTGAAAAGTCTCTTGCTAATTTCCTACCTTTGACATGTTCCAGCCTTACATCAAATTCTGATATATTAGAATATAATTCTTCAAGTTTAGCAACAAAGACTTCATCAGCAAACTTGCGCTCTATTTCATTCTGTTTTGTTCCACCACAGCCATTAAATCTTGTTATATGGGTTCAAAATGTTCTAATAACAATTTAATATAATTAAAACTTGTTTCTAATTTAAGCTGTTTCCACTTCTTTATTAGCCCAGGCTCTGCATTGCCATAAGTAGGCATTAATAACACCCTTAAGCCTCTTAGAATTACCTTGTGGTGGAGGCACACCTCCATATGAAGGTGTTGCCACTGAAGCTTCTTTAGTTTATAGAGCAGGTTCTCAAACTCCCTGTAGACCACCATGAAGCCTTCCTTATCCAGTTTATCTTCCTGTATTGTTTCATTACATTGCGAAGATTTAAGTGCAGGACTTAATGCATGCTTTCCTTTGAAGCCTGCCTTGAGAAGGTGTAGGCTGAATCATTGATTATGATTGGCTGTGAATTCTTTTCAAAAGATTTTCATTAGCAATGAGGGAATTAGACCTGATGAAGGGTATTGTTGATACTTGAAAGCACTCATCTTTTTATTGTGATGGATTTTTAACTGTTTATTAAAGTACTGCATTTTATGCTTCACTCTTTGGTGGTTGTGCTACTTTATATATGTTGTTTATATACACAGATATATATATATATATGTGTGTGTGTGTGTGTGTGTGTGTGTGTGTGTGTGTGCATGTGAGTGTGTGTATCACTACTAAATCCCGAATACTTACATTACCGAAGACTGGAATCTCGAGACCAGATAACCGAAAGACGAGAAAACCAGAAGACCAGAGGAGCGAATTTCAAAATTGTGAAGTACGGAGATGTCAGGAGGTTAGGTAAGTATCTATGTTTGGTTGTGTTGGTTAGGGGCTTTAGTGTGTGTGTGTGTGTGTGTGTGTGTGTGTGTGTGTGTGTGTGTGTGTGTGTGTGTGTGTGTGTAAGTGTGTGTTGTGACTTGATGTGTGTGTGTGCGGGGAATGTAGGTATGTGGTGGTGTTTTTGTGTGTTTGTCTGTATAGTGCGACCTTGGAGTTAGAATATTTAAGTAGGTGGGTGTGGATGGCATACCCCCCACATGGGGGGTGCAGGAGGGGCTTGCCCCCCTGCTTTTCTGTAGTGTAGGTTTGTGTTTTGGGTGATGGTGTGTGTATGTGTGGTGTATATTTAGTGTAGTGTTCGGTATTTCAAATTTCACGATTCTGGTCTTGTGGTCTTCTCGTCTTCCGGTTATCTGGTCTCGAGATTCCAGCCTTCGGTAATGTAAGTATTTGGGATTTAGTAGTGATCCCATATATACATATATATGTACACACATATGCATACAGATATGCAGACACATACACACACATCAGGGTTATTTTTGAAAGAAACTTCTCATTTCCTGATAGTAAGTGGAAGTTTTTTTTTCATGATTTTGGAAAGTGTGTCTCATGCATTCAGCTCATTTTCAATGATTTGTTTAAAAAGTTAGGTTCTTTGTCTGATGTTAGCTCTCCCATAAGTGCATTCTAGGTATAGACTTTCAAATTAATCTTTATCTATACTGTTTCGTAAAGTAAGACAGAGGTCACTTATAAGAAACAAATAAGAAATAAAATGTAATGGCAGTTCCTGAAGCCTTTTTAGATAGTTCAGATTTTCCAATCCTATGCTTTTACCTGTAAGGAAACAGTTTACCTTTTCAATTTCATTCAGCTTATTTGCTCAAAGATTGCACAGTTCAGTATTGATACAATAGTGGATCAGATCAGTGATGTATATAGTGGTACAGTGATCACACAGGAGTAACTAAACATGCTGTTTAGAAATAGATAGGCTAAAGAACTTGCCTCCCCGACTGGAAAAATACACATGCACTGATAAAGTTTATATTGTCTGTTATTGTCCCTAGGTCATTAATGATGGTGCTATTTTTAATGACTTGACCATTCAAATCAAAATTATTTGGGTGTATGTCCCCCTTCTTTTTATGACTTGGTACCCCTTCAGCTGTCACTATAAGTCAAGGATGTGATCATGTGCTAACATTTTTTTAATATGATTGTGGAGGTCTAGAGAGGTTTTCCTTGATGCTGGATAGGAAGCCATTAAGTATGTTGTTAGGTACTCTAGAATTTGATGTTTTCATTTTACTTGTTGCAGCAGTTATCATGATAATAGTTATATAAGGAATATCTTCCATTGTCTTTTTAGCACTCTGACATTTGCCTTTACTTATTGCAAAGTTGGTAGGCAATTTTGTTATGCTCCATGGCTGGATGATAATCTCATTGCTTACTGATAACCTTGTTACATTCTCCATTTTTTTCAGTTTTCAGATGTAATTGAATTATGGCATAATATTGCTTTAAACCTTTGAGACCAGTCATTTCTGTACTTTATTTAATCTAGACTTCTTTTTATGCCTAGGGTAATGTTTGAAAGCAAAGTAGTATCACATATTTCTTTTAATTATTTGATTCCACCAATGTAATTTTTATATCGGAATTAAAATTACCTGTATATCTGCATCTTACTGTCAAGTGTTAATTAATGCTGAAGTTAATGATATCTTAGAAAACGGACTTCTAAAATAATAAAATTCCATTGTTCACTCTGAGCTACAAAAGTGTGAGTGAGAACCTGGTGAAAACTGACTACACCAACAAACAGCATCAGATGAATGCGCCACTAGTGAAAAAATGTATATTCTGGCACCTTTTCCTTTAACTTTCTAACTTAGCAGTAGGGATGGCTGTTTCTATTAAAACAAAATGGTCATTTGGATGCATTTTGTTAAATTGAGATGCTCTTTCTTTTTACTGCTCTTTCCTTATTAAACAATGAAATAGTCAACATATTCCTTAAATATATATGCTTTGCTTAATATTTGCTTTGACTCTGAAACATGTGAATACCCACTTCATAAAATTTTAGCATAAAAGTATTCTTATTTTAGACAACTAAAAAAATCATAGACTGACAGTGTGTGTGTTTGGTTCTCAGTTGTAAGATAATACATGTGGTTGTTTATTGTAAGTCTGTACATGTGGTTTGTGTGTGTGCCTGCCGGTGTCTGTGTCTCTTGGTCTGTGTGTATGCCTTGCTATGTGAAGGCATGTATGCTGGCACATGTGTGTGTGTGTGTTTGTGTGTGTGTGTGTGTGCATGTGTGCGTGTGTGCGTGTGTGTGTGTGTGTGTGTGTGTGTGTGTGTGTGTGTGTGTGTGTGTGTGTGCTAATGTGAGGGTGCGGGTATGTCTTTGGGTGTGTTTTTCAGTTGTAAGATTATGCACATTGTTGTTTTTTTTTTTGTAAGTCTGTCCATGTGACCTGTGTGTGTGTCTGTCTGTGTGTGTCTGCCTGTGTCTGTATCTCTATACCTGTGTGTATGCCTTTCTGTGTGAATGTAAGTATGGCAGTACATGCGTGTATGTTTGTGTATGTGTATTCATGGTAATATGTGCATGTGTGGATGTGCGTGTGTGTTTCTCAGTTGTAATACTGTACATATGATTTTTTTATAAGTCTGTGCATGTGGTTTGTGTGTGCTTATAAGTGTGTGTGGGTTGGGGTCTTTCTCTGTGTGTGCATGTATCTGTCTGTCTTTGTGTGTATGTATGTGTCATGGGAGTGTTCTTCTGTATGTCTGTGCATGTACTTATGTTTGTGTGCGTGTCTTTGTTGAGTATTTGTTAATGTTTCAGTACGTGTGTGCATGTGTGTATGTGTATGTGTGTGTGTGTGTGTGTGTGTGTGTGTGTGTGTGTGTGTGTGTGTGTGTGTGTGTGTGTGTGTGTGTTTGTATCTTTTTTGTTTGTATGTGTGTTTCTGTACATGTATGTGTTATTGTTGTAGGAGTGTGCATGGGGGTGTTCTTCTCTGTGTCTGTGCATGTGTTTATGTTCATGTGTGTTTTCATTGTAAGTGGGCATGTTTCAGTGTGTGTGTATCTATTTGTGAGTGTGTGTGTGTGTGTGTGTGTGTGTGTGTGTGTGTGTGTGTGTGTGTGTGTGTGTGTGTGTGTGTGTGTGCATTTCAGTGCCTGTGTTTAGGTGTCATTTCAATACTTGCCATCACCTACAGTTAGTGTTCAGACTGCCAGGTAGCTACAAATACAGTACAAACAAAATAGAAAATTTACATGAGACAAGTAAATAGATGACTAATGAATGAATTAATTAATAAATAAATCAAAGGAAAAAAGGAAGCTCACAAATGATTTTGGCCCCTAGCAATTGTGGGGTGGAATGATAAAGGATGGCAATGGAAATTGCATGTTTGTGTTTAATTAAGCTGGTTTGGAAACATTGACATTAAGGTTTATCTGTAAATGCTGTTGAGCACTGAATGGAATTGCAATAAAAAATTAAGATTCTATGAAGATGAGTGTACTGATTCCCAGAAAATGAGACAAAGTATAGAGAAACACTGGTCAATATCTGACAGCTAATGCACAAGATTAAGACTATGAGCTGCTAATGTGCTACTTCCTGTTGTACAGGGTTTGAGTCCCTCTGCCTCTATTTGCCTACTAAATGAGATTGAGCAGGTCACATAACAAGACAATGCTTTGAGACAGTTGAAAATTTGGGATAGGCTCCTCAATGGTCTATGGACTGCATGTTTAGTAACAACCTATGGTATACATTTATTGTGGGCTGTGAATAATTAGCTGTTATTGGGATGAAGATGTCTTAGGTGTAATTAGAGGTGTTGATGATTAGTCATTTGCAAAGGGTGGAACTGTTTAACAGGATGCCACTTCGCTCTCACATGAATGAGACCATGGTGTTGTCTTGAAGGAGAGAAGGTTATAAAGTGACAGATCTGACTGAGGGTGCTTAAATTGGTCTTTAACTATTAATATAATTGGTAAACCTTATTCAAGCTATGCAAATAAAATACCATTTCCAACTACATTTATACCTACTGGGAAGATGAAATGGGATATTCTTCTGCCCCAGAATAGAGTTGTTAGTTTTGGTTTGGTAATGTTTAAATTATATGATATTAAATTTGGGGGTTCCAGTCAGCTGGATAAGGTAACAGAAGTAGTCAGTGTGGTCATTGTGTTGTCTAACAGTAGATTCATCTCTCCCAATATAAGGCACTTAGATGGTATAAAAATGACATGAAAAATTAATATATTCATGGATAAATAATTTTCAATGCTAGGTTGACAGTGGTTGACAGTGTTTGAGAAGATACTTGAAATCCATTGAAGGCTGCAATTCCTCCACAGGGAACATGCATTATTTCACAGCATCTTAGAAAAAGTGGAACTGGTCAAACTAAAATCTAACTAAGTCTTCCTGAGAGGCCTACAACAACATGTAATGTGTCTGATACCATAGCTTGGACATACATTGCACAATACTGCCCTAAAGAAGATTCAGATTCCAGGTATTCTTAATTTATCTGCATATGATAATCTGTTATCCCTAGGTATTACCAGTGTCTAGGAAAATCCCATTTTCTGCACCAGTTTGATGAATCAACAGTCCACAAAAACTATCACCATAACAGAAAGCCTGAAGACATAATTACAATATATTTAGATTATATCATTTGAAATGTGTTTGTGTGGCACAGCTGCAATATTTTTCTGCTATGAAATTGGTAAAGATAAAAAAGATAAAGCAGACTTTGGGGTAAGACAATGGTTTAAGCAGGTTAAACAGAAAACAAAACTTTGCTTCAGTAAAGATGCCACACTTTTAGGTGAGACAAAAGTTAAATGCCAGGTGGACGCTTGAATCATGAAGGCAGCTAAGCAATCTGATTAGCATATATTTATCACTGTGAGTCAGTATTTCTTAGTCATGTACTTTGTTGTGAATCATTGCATTTTTATTGCATCTATGCCCAATTGTGCATTGTTTGGCACATCTGCAGTGCCTCACACTTTCTTGACGTGTCTTTTTGGGACCTCCTTACTGCTGCATCATTCTTCCAGCATGACAGGTGTGAAAGAACTGAAGATGGTACTCTCTGACATAACAGAGGTGCACACATCGATTCTCTTTGAAATTAAAATAGAATTACATCTTCAGTCAGTGAAGCAATGAAAATCTGATCATTTGAGAGATATTACACTTCATCGAGAAGTGTATATAAATGGAAATAGAAATGCAATGACTTCTCTAAAAAGGCATATTAGTTGGTTAACAAAGAGACTAAGAAAGCAGTTGCAATAGCAAAGTGCAAGGCACCAGAGGCACTCTACCAGCTTCTGGAAAGTGACTTAGTAGATGCCACAAAGAAACTCTATCAGGCAGCAAAACAATGACAGAAAGATGAAGAAGTTAGTCATCAAACATCCTTCATAAGGGAAGTCCGTAATAACCTACTCACCAGTCCACAAGACATCAAAGGCAGATGGAAGAAGTACTCTTAGGAACTTCTGAATAAAAAAAACACTCAGAAGCTGTACTGTCTGAGGAGCCTGCCCTAGAATAAGAAAGAACAGCATTATGGAAAATGAAGTCAGAGAAAGCAACTGGCTCAGATAAGTCATGACAGTTATGATAAAGAAGTTGGGGGAGTTAGGGGAGAAATGGCTCCAGGCAGTACTCTTAGTAGTATGGTGAGAAAGGTGTATCCTAGATAACTGGTAAATAAGCAGTGAACAAGAACAAAGGGGACATTCATAATTGTGTTAAATAGAAGTGTCAAATTACTGTCACACTTCATGAAAGTTCTGGAGTGGGTGATTGATAAACGAATATGCAGAGTAGTCAAAAGCAAGATGGGAGATGGGCAGTTTAGATTCCAATCAGGATGTAGCACAACTGGCCCAATGTTTGTAGTGAGACAGATAACTGAGAAGAAACTAAAGATGAAGAAGCAGTCCAATTGGACATTCCTAGACTTGGAGAAAGCTGATTTGGCCAGTGCTGTGATGGTTCAAAGTCCCAAAATTAGCACAGGCTATGTGCAAGGAGAAAGTGACATTTTTATGAACAATGTTTGGACTCACACAGTTGTTCCCAGTGTGAGTGGGGATACATCAGGGTTCAGATCTGAGTCCACTGCTGTTCGTAATGGAGATGGACTACATTTGCACACAGACTGGAGGGGACAGATCAGCAAAGTTGCTGCATGCCACCAATGTGGCATTACAAGCAGACCCTAAACAAGAACTTCAGAACAGGATAAGGGATTGGAATGCAAAACTGAAGACAGTTGTAATGGCTGTAGATGGGGGAAATCACAAGAAGCTGAGAACTGAAACAGAAGAGAAAATAGTGGAACAAATTAAATTAACAGCTTCACATACACAGGAGAGGTGGTAGAGGATAAGGGAAGTCTGAATGAGGAGGTCAAAGCTGAAGTTAGAGAAGCTGCAACTAACTGGCACAGAGTGTCAGGAGTAGTATGTGACAGAAGAATACCAAAGAAGATGAAAAGTAAGGAATATGGAACAGTGGGGTAACCAGTACAACTGTATGGTACAGAAACCTGGCAGTAAAGGCAGAGCAGGTGAGGAAGCCTGAGGTGCTAGAGATGAAGTGCCTGAGACTGTAGGAGCAAAACTGGAATATCAATAGCTGTAAAAACACTGAAGCATACTTCCTGGAGCTGAAAAACAGTATTGTCAGCACTGTACAAACAGTATTTTCACCACTGTACAAACAGTACACCCACCAGTGTATTTCTACTATTGTTTAAGGCAGGAATTTACCAGTAACAGAGTTTATGGAAACAATGCAGTATTAAATTACTAAAAAAAGTTCAAATCTGGTTGTAGTTTGCAATTCTGCCAGAACTGCGAATGAAACAAGACTAAGGCCCAGCAGTGTTTAGAATACAAACAGCTAACTCTTACAAGTAAGTCTGCTTGTGGAGACAGAAGTGCAGTATAATGTCGAAATATGATTTTCCCACAACTGCAAATGAAACTACAAGACTAAGGACCTAAAACAAACTAAAAATGTAAACAGATAACCTTTTTGGCTAAGATATGAAAAAAGCAGAAAGATATAAAGAAGTATCAACACACAGCTCATACTATAAGTGCATCTTAAATATTTAAGCAGAATTGAAATAAAAAATGCTTTTTTATCTTTCCTTGTTGATGAAAAGCACATTTCAAGGCTTTCCACACCTCTCCAAGTCTGCATGCAATCTGAATCGATTTAGATGTAGTGCCCTACAGACATCTTCCTCTGAAAATTATCCCATGTTCAAATCTTTTATTTATTTATTTTGCTGAATTTAAGCTTCTCTGTACCAGCTCTTCAATGGTCCTGTCTTTGGAAGCTCCCACATTATGGTGGTTCTCTGGTTTGATCCATACTCTCTTCCATGAGAACTTACATGAAGGGAAACATCTGATTTCCCACATGTAGATTCTTAGGTCTCTTTCTCTCTCAACCATGCAAACTCCTAGTAGGATGGGACCAGGTGAAGAGCCATCATATTGTGACTTACAATGTTTTTTTTTTGTCCTTTTGTCTTACCTTCCCGCAGTGTCTTTTTTTGGCTCTGAGGTTGTGTCCACCCTGGTCTTTAAGGCAGCCATGTCTCCCTGGCCAACTCAAATTCACAGCCAGGGGTTATTTTGAGTCTTGGTCTCCATAAGAGCTCGAATAATGATTGAATCACATCAGCATGTTCCCTCCTTCCCTCCCAGAAATGACATGTCCACTGTCCCTGCCATCTCTGACAGGTACCCAAATCACTAATCATACTCAGGTCACTTGGAACATTGCCAGTTCTTTATCCCTCTGCATTAGTGGATTGGCTGGTTCATACTCATGCACCTTTTTGCAGTTTCTTTAAACTTCCTTTTCCTTTTATCTAATGGTTCCAGTTCCAGTGAACAATATGTAATCATACTTCATATTGTTATGGTGCGGCAATCAGACCGGAGATTAACAAAACTGGTGCCTGTTTTTTTTCTCTCTAATAGTAAAAACAGCAGAAACCAGGAAACGGAGCTCCAAAGAAGGAAAAAAATAAAATCATATATAACACACCGATGTGGTACTCTTGCGGGCAGAATGGTAACTCAAAATATCAAATAAAACCAATTCAGATAAAACATAAAAAAATTTATTAAGGTAAGCGCTTTCACGGTAAAACACCGATTCATCAGACAACCCAATTAAAGCACCATGCATTTTTATATTCAAATTAGCCAATGAAAGTCACATAACAATTATTATAAAGCATAAACTCTTAAAGTGCTGAAACACAAAAAAATCATATGAACAACATGAAACTATTAAAAATCATAGTAAAAAAGTCAATACTTCAATGACCTTTCTCTTAAAAATGGTTTCACTGAAACCATATCATTAATACCAGGAAAGAGGTCTGCTTTAAAGAAAAGAATCCATTTCTGCTCACAGACTTCTGTCCTGTTTTTAATGTTGCCTCCCCCTCAGACTTTCATATATAATTTCTAACACAAAAAATTTAAAATAGTGCTGTGCATTATTAGAGTCTACGTGTTTAAATAGCGCACTAGTTTATTTTTCATTTCTGATATCTCTTAGCTGTTCAAGCACAGGATCTCTTAAACAGTGTTTTTTCTTTCCAATGTAGTAGGCATTACAGTATGTGCAAAACGCATAGTAAACTAGGGCAGGGCCATGCAGCCCCCCACCATTGCCAAGGCCAGCACAGGCCCAGGCGGACTTGGAGGAGGAACATCCTGAGCCTGCCCCTGTAGGCAGAAGGAGTTGTGCACAGTATGCCCAGGCCTTGGTAAAGAGGCAACGCATAGCACAGACACTGATACTGTAGGGACCCAGGGACTGATACTTCTCTCCAACTCGCACAGACAGTAAAAGGGATGCCAAACATGACACTACCTGTGCTTTACCATGTACAGGGAGTGTACAAGGTGCATCAAACATAGTCAGCCCTCCAGTACTGTCCTCAATACTGACTCAACAACAAGGTAAGTCACTCTTCCTATCAATTACTGAATGGAGTAGTATGTTGACATACTTGTATGTATGATATGGATGCAAGCATGCAAGGGAATTAGGTGGCTGAATGGGATAGCAGCAGACAGCTATATGGGACAGCAGAAAATTCATAACAAATACTGGTGTCAACATACTAGGCAGCACTACACAAGGTGACACCCCTCACTGTAGTACATTTGATGGCCCAAAGATCTGTGGGTGTCAATAGGTCACACACATTGATGTCAATGAGGGTCACATATCCACTACCAGCATCACACAGCAGGACAGGTGTAGATGACCATGAAGAAAGACTGGGCTAAGGCTCCCAAATGATGACAATGGTGAACAGCCCCCCCACCAGACCTACACAGACATACTACAACAGGTCTGGCAGTTGCATTCCAGTCCCAAAGGGTAAGAAGTCTGAAACTGAAATATATGCTATTAGGATATAACATGTGTACTCTACTGATATGCCTCCTGTCTGCATGATAGGTCACAATACAATATGAACTGGAAGCCAACAGAGTAACTGAATGACCAGTACAGTCATTTCAAATGTTAAAGTGTGCAGGTGTGCACCCCCCCCCCCCACAATCCCATATAGAAATGCAGTAACAGATGGCCTGCAGCACTCTCAAATGGCCTACAGTCCTCTGGAAAAGGCCCATGCCTCGCCCATAGTGACAATGTATGGAATGTTAGGGGGTCCCAACTAACAACCTAACAATAAAAAGAAAACAAATGGAAGGCCATGTTGACAAATGTCAGTTGCATGGCTTACCATGTCCTACTGCAAAGACTGTGGATCAGGCCATAACTACTACTGGGATAAAGGCCCAACTATAGGGATACCTCTGAGATATTGTTTACATAATGTTAGGTGGAGGAGAGAATAACAGAGGGGGGATGTAGAAGCATGGATGTCATGGACTGTGTGAAGTCTGAAACTCTAATGTCTGCCCAAATTACTCCCGACTGCAAACCCATGAATGAATAGTCACAAAACCACTTGTAAATCACAATGTGAAGGTAAACTGACCAGATATATGAGTCCTGCCTATGGATAACCTGGGTGTATCTGTACAGTTTAGTGGTATGTCTCCAGTAGGATACGGCCATTACTTGAAGTTGAGAAAAGCACAAGGAGGGGAACCACAGCCAGCATACTAACAAGGTGCTGCACCATTTACACAGAACCAGAAGTCTATTGTCTGTAGCTACCCCTCCAGAATGGCAGATATGTGTCAGAATATGTAGTCTATATGCCTCAGAATATTGGTCTCAGCGTCATTCATCTCGTATTTCACAATAAATAACTGTGAGCAAAGAATGATAACTGTCAGTAGTTGATGACATGATACATCACAGTGTAAAACAGTACATATGTCAGAATATCTATGCTACAAACAAGCATGTCATACAAGCAGCACAGACAGCAATACTTACAGTATCCCCTGTATGTTAATCCCATTGTGTCTCCATATTAGCAACTTATCAACAGATATCCTGCAGAAACAGTTTTCTAGGTGAAGCTCTAGCACACAAATCCCTGAATTGGAGTCCAACCCTCCCTGGAATGGATGCACACACTCAATATAGAAGGTCATACTGGGTATGCTCCTACACTTAGATAAATGAAGCCTATGTCTCACAACACAGTGGACTACAGTTATCAGTTATTCGCAGCTGTCTGTGCACACACACCAAATTGTACACCATTGATATTTTGCACACACATTGGATAGGAGTACACACACATATCTAAGGCAAACATAATATAATATGTCAAACAAACACACACAGAGATGTGGGGAAGAGAAAGACAGACAGTGGCAGAGAATCCCATTATGAGGCTAGTCCCACCCACTACACATCCCATTGGCGTATATCACATGATGTGCTGATGTAATTCACTGTAGAAATACCTTTGGTTTACCTCAGCTCTATAGTGTCAGTGGCTCTATGTGATAACTGTGTAACGCTATAGTACAAATGGGTATCCATGTAGCAGTTGAAATCTCAGTCCTGTCAAATGTAAAGTTGTGTATGAGTGTGTGTGTTTGTTTCTAGATAAATGTGGTTGAGGCCATTCACACCCATTAAATTTCCCGTACCTCTCCTTCAGCACTGCTGCTGATGTCACTCACCTTCAAAGATACTTTTGGACAGCTTCCCTAGCATATAAGCTCAGTGGTGGTTGTGATAACTATGTAATACTATAGTGCAGCAAGCTAGTTATGTAGGAGTTCCAATCCTGATCCTGGTAACTGTGAGTGTTTGTGTGAGAGAGTGTGTGCATCCTTGTAGTGACCTGATTTTGTGGCCATTCACACTTACAACACTTCACTTACCCCTCCTTTAGCACTGCTGCTGATGTGACTCACCTTCAAAGATACCTTTGCACAGATCTCCAACATAAAAACTCTGGCACATGCAATAACTACGTAATACTATAGTGTAGCAAACTAGTTAGGTAGGAGGTCCATTCCTGATCCTGGCAACTATGTGAGTGTTTGTGTGAGAGAGAGTGTGTGTATCCTTGTAGAAACCTGATATTGTTGTTATTCACACTTACGACACTTCCCTTACCCCTTCCTTTAGCACTGCTGCTGATATTACTAACCTTCAAAGATACCTTTGCACAGCTGTCCAATATGTAAGCTCCATGGCAAGTGCAATAAATGCATAACAATGTAGAAACAATAACTACATAGGTATTGGTTTGAATCTCATCCCTGGGAAGTGATTTTGTGTGTACATATGTATGCCTATACCTCAAAGATTTTGGCCCCATTTATATCCAGTACACATGTCAGTGCCTGACTTTAGCAGTCCTGCAGACATCATCCACCTTAGAAGTACCTGTTGCTAATCCTAAGCCATGCAAGGTCAGTGGTGCATGTGGTAAATGTGTAACATAATGTTCCAATAAGCTAATTAGATAGAGGTTTGAACCTCACTCCTGGCAAATGTGTGTGTAGAGTAAAACATTTTATGGAATCTCTCACCCACTACATCACCCAATACCAGTATTTTCAAGGGCTTGTGATGTTTTTCATCTTAGAAGTACCTTGGGACAACATCCATCCTATAAGTTCTGTGGCGTCTGCGATAAATGTGGTACACTGTAGTAGTAATACATAGCTCAGTACTAGCAAGGGTGTGTATGATCAGTATCCTGTGTGGGGGTCGGTGTGATTGTGTAATAACAGGATCCATTGGGGGGGCGGGTTTTGCTAAATTATTATGTTGATGACCTAGTATATGTCACAATGTCCACATTACAAGGCCAAAGGTTGTCAAACACCAGAGAGGTTGGTGTAGACAATCCACAGCCCTAAATATGACAGAATAGATTAGTGAACAATATAGGCAACCCTTCTATTACTCAGAGACCACTCTCCACCCACATATCATATACAAACACACTTGACTAGGCAATAACCACTATATTGGTAGTTCCCCTGCATATTGCCTCACAGATACTATCCACGGTGTGATTGCAGTGGACTACATGCCTGTTGACTCCAACAGTGCCACTGACATCATAAAGTACTTTGATGTGTTACATCTCCTGACTGTGTGTTATCCAGCAAGTAAAAGGAGATGGCACCCTGTTCCATCCCCTCAGTAGCCCAATCAATGTGTACAGTAGCTCTTTTGCCATGTTCCCCACTGGACACCTGCAACAACTGCAGAATCTGCAAACATACCCAACAAAGGGAATACCATGGCTTATACACATGGCCTATATGGAGAGACACCACTAATTCCACTGAATACCCGTATTATACTGTCAGTGTAGGTGCAATCACTACCTCAGTTACATAGTCAGGTCTCACCAAATGAGATCAGGAATGGTACAGCAGAAGATACCAATATGTCCACACAACATGCCTCAGAGATGTCAAGCACACTTGCACACATCAAAGAACATGCATGTGGGACATGTGCACAACCCAGACACTGTCCATGTTATGGAATATAGATCACATACATGGGAAGCAGTGTACATCACTAGTCACCCACAGTAAAAACCTGGATGAGTGGATGGGGAATACAATACCTACCCCTGAGGACCACTCCAGTAACTATACTCCTGAGCCACACTGGGGACTATTGCAATGTGGCCTGATGCCAAGGTGTTCCCTTGGGCTAGCCTTGTAGAGCCTTCAGGCCCATTTACCTACTACACATCTATGAAACAGTGAACCTATGGATCTCAGTACTGGTGAGTGTGTGTGTGTGTGTGTGTGTGTGTGTGTGTGTGTGTGTGTGTGTGTATGTGTGCGTGTGTTTGCGTGTGTGTGTGTGTGTGTGTGTGTGTGTGTGTGTGTGTGTGTGTGTGTGTGTGTGTGTGTGTGTGTGTGTGTGTGTGTGTGTGTGTGTGTGCATGTGTGAATAGTAATCCCAGTGTGTTTCATTGATGAATATCCCCTGTGGCTGTGGTTATTAGCAATCAGAGGTGTGTCCACACAGAACATGTACCATTCACCATTCTTCGACAGATGTTGTACATCAACATGTACCTATGTACAACCCTCAGCCCTATAATCTGTGAGGCATATGCAATCATTGTGTTACAGACTGGGGATTAACATGCACATACTGTACCCTGCACATGACATGGTGGATATGTCACCACACTGCCATACTCTGTGGCCTTGCTGCAGGGCCACATCCTGGTGACACACACAGATGCTTAGAATGGACATGGGATACAGCATGTGAGAACACATTCACTCAGCACTTCACTTGTGGGGGGAGAGAGGGGTAAAGCTGGCACTCAATGTGTTGCCAAGACTGTGGCCAATGTTGTCTCATGATAAGTATTAGCTTTGTGCAGTAACTCGCAGTACTTGTGTTTACTGCTGTAAAGGTTGTTGATGTAACTATTAAGGCTGTTGTGACTGTCGTCAGTGTCTGCTGCATCTCTGCTGCCATAGATGCCTGTCGGGGACTTCATGAGGAATCAAAAGTTGTGTTTGAGGCTAATAAGGGAGTACAACAGTCATGGGACACCATCTTTCCCTTCAACATTGTCCTCCTTCTGATGTACACTTCAGTTGGCAGGGGACCTTCACATTGTCCCCCAGTGTTTGAAGGACAGTGTCTGGGTTCTGTTGGCTCTGGCTAGTACCATGCATTTATGTACCTGTTTGTACAGTGCCTATGTGTATGATTCCACAGTCATGCAGCTACATCCCATTGCCATTGGTGCTGTGAAGACATCCACCCCTGTTTTCATGGCTGCAGAGTCAGCTTTGGAGAGTTTTTGCCAGCTGGTTATCTTTGTAGGGGGTGTGGCTGACATGTTTAGTCCCATGTTGATTACAGCCTGTGTGAATCTCTCCATGCATGGATTGACATCTGGGGATGAGCAATGGTCCCATATTTAAGTGGTCAATACAGGTCATGGTTGTTGCATCCTTTACCAGGGGTCAGTATAAACTGGTCTAGGGCAAGGGAAATGATGAATCCCAGAGGTGTTGGGCCACTGTGCTGGTGATTGGATACATTCCCCAGGTGATGGAGGGGTAGTTGAAGACTCGTACTATGTCAGTGTTGCATTGGACCATTAGAGATGGCAGAGTGTTGAGGAATGTGCATTGACAATCTAGGGACATAGATGTGGACCCCTAGAAAGCTATGGTCTGGATAGCACCATTACTCCAAGGCAGTTGTACAGGAAGTATCTCCAATGCATTATGATGGGATGCTAGTCTGAAGGTGTTCCTATCCATAATAAATATGGAGACAACACCACCTGTGGAGGTGTGGTATGGTCCATGTTTGGGGGCTGACAGCTGTGGAATGTGTCATAGCCTGATACTGCAGGTCTGCTGTCTGCTGCTGTGAATCAGCTCTCCATTACAGTAGACATGTGTCCTCCACTCCAACAACTGCTATGAGTGACTGCATCCTGACAGTTAGATGTCCACTGTTAAGCATCATGACCCTCAGATTGCATACATGTGTAGCTGTTATGGTGGTAAAAACATTAGGAACACTGCCTAAAAAGGCACCATAGAGGTGGCAAGGCACGTAGCCAGTACCTGGCAACCCAGCGGTGACAGATGTAGGACATCCATGGCAAGTCATTGGGTTATGGTAATCATGCCATCCCAGGCAGAGAGGTCCTGGATCCCCCTGAGAATGACACATAACATGCAAGTCAATGTTGCAGTCAACCATCTGTTGATAGCACCAGAGCATCATTCTGGGTGACAGCGGTACACTGCCCAGGGCTACTGTCACACCTTCCTGAACCACATAATCAGAGAGTTCAACCATGTCTTCTGTCATGTAGTCCAGGGAGGTGTGTCCCAATTCATTCGCACCCACATGGATACAGATTGATACTTGTTGTGGAGTGACATGACTGGCTGTGTCATGTATTAGATTCTGCCATGTGATTGATATTTGGCTGTTACCTACTCCATATTCAACCTAGTGAGTGGGATGTGTATGCATCAGTATTGAGTTACCCATGATCACTGTATTGTGCAAGATGGTTAGCCTTAGGGGCTTATGTTGGGGGCACACAGTGTAGGTTAAATATGTGTCCCTTGGCATGTGCCATGTTGCAGTGTCTGAGTGGGTGTCTGCCTTGCTGGTCTGTGCTGTTTGGGTAGATCTCCATTGAGTGTCTTTGGGAAGGTGGGTTTGTGGCTTTTCACTGTATGTCATGGCTGTCAAAGTGGGTGTCATGGTGAGCTACGTGTTCCACATGGTGTGGTGCACGTGTTGATCTTATCCTCTTGACCTGCTAGTCCATTCTTAGCTGGAGAGTGCATATGGCCACATTGGGTGATATATGGGTAACCCTCACAGGTCTGAGTGTGTGGAGTTTAGAGGGGAGGGTTGTCTGTGTACATGCATCAGTTGCAACAGTGTCCCAGAATGGACATGTGCACCAGGTCAATGGGTGAAAGCACAGATAACCACCCTTCAAACATGCCAGGAGGGCTGGACATAACTAGTAAGTACTGGGGCAACATCTGTGATGAACGAGTACTGCTGATGGCTCACAGGTGTGCCACACTTCATGACACAATAACCTGGTGAAGTGCCAACCCATAATGCTAGTTGAAGTGCAAGACAGAAAGAATTAGCATCATGTAAGGGGGGAACAGAAGGCAAACTGTCTGCCACCTGTAATACTTTACCACAGCTGTGCAGTTATCAGCAGCTTTGGCCATGTGAAAATTCAGTAAGCTCTGTAGTGCATGTAGTAAGAGCGTAACACTATAGTAGACATACCTAGACAGGCATGAGTTCTAATCGCAATACTGGCAGGTGTGTGCATGTGTGTGGGAATCATGTCCTATCTGGGTCATACCATTTTTGACCTGTATACAACCCTTTACACTTCACTTCATTCCAATTTAGTAGACCTGTTGATGTCATCCACCTCAGAAGTATCTTTGGTTGACTTGGAAATGTATAAGCTCTGTGGTGCATCTTATAACTGTGTAGCACTATAGGTGGAATACCTAAATAGGCAGGAATTCTAATATCAATACTGGCAAGTGTGTGTGTGTGTGTCTGTCTGTGTGTGTGTGTGTGTGTGTGTGTATGTGTGTGTGTGTGTGTGTGTGTGTGTGTGTGTGTGTGTGTGTGTGTGTGTGTGAATCATGTACTGTCTGGCTCTTGCCATTTTTGACCTGTGTACTACCTTTTACACTTCCCTTCACTCCAATGTAGTAGACCTGTTGATGTCATCCACCTCAGAAGTACCCTTGGTTGAGATGGAAATGTATAAGCTCTGTGGCTTGTCTCATAACTGTATAGCACTAAAGTAGAACTACATAGATAGGCAGGAGTTCTAATCCCAATGCTGCCAACTGGTTGTGTGTGTGTGAGGATCATATCATGTGTGGCTGACCACCTCCCACTGCCATCACTTTATATAGTGTGGTGACAGCATCTGCCCCAAATGCAGCAGGTTAAACCATTGTACTGTCCTCTGTACAGATGTGCCTGGAATATCCATATGTTTGAAACCTATACATGGTCGGCAGTGGTCTGTGTGCCTTAACAATGCCCATGCATGTGATATTATAGCCAAACAGGCCACAGTAAATGTACTGACACATATGGCAGCATGAAGTATCATACCTACTTGACTGAAAGATTATAGTGATAGGACATCTTCCATCCTCACAGGTGGCCTGCCTTGTAGGTGCAATACATGAGTGCAGATGCTTGGTTTTACAAGTGAACTGTACCTGTTATGAGTCATATTAAAGGCTAGAAGAGATGCGGACTGTCATATTGTGGTCCTAATTAGTATGTAACAGGAACATCTTGCATCTTAAGAGGGGTGTGTACACAATTTATATCCACTGTATATCAGTAATGTGTCATGCATGAGCTTACCTTAGGATGTTTGCCCAGCACAATGTGTTGGCTTCTGCCCAGACATCTTGGCACTGACAAATTGTAAAGTATGCTACAGGAATGTTGAATTCACGTCAGATAAGCCCCAGTGGTGACCACTGTGATGCAATACAGTTAAACCCAGCACAAGTGAACATGCACAACAAGCAATATAGCTATTACATAAAGCAAAATAGTGATTACTGATGGTTTTGTACATGGTAATTTGCATGCGCTTCATATGCCTGCGGTATTGCCAGGCAGCAACAGAACAATGTAATACCCACCAGCTTCAGGCTGCTGTCCCATACGCAGACCAGAGGGTCCTACGTAGTTGTGAGAGGGGGTTATTGCCAGCAGATGCATATGTGGCCTTGCTATAGGATGGATGCAGCATGCCTGCACATCTACAGTACTAACTGCAATAATACACAATGTCCTGTCCTCACCATAGATGTGCCCCTCTGTGCATTAGAAAACCCCATCCACAACTACAATCAGACCTGACACATGCATGTAGATACAATACAGATACATCTATGTCTGATACATTAGTGTATTAATCCCCACTGGGCCCTTTCCTGCATGCTCCTCATCCAGTGTGTGTGTGTGTGTGTGTGTGTGTGTGTGTGTGTGTGTGTGTGTGTGTGTGTGTAAAACCCACCTCCACAATGCTTCCCTCGGCGTCATGGCTTGTGCGTTTGGCATGTGCCCCAAGTGTGGTGAGGAGCTCCTCGGTGGGTGTCAGTGGGGGCTGGATGGCTGGGCCCTCACCTGTGTCTAGCTGGTCCGTTGCTCCAGCAGCAGCCCAATCATGGGCTTGGCATTTGAGGACAGTGGCCTGATGCTGCACACGCACGTAACTTCTGCTGTGCAGTCCAACATCATTTACCCTGTGGACCACACTGTTCCACAGGGCAGTCCTCTCCCACTGCTCTCCGTCCACATGACAGGGCATAATGTCCAATCACATATTAGGGGAAGATATCTGTTTCCCCAACAGAGAATGCTGGTAGGCGAGCACTCTGCATGTTACCTGGAAGACAAGAAAAGGAAAACATCACAGGACCTCATACGGTTGTCAAAATGTACATCAACAGTGGATATTACTAGCAAATAATCCAGACTACCCCAGAAACCTCCAAGCTATCATGGCTATAGCAGCTTGCATTACATACCTGTCCCTGAGCTATCTTATTCCCCGCAATGTTGGACACTTGATTGCATAATCCTCTATCCTCCATTCATTTCTGTGTAGAGGGTTGACAGTGGTCATCTTCCATGTGGATGGTGTGGATGGTGGCAGGTCTGTGTTTGACTGTGGTGTGTGATGGAACTTTGATCACATGCCTGAGTTCATGTAGATGGCAGGCACTGATGTTATTATGCCCCATGGAGATATGCTGTTGTTGCCATCAGTAGGCAATATGTATATTCTCACCATTGCTGTGGGGAGGAGTGTGGTTGATGTGCATATCTCCATGTACAACTGGGGTGGACAGTGTTGTGATGTTCCCACCTAATCTGTGTGATGCAGGTTGCTTATATCCATGGCATGTGCATATGAGGTGTTCTTTACCTCCAGTACAGGGTGAATTGTGTTGTTTCATCTGAGATCTGATCTGTGATATATAACATTAAGTATCCTGTTTTCTTGCTTATTTGTATGAGTTATTTATGACACTTTTCTTGTCTGCAAATACTTTTCTAGCTAGTTTCACTGTATGTGAGTTAATTAACTATAAATGTTCTACAATTGTTAAGCATCTGGTTGGGTTTTTTTGTCTGATTTTTCCACATTCAGGCTTGTGTTTTGGGCCTAGTTGTTTGTTGGTAGAGGCTGAGTGTCTGAGCACATGTTCCAGGCCATCTTACTTTAACTAAAGCCAGTATAGCATTTCAGTGAGAGTAAAATGTTTATGGTCATTGGCTGATTGGGGTTACCCAGACTACAGTTTGGAGTAAGCACCTCATTGGTTCTTTCAAGCATTGTTTTTAAAGTTGTTTCAGGTTTCAATTTTGTTACTTAGGAAGTTAACTTGTGAGTGTTTCTACCATTTCACACTGAGATAATCGGTGGAAAGGCACTGAGCAAACTGATATATGATATGTAACATTAAGTATCCTTTTTTGCTTATTTTTACTAGTTATTTATAGCACTTTTTTGTCTGCAAATACTTTTCTAGCTAGTTTCACTGTGTGTGAGGTATTAACTAGAAATGTTCTACAATTGTTAAGCATCTGGTTGGGTTTGTTTGTTCTGATTTCTGTTTCCTGCCCTCCCTCCCTACTGGTATCCTGGTTTTATACTTGGTGGCTTTGCAGTTGTCCACCCCTACTGTAAATTTGATCTGGGACACTCCTCCCAGTCTAGTGTCATTACCTCATTCTACCTATTCCAGGGAGAATATTTGAGAAGGCCAACCCACTTCGTTTCTGCTCATACTTTTCCCTTTCCACTTTACAAAAAAAAAATCTAAGCTTGTTTCCTGCCTTTCTTGTAAGTCGTCTAGTCCAGATACAGATTTGTTGTATCCAGGACTGTTTGTAAGCTTCTGAGCCCCCAAGCCTTTCTGTGTTGGAGGGAAGCCTTCTAGCTTAATTTTCTTTCTTAGAACTAGCCAGTTTTCTAGTTTCAGCACTCAAATCTGTTTCTTTGAGCTCAGCACTTGTTCAGAACTCAATGTATGCACTAAATAAGCTACAAATTACTACAGCACTCAACTTTCCTCACTTGTCTTGAGAAAACAGGTTTTAGTACTTAATAAATAAGCACTGATCCAGGCATGTCTAAGGGTCAGCTCCCGGTGTTTTCTCCTGTCTACCTGATGAATCTGGGCATCTCGGGGCAATGTAGCAATTGCCTCATGTACACAGACAGCCCTCTCCTCCTACCACCCAACACTACAACCTGTGAGAGATGCACTTATATAGCCAAACTGGAAGCAAAGCTCTCTTCACCCAAGACTGGACTAGACAGTCAAGAGGAGAAGGTAAACACTTGCACAACACCACACTCATCACATAGTCCCTCAAAACCTACACCACCAAAACACACACATAGAAACATAAAACATATACCTACATTCCCGGAGGCTGTCAATAAAAATCTACCCAAGCAACAGGGACCTCCAAAACAGAAACGCAAGCAACCTCCACCCCCAACACAACCCAAATGACACATAGCCCACAAATTCAGTGTGCCACTCCACCACAGCTCATAAGGCATAACAACGTACCCAACACTCTAGTCATAAGTGACTCTATAGTCAGGCACACTGATGTTCCACTCACCAGGCTAAACAAGGAGAACGTTACTGTCAGCTACCTGTCGGGTGCCAGGATCCACCACATAATGCATGCACTCAGATCACTCCACAACAAATACAAATATGGCTCTGTCATTGTCCATGCTGGTGTGAATGACCTGAGATGTACCTCCCTGGACTACCTGAAAAGAGACATGGAGGAGCTGTCCAATCTTGTAGCCCAGGCAGATATGACCCTAGGCCTGTGTAGCATCCTGCCACCACCCAGAATGATACCACAGTACAAGGACAAAATGATTGACTTCAACAATTGACTAAGCTTCTAGTGTCATTCTAAGTGGATTCTGTATCTGTCTGCCTGGGATAACATGATCGACAAACCACAATGCTTTGCCAGGATGGCCTGCACCTGTCACCCTTGGAATTCCGGACACTGGATAAGGCTCTTGCCACCCCTATAGTGCCTTTTTTAGACAAAGTTCAAATGACAAATTCACCACCATAACAGGTACAAGCAAGTAAAATCTGAGGGTAATGCTTCTCAATGTTAGAAGTCGAAACCTCAAAATGCACTCACTCGAGGTACTCCTTAAAATGGAGAACATCGACATCTGTGCAGTGACAGAGACCTGGTTTAAGGCTCCAGAGAGCACCCCTACATTACCAGGCTATAATTCATACCACACCTTTCGGCCACCTAACCTGGACCAAAACACTAAAGGCGGAGGCGTGTCCATATTCAATAAGGATATTCACACCTCCAGGCTAGTTGCTCAGCATAAAGCATCCGAGATTATCCAAGTGCAACTAACTCTGGGCAAGAACGTAATCCAAATTGTAACTTGCTACAGATCCCCCACCATGCCCCAGGATTCCCACTCCTCATTTTTTGATACACTGGAAAATATTACAGTACAACCTAACACCCTAATAATGGGTGAATTCAACTACCCCACCATTAACTGGGAAAACTACTCATGTACCAGCTCTTGTGCTCAACGCTTTCTGGAATTCATAAATTCCAGTGCCTTGGATCAACTTATCCACACCCCCGCCAGGGGCAGCAATATCCTAGACCTGGTCATTACCAACATGGGCAAACGGTGTTTCACACCAGAGGCCAATTCCTCGTTGGCCAGATCCGACCACAAGCTAATCACCCTAGACATCCACATCCCACCCCCACCCCCCATTAGGGAAACCACCGTAAAAAATGTATCCAAAGCCAACTTCATGCTTCTTAAGACAGAAGTGGCAAACTTCACAACACCCATGCTGCTGGACAATAGAGGTATGACTGCTGAATCCTATACAAATGCACTTTATAAGCACTTAGACAAGTGCATGGATCGTGCAATCCCTAACAGAACCAAGATGCTATCCTCCAAAAAAAGGAAGCCAATCTGGTGGCCCCCTGCCATAAACAAAATCTACAACAGAAGAAGGAAACTGTTGCAAAAAAAAGAGTAAAATCCCATGATTGGAGGAACTCCCTGGTCAGCCTCCGTAAAAAGCTGAGATCCCTCATAAAATCCTCCAAATCTAGTTACGAAAACAAAATTACCACTGATTCTAAAGACAACCACAAAGCATTCTATAGCTATGTCAAGAATCTCAATGGCAACACTCAGATCTACCCTGAGTTACAGCACAATGGCATTAAATAGACCGAACCAACTGATATTGCCAACATCCTGGCAGATAGGTTCAGTGCTAAATTTACCCCTCTCTCACCCCCTAAAGGGCCCATCTCTGGACTGGAAGAATGCAAAGTTCCTGTAATCATGGCTGCACAGGTAAAAAACACACTCTCCAAAGCCAAGAACACAGCATCCATGGGACCAGACAACATCCCAGGCTGCATTCTACATGACGTACAGAACGAACTGGCACCCCACCTAAGTACCATGTTCAATCATAGCCTCACCTTAGGCTTTGTGCCCACTGAATGGTGCACAGCAACGGTTATCCCACTCCACAAAGGGGGAGCCACCACGGACCTCGGGAACTACCACCCTATTAGCCTGATGAGCCTGGTCTACAAGGCTATGGAACGTATCATCATGGCACTTATAAACAATGACAATGGTAATTTCCAAACTCTGGATCCTGCACAGTTCAGGTTTGTAAAAGGCAGATCATGTCTCCTAAACCTAATAGACTTCTTTGAAGCGGTCACCAAAGCCGTAGATGAGGGTAAGGTGGTCCACACAGCCTATCTAGATCTTGCCATGGCGTTCGACACCACCACAACTCTGGAATTATAGATAAACTCACTAAACTAGGTATAAATCCCTATGTCACAAGATGGGTTGCCAACTGGCTCACTGACAGAACCCACACTGTGAAAGTAGCAGACTCTAAATCCAACTTCAGACCAGTGACAAGTGGAGTACCACAGGGTTTAGTCCTGGGTCCTCTCCTGTTTGGTATCTACTTCTATGAAGTACAGGCTAACACAGAAGGTCTTTGGTTAACAAAGTTTGCAGATGACTGCAAACTAGGAGCCATAATCAAAACTCCTAACAATGTGGACATCCTACAAAAGAACCTCACTGAGACAGATGCTTGGTGTCCAAGCCATGGCCTCAAGCTCAATGCCAAAAAGTGCATTGTCACCCCTTTTGGTAAATACTCTGTACCCATGAAATACCACATAGGCGGTAGTCTACTTAACACCGAAAGTGTGATAAGAGACCTTGGGACACAGGTGGACAGTAGTCTCTCCTTTGATAATCACATCGCCACAGTAGTCAGGAAATCCTTCTGCATGGCACACCTCATCACAAAAGGTTTCTCATCCAGGAAAAAAGGAGTCATTATTCCCCTCTACTCATCACTCATTAGACCCGTTATAGAGTACAACGCCTCTTTTGGTATGTACCTCACAAGACATCTACAACAACTGGAAAGGCCACAGAAATACCTCACAAAGAGGATTACCAGCCTCAAACAGATACCCTACTTAGACCGTCTCAAAAAACTCCAGCTTTACTCCATCGCATATCGCCTACTCAGAGATGATCTCTGCCTAACATACAAAGCTATGTCAAACCCAGAGTTGTTGGACATGCTCCACCTAAAGAAATCCCAGTCCCTCTGAGCTACATGCTCTAGAGACCTAAACCTTGTCACCACAATAAACAAAACATGCTGGAAGGATAGATTACTGTCCTAGAGACTTCCCATACTCTGGAACAAACTACCTATCTATATCAAACAAAGCTCCTCATTAGCACTCTTCAAGAAAAATCTTGATGATAGGAAATTCACCCCGGGATCACTTCTGTGGCTCTGCTCGACAGGGGCACAGGAAAATAATTTTCTTGTGTAGGGAAAGCCAGGGTACTGTTTGGTTAGGCTTATATAGGCCCTAGGGCCAATAGCCTAGTACCTACCTATGAACCTATGAGACTTACAACATATGTGGACACAGGGTTGCAATTCTCCTTGGTGGTGTGGATATGTCTGATTCATAGTCATAGTCAGCCTTAAAGGACATCACCTCTGAACTTACCTACTTGCTCAGATATAGGTGGACTTGCTTCAAAGTTGTTGCTTGCACCTATGTGTCCCTGTACAGCCGATGTAGCAACCTATTATATGATTTGTGTATTGCTGCTGTCCACCAAAGGAGATTACTCTACTTTGGTGGAGGCTGGATATACAGGTCAGGTACTGCTGTGTCCATATAGCTACAGTGGATATAAAGGATATACACCCCTGATACATTGCCTGGTATTTGTGCAATTGGAACATGACACCACAATAACTCATTTCATAACAATTCCAGCCTGTAGTGTGGCCTGTAGTATGTACAATTCAATTGAAAACATAACAATCTGGTTTGTGAAAACATATGGAAATAATACTCAGTACAATAATCCAGTTGAATGAGTGTGCACACCCTTAAGCTTGTATATGCACCTCATGAGATGGTTACAGCATTCCTCTGTCTTGGTCTGGACTCTAACATCATCGCACATCTTCACTTGGCAGTAGTTGCTCACCTTCTTAGAAACACATTTGATTGTATTGTAATGGAATTGGACAGGTTAGGGGTCACATTCAGGATGAGAAACATTATGAAATGATCATCTTGTGGTCTGATTGTCATATAGCACACAAACCTGGCATTCCACCAGGGGTGTGTGCACTTGTGATATCAACTGTATATAGGTGTTGATATAGCTGGTAGTGGTAGGCATGGGCAGAAGCTCATAACACAGGTGGACACTTCTCTGATTAATACCCGATAATCATGCCAACTCCAGTACCAACATCAGTGGCAGGGCAATGCAATCATCAGTAGCTGTACACATATATGTCTGTTGTATGCACTGACACTGATATAACACACATGTGCAACATGCACAACCTATGTACCTGACTGCTTGAACCACATGTGATTAGTTTTGTGCCTTCCAGCTGAACATATGCATATATACATGTGCTCAGTGGATACCTGGTATACATTTCTATTGAATGTAAGTATGGCACACTGTATTTACTGCCTTGCTGCTCAATCA
This sequence comes from Protopterus annectens, assembly GCF_019279795.1. NCBI lineage: Eukaryota > Metazoa > Chordata > Ceratodontiformes > Protopteridae > Protopterus > Protopterus annectens. The sequence goes on along the minus strand of NC_056730.1, from coordinate 498,889,827 downwards.
TACCTCTCAACCTGTTACAGCAGTACGTCTGGACAATGGCACACATAAATGGGTGTTAAAAGGGACATCAGTATTGATACTCTGTTAATATAGCTGCACCATACATTAGTACGTTGATTGCACAGTAGAGTTTGACATCACTGTGATAACCTGGAAGATTACCAACAGTCATAAGTAGACCATTATGTTACAGTGCCATTGCTCACATACCTGCCAGTGGTTTGGCTGACATAACACAGGTATATGTGTATATGACTACAGATATCAGTCAGAAATGTGCTTATTTTCCAGCAGAACATTGTACAGTTGAATGTTATTAAGTCAATATATCACATGCAGTTCAACACATGTCTGCAACAGTACTGTACTATGCACACGCCCTCTATAGGTGTCTTAGCTTTACAAGGCAAACATGTATCATACTCATAATCACAGGTAACATGGATATGGAAAACTTCCCATTAACTGTCCTAGCAGTGGCACAGTCACAACTGTTTGACAGACACCCCTGCGGTTGTCATATATGAGCTGTCCTTTCCCAGGTGAGTCAGGGTCCTGAGCTGTGTTCCCACCTCACAACCTCTCAGCACATCACATCTGGACAATGCCTAATATGATGGGGGGATAAATAGGGACAGACTTTAAATACACCTGCTACAAACATAGGAAGTTTGTAAAATGATACATTTAGCATTACACTGAATATTCATAAGGATGTGGACTTTTAAACTCAAGTGTTTGTCATTACCTGATGACTTCAGTCCTCAGCTATTTGCCAGTAAAGTACAGATCTCAGGAGGAACAGACAATAATACATGATGGTAAAATGTGGATATTCTGTGAGGATCTGTACAGTTGAGAGGTATGTCTGTGATATCTCCCACTGCAGAGAGGGACAGATGCTATGGCCATAGCAGCTGTTTAGCAGGACATTAGTACAGTATGTCTTATTGGGACATATATTCCTCCAAACCATATTCCCCATTATTACAGACCAAGTACTAGATTCAATTACTAGCGTACATGTTCCACTTACCATTTTTCTTTCTTTTCTTTTCCACTTTATGTCTCATTTGCTATTTCTTTTTCTCTCTCCCTGTGTACTACAGGGATAGAGCTGGTTTGAATAGGTGGCAGCATCACTTTTGTAGGTGATGCTCATGACCAGGTGATGGTCTGTGCACTTATTGGGGTTCCCCACTTGCTAATTGCATGCAGAGCAGCTGTGTAGTTCTTCCAATACTTTCTTTTCTGTTCCACTTTATGTCTCATTTGCTATTTCTTTTTCTCTCTCCCTGTGTACTACAGGGATAGAGCTGGTTTGAATAGGTGGCAGCATCACTTTTGTAGGTGATGCTCATGACCAGGTGATGGTCTGTGCACTTATTGGGGTTCCCCACTTGCTAATTGCATGCAGAGCAGCTGTGTAGTTCTTCCAATAGCCAATGTTATGGCAACACACTCCTATAAATGAGTACTCCATGTGGGCAATGGCCCTCTCCCTTACTTGTGAGGAAGACATCCTGGAGTTGTGTGGGCTACTACCTCTTACAGCAAGACTTGTGGAGACAAGCCAACTAAATAGAGGGGAAGGTTCAGGACTTAGGAGCAGAATGTGAGTATTGCTGTTATATGTTTGGAATATTGCTAGTTTAACAGGGTTTGTATGCACATGCTACTTCTGCATGGGTTTCAGTCTGACAAAGTTCTGTCTCTGCATTGCTCTCAACTGTAGGGCCATCCACATAATGGCCACAGGTTAGCCTGTCATGTATGGGCTGTTCCCCAGACAGGTGTTGTCCTTGGCCAATCAGTAGCATACCCTGGTGATTGCATTATGAAGATGGTAACATTCATTTGTTTCTGACCTTATATCCCTCAGAAAAGATATGTTATAACAAACCCTGTAACACCAGCAACTTTCTCAGTGTATAACAGCAATATTTCATGTATGTCCATGTATTTGGGCATCTGTCCACCAATTATGTCAGGCTTTGTCCAGATGTCAAACAGTAGTAGGTGGATAGGTATACTGGTCTATCATTATTTACTGTTGTAATTCCTGCTGAGGGGAATGGCTGGGAAACATGTTGAAGTCTGTCCATTCAAGAGGTAGGTGTATAGAGAATGCTCTTAGATGGCCTGGTAAACATATTTTATGTGGGGGACAGTAACACATGTTTTTAAAACTAGGCTGTTAGAGCATATCAGATGTATTAATGATAAGAAATATGTCAGTTCTATAGCTGTATATTTGAATAAATCACACCATGAGGACAGTAATGGGTCTTAAGGTACTGTTTCTGAAAACGTCTGTTTCTCAGTGTGATGAAACATTCATAAAAGGAAAATTGTTATCTACAGACTTCAATGTATTAATATTAACTATGATACTTTATCTCATAGGGGGTTAAATGACTAGTGTAATTGGAGGCTGTGTATTCAATGATGTAATTAGGTCTTAATTTTTTCTTGGGATTAAGGCATATATTTCTGGTGATGTTTACTCCTTGAAGGCTTTGGCCAAGACATCAGAGTATAATAAACATGTATGAATTACTGGCTGGTTTTATTTTTCTTTGCTATGTTCAGACATTTTATTTGTTTTGCTAAGAGATTGTTGTATGTCTGGCCATTGTGTGTGGCTTATTATGAGTTTATAGCAGTGTACTCTTCACTCATTTATTTGGACTGTGGGTGGTGGGCAGATGTGAGTGTCATGGCTGCTTTTGTATCTGACTGTGCATGCTGCCCCAGTTGTGGGTGGTCTGTCAGCAGCATATGTTTGTATGGGCATTTTGGGACATGTATGCATCTATATATATATATATATATATATATATATATATATATATATATATATATATATATATATATACATATATATATATATAGTATGTTATATATAGTATCTTGTTCTAGGTGTTTGAGTTGTATGTTTATATGTATCTTCTTTTGGATATTGATCTGATATGTTGATATTAACTGTAGACTACTATGTTCTTTGGACATGTCATTGGGGACTGTTGTCATGTAGTAATGGGATACCTTTCGGTTTCAGACGTGTATCTTTCAATACAATCATCCGAATGCATAACCTGTTGGCTATCTACTTTCTGTCTGTCCTCTGTACAGATGTCCAGATGTCAAGTATTGCTGCGGCCATACCACTGCATAGGTGCTCACATTGTATTGCTCTGTGGGCCCGGACACTGCTGCTAGTTCTGACATATGGGACATTCCTTCATGTGAGCCTTGCCCCATTTCCTTGCCTGTGTGAGGGACATTACACAGGCCTACAGATTCACATACAGTAGGTGGCAATACATCACAGGACAGAACATGTGGAGACAGACAACCAACATGGGGGACATATCCATAGATTTGTGAACAGATTCTATGTCATCAGTGCTGTTATACACATGGTGGATTAATAGATTGACAGGGTTTGTGTGGACATGCATTTAGTGTGTGATGTTACAACTCTCAGTGATATGTCTCTGCATTCCTCACCACTGGCATGCTGTCCACAGACTGGCCACATGTCTGCCCTGACATGTTTTGTGTGTTCACCAGACATTTGGTGTCCTTGGCAAATCAGTTGTGGACTCTGGGGAATGCAGTCAGTAAATACTTGCATCTATTGGTATTACCAGCGTCATATTAATCATAAATTATGTTACAGCAAACCCAGTGACATTGTCATAGGTTCATAGTTTAGTACTAAGCTAACTGCCCTTGGGGGCCATTTTAAGCCTCGCCAATTACCCCAAGTGAGACTCAAACCCTGTGCCTTGTGTCTGTAAGGTAAACACCTTAACTATTATGCCAACATCTGCAACTCTCTCAGTGTATGACAGCAGTAGGTCCAATCTAACCCTATGTCTGTGCCTCTGTTCCCACCTAGTGATATAGGGGTTGATGCCAAGCTTAGTGCGTGAACAATGTTATGAAAGGCTTTGGCAAGATCAATGTAGGCTGTATGTGTCACCTTGCCTTCATCCGCAGCTCAGGTGACTGACGGCAAGAGGTTGACCAGATTGGATGAGCAGGTATGACCTACCGTTCCCAAAGGTAAACTGTGTGAGGTCCTAAGTCTGCAGATTCCCATATCCCTGTTTATTAGGTGCATGATTATGCATTCCATAGCTTCACATAACAGTCTTGTCAGGCAATTGGGGCAGTATTTCCCAGGGTCTGTAGTTACGCCTCGTTTGTGGGGAGGGGTGACTGTAGCAATGCGCAATTCAGTAGGGACAAAGCCTGAGGTGAGGCTGTGCTTCAACAGGGCACACTGGTAAGGTGCCAGGTCACTCTGTAGTTCATGTAGAACACAGCCAGGGATATTCTCAGGTCCCTTAGAGGCTGTATTCTTGGCCTTGGACAGTGGTGTTGTAACCTGTGCTGCAGTAATACTGGGTGCCTGGTGGTGTACTGGTATTATGATTGGTCCTTTTGGGGGGGGTGAGGGGTACTGATTGCACTCAAGATGCCAGCCAGTATATTGGCATTATTTGTTGGCTCAGTCTAGGTGGTACCATTGTCTAGTTACTCAGAACAATTCTTGGCATTGGCATGGGGATTCTTTACATAACTGTAGCAGCCTTGTGGTTGTCTTTACTATGTGCCCCAAGTCTGTTCTCACAGCTAACTTTGTCGTATTTGATGAGAGATCTCAATTATTCATTGAGGCTGATAAGGGTATATTTCCTGTCTTGGGACTTCACCTTATTCCATACCGGTTCCCTTCTTCTGTTGTACAGTTTATTTGTGGCAGGAGACCACCAGATCAGCTTCCTTTTTTTTCGAGGTGAGGGCCCTGGTTGTATTGGGTAAGGTGGTATCCATCCATTTATGTACTTGTTCATAGTGCATTGCTGTTTGATTCAGCTGTCATGCAACTAGTCTCCATTTGCATGACTGCTGTGAGGTTAGCCACCTCTGATTTTATGAGGCCATAGTTAGCTTTGGAAAAGCTTTTCATGGTGGTTACCTGTTCAGTGAGCAAAGGATGGCTGTGAATTTCCAAATGTGATTACTTTGTGTTCAGATATAATATGTGAGGTGTTGACTATTGGTGTAGGGCAACAGTCGCCCATGTTAGGAAAGACCAGGTTGATGTGATGGGCATGTGCATTGGTACATGAGTAGCTTTCCCAATTAATGGTGGGGTAGTTGATGTCGACCAGTATGATAGTGATAGGGTGGACACTAATATTCTCCAGGGTGTTTACGGACATGGAGATGAGTCTTGGGACATGTATGGGGACCTATCGCAGGCTACCACCTGAACCACTGTCTTACCCAATGTAAGCTATGCCTGAAGGATCTGAAATGCATAATGTAGGTCTACCAATCTGGAGATGTGTACATCCTTTATGAATATGAAAATACCACCACCTTTGGAGCTTCAGTCCATGTTCTGCAGCCAAAAGTTGTGGAATTAATTATAGGCTGGTATTGCAGGGGTGCTTCCTGCTGCCTTAATCCAGGTCTCTGTTACAGCACAGATGTCATTGTTCCCCATTTTAAAGAATACTTCCAGTGAGAGAGTTTCCAGATTTAGAATTCCACTGTGCAGCAGCACGACCCTCTGATTGCATGTCTTTGTAGCTGTCATATATTTCTGTATATTTATGTATACATATATTTATATATATAGTATGTATTTATTAAACTTTCTATATATATGTATGTATGTATGCATATATGTGGATATGAATGTGGCTGTATCTCTCTCTCTCTCTCTCTTTATAAATATATATATATATATATATATATATATATATATATATATATATATATAGAGAGAGAGAGAGACATAAAGATATATATATATATATATACATATATATATATATATATATATATATATATATATATATATATATATATATATATATACGTATATATGTATATATTTGTCCACATATATCCATCTCCACACATATATACATGTATATATAGACTACCTGACTGATTCTACAGACTCCTTTCCCTGCTGTTGGATGACTGTACTAACTGATATGTTTGGGATGTCATCACTATTTTGTAATGGTGTAATGGTACATTGCTTTGATCATAGTTTACAAGGCCCTGGTTCCAAGACTTGGCAGACCTTATTATTTTGTTGCAAGGCAGAACAGTTCAGTGGTGGAAGAAGGGATTGTGAATGGTTTGGCTTCATAGTTTTGAAATGCTGAAATTTGAGATTTCAGCATTTCGAGATTATGAAGTGAAACCATATATATATATATATATATATATATGTGTGTGTGTGTGTGTGTGTGTGTGTGTGTGTGTGTGTGTGTGTGTGTGTGTGTGTGTATGTGTGTGTGTGTGTGTGTGTGTGTGTGTGTGTGTGTGTGTGTCTGTGTGCGTGTCTGTGTGTGCATGTATATATGTGCATATATATATATATATATATATATACATATATATATATATATATATATACACACATATTATGTATATGTATATATGTATGTATATATATATATATATATCTATATATATATATATATATATATATATATATATATATATATATATATGTATTATAGAATAAACAATACCAAAACCACACGAAGGATTAACGTTCCTGCACAACTTAAAATAAGAAAATAAAAACAGCCGTTTCTCATGCAGGTACGATCATGGCTAGATCTATTATATAGATCCTCCAAGCAAATGTCCTTAGCCAGTAATATCCACCAAAATAAAAGGCAGTCTCCTGGAAACTTTTCAACACAGTTCAACACGAATCTTCAGTCATAAATGTCCAAATAGGATTTAAAATAGTATATGGTTTATTTGCAAATGTAACAAGTAAGCGCTTTCACCCGAAGGCTTTATCAAACTTTAACAACCACTAAAACTGACATTCAGAATTTAAATATCATATAGTACCTGATAGGTTAATTAGTTCATTCAAAGCACAACTAACATCATTTTAAAGGCATACCTCAATCATTCTAAAAAACACCTTCATTAAACAACTATAATTCAAATACAGATACAGCCATATACAATTAAAAACTGGGTATAAGCGCACAATAATAATTT
>NC_056730.1:498775262-498872762 GCF_019279795.1 Protopterus annectens | reverse complement strand
AGGTCCATAGCTGTCCATTTCTTTTACAGCAACAGCTGTGCATATATACTGAATGTGGAGGGATTTTTGTACACTCAAACCCCTGAGAAGGGGGTGAGGACAACAAGAATGTGTTGTGTAGCCATTTAGACTAGATTACATGTGTCCACTGGACATGTGTGTGAAATGGACAGCTATGTACGGGGCAAATTTTATTTTGGGAACAGATTGCACTTTTTTTTTAAGGTAAGAGTGGGGTGTTGGGGAAGGATAGTAGGTATATTTGTGGAGGTAGGTTGGGTAGGAAGACAGACAAGACATCATACAGGGGCAGTATATGACACATGTGGGTGGTAAACACCTTGGACTGAGAGGGGTGTTTGGAAATCGAAAGCCCATGAGCCCCCAAATAGAAACAGTTGGACTGGGGTCCCCACCCATGGGCAGACACCACTGCACCTTCACGGCTCCGAAGGTGACTGTGCAGGGGGGGCTGAGCAGGAGGGGATTGGTGACCCCCTAATTGTGCAACGCAGCCCTTAAGCTGGTGTAGCAGATCTCCAAACTCCTTTTGGAACTCACTAGGCACCAATCCATGGACCTGGCTTTGGGTGACAGTATCCTATCTGTGCCCACTCCCAGGGTGGGATGAGCCCCATCCCCTGAGGTGGTTCTACCCAAAGGTGGTGCAGGACTAGCAGATGAGGAGTTCCCAGGGTGGGTCCCAGATGTGCTGGGGCCTGGTGCCATGGCCAGATGAGGTGAGAGAGGTAGGTCCACTGGGACCGGCCTTCCCAAATGTGCTATGGTGTTGCAGTTTTAGAACATATATGGGTTAGTAATAGTCAACACAATCCTTGATTAGTTATAACAGCATGCATCGGTATTCCCATTAACTCAAAACAACAGATTTGGAACAGTTGCATAGGAAACAGAACACATGCATATATGGAACTACAGTGGCTATTACAACGGCATGCAGGTTAGATTGATAGCAACATGCTAGCAATGATAGTATTTCAACATGGAACATTAATAGAAACACATTTCAATATTTGTTGAACAACAGGACATATGTCCCAACAGTAGGTTTGGTGTAAAACATACCCATTGATTTGTGTGTTTAGATTATTGTTGCAGATATGATGGGGGGAGAGAGATGTCAATTAACAACTTGTATATCCTTGCAGTACTCACAACTTTAATGATCATTGCTCTAATCATTACTCTACAGGTATTATTACAATACCCTATGGCCTTGGTTTGGCCAGTGGTATGTTTGTACACAGTGTATAATTCAACCATCTTATAGCTATTTTCTACTTCTCTTACCTGGAAGACCTGTGGGGGGAATGTTTGTTAACACTACCTGACTGTTTCTACACATATTTCCAAAATCCCAGTTAAAATTATGCATACAGCTTACTACCACTCCTGGGATTCAAACCATGGCTGAGTCTACTAAAATACAACAATTTATGTTTCATCAGATTGAGCTATTAAGAAACTGCTGTCTCGTTCTTCAGTGTTTTATGTCTAAGTCTCTCTTGGTTGTATAATCTGACCTTGTAATTACAACATTCTTATACAGACATTCCTAGACATATTTTTTATGTAGCACAGTGTGGGAAACAGTGGTTAACACAACGTTACTATTCAGTTATCAGATCTTGGTGAATGCAACATGTCAGGCCATACAATACCAGAGTAAACACAACCAGTCCAGGATTTAGACCATTATTGCCAGGCAGTTACAGTTCTCTTACCTGGAAGACCTGTGAGGGGGGGGGGGGGTGTTTGTTAACACTACCTGACTGCTTCTACACATATTCCCAAAATCCTAGTTAAAATTATGCATACTGCTTACTGCCACTCCAGGATTCAACCCATGGCTGTGTCTGCTAAAATTACAACCATTTGTATATCATCAGAGTGAGCTATTGAGAAACTGCTGTCTTTTCCTTTAATGTTTTCTGTCTGAGTCTCTCTTGGTTGTACAATCTGACCTTGTAATTACAAAATTTTTATACAGACATTCTAGACATATTTTTATGTAGCAGAGTGTGGGAAACAGTGGTTAACATAACATTACTATTCAGATATCAGATCTTGGTGAATGCAACATGTCAGGCCATACAATACCAGAGTAAACACAACCAGTCCAGGATTTAGAACTTTATTGCCAGGCAGTTACACTTTTATTTAAATATGACCTATATGGGACTATTACTGTCATATTGTCTGGGTTATTCAATACAAACCATACACATATTTTATACTGCCAGGTGACATTTTACTCCTTTACATTTATTTGGTATGACTACTGCAAGCAGGATTGTTACTCAACAGCCTCGTGACGCAGCCTTTGCAAACTGCTGGCATGGGCTTACTGGTTCACAGCCCGCTCAGCTAGAGCTGTAATGAAAATAGAAAAATATTTATGCACACCTAGCCATCACATACACAGGCTGGACTTTGGTAAACAGTTACTGCTATGAATACTTACACACTGCTGGGACATCTCCCCTCTCTCTCTCTTGCTTCTTGGACCTACTATTCCAAGAGCTCCCTCTTCCTCTGTTTCAAGTCGGCATAGTGGTGTTGGACCTACTCACCAGTCCGAGAGATACCAATAGCACTGATGAGATCATGGGTGAGACTTTCCCAGGCTTCCCCTTTATATTGGTAGCCCTGGTACTGGTCCTGCAGCAATCTCACGTTGTCTTTTTACCAGGAGTCCTACCATGACTTTGGACTCCTGTATGCCCCAGCACTGCACCTGAAAGCAAATACCCTCTCCAACACCTGCAATGCTGTCTACAGTGGAGAGCTACAACCAGTTATGAGCTGTATTCCTGCCTCCGGGGTTTAAATATGGCTGATTTCCCACCCTTTGCCATGACTGGATGGTTTTTAAAATGCTGAGCTAAGCTAAACTACAGGCAAAAACAAACTGATAAAAACAACTCAGGTTACCAACTCCAAAAAACAGCTTGAACTCCAATAAACCTCGCTTACAGCTCCCAAACACAGTAAATAACCGTGAACGAATGTAAAAGTTGTTGATTTATTAAGCGTTCTTTTCAAAATCCACTTTTCGTCGAGTACACCTTACTCAACTTCATCAAATACAAGTCTTAATAAAAATAAATACAAATTATTACAACTAATCGCTCTTTTTAACTTTAAACTAGAACACATGTTAAACACCTTCATTACTATTATTGGTTGAATGTGTGCAGCATCACTACGTTGTTTAAAAATTTAAAGATACATTGTAGTGTTTCTATTTGTTACAAACATATTGTCATTTCCATGAAACCACATAACTCATACTAGAAGTGCACCAAACAATAGTACAACTGTTTACTACCAACTATATTAAAAATTATACATATTATACATATTATACAAAATTATACAAGACTTGAAACTCTTCACTCGTAAACTGAATTTAGTGGCATTAATGGGTGAACAGATGAATAACAAAAGTGACTACTATGTGTCCAGTGTATACAATCCACCATTGCACCCTTTAATAGCACTCTTTGACCAAATATGTGAGCTGGATTTACGTACTGTTAGTGATAGGCCTTATGGCCCAAGAGTAGGTAGGACTTACCACCATAACATCAGTAAAGAGGATAGGGATAATTTGAGGTATTTATGCCAGGCCCCAGTATGTTTTATGAAAATGGACAAAGGGGGTGGCCTGGCTATTATGAACGATACTGATTACTATAATAGGATGTCAGACATTTTAGAAGGTCACACTTATATAGATGTGTCAAGGAATGAACTTAACGGTGCATATAGAAGAGCAAGAACGTTTATAGTAGACCTGTACATAGAGGCAAAAATTGATAAGACACTTTACAATTATCTAGTACAGCCAGCTCCGAGGATTCCAATACTTTTTGGAATCCCGAAAGTTCATAAACGTGTTGACTGTCCCCCCATACGTCCATTGCTGGATGCTAGCGACAGTATTACATACTCATGTGCAAAAGTACTGGACAACATTCTCAAGAAATACATCACCCTTGAACCGCAAATATCTAAAGGTTCATGGTCTTTTTTGGAGACTGTGAATAAGATCACCTTCAGTGAGGACGTTCTGTTCCTCACTATTGACGTGAAAGATCTCTACTCATCCATCCCCCATAGTGAAGGAATAGAATGGGTGTTCTATATGATGAGGCAACATAGAGCACCTGTAGATGAAATACACCTGGTAGAAGAACTTCTTGATATAGTATTGTCCTACAACTATGTTATGTTCAATACAAAGTTGTACCACCAGGAGGTGGGGGTGGCAATGGGCTCCGCTTACGGGGCTAGTTTAGCCAACTTAGTTATGGCATATTGGGAAAGAGAATACGTCTTTAGCCACCCCACACTTCAACATCAAATCCAATTCTACACACACTTTTTAGACGATACATTTATCTTGTTCAAAGGCTATGGAGAGGATTTATGAAATATGCTAGATGTGTTCAACATTAGTACAAACTTTTTGAAATTTACACACTTGGTGAATAAAGATAAAATAGCATATTTAGATGTAGAATTGAGTAAAGACTACCGGAATAGGATTTATATAGCAAAAATCTTTCGGAAAGACACCTATTCAAATGCCTTCCTCCAGTATACCAGTTGTCATCCTTCATTCCAGAAGAAATCTGTAGTGAAGGGCCAACTTGTTAGGGCTACTAGGATGGTATCTAGAGATGTAGACTTTGATGAAGAATGCGGTTTATTATACACTTTTTTCACTCAAAGAGGGTACCCTAGTCTATTTGTCCAGGAAATAATAGGAGAGGTACAGCATAAAAGAACCACAGGTGTTTACATCCCAATATTGAACAGCAACCATGTTGACAGACCGATGGAAAGAACAGTAAAACAACTGTTCAGCCCCTGCAGTTTTATTTGTACATACACTCTTGATTCCAGTGAAATAGTTACTATTATTTCTAAGAACTGGGAAATTCTACTGAGAGATGGGCAATTTAGATCCCTCTTCCCAGAGTATCCCAAAGTAGTATTTAGATGAGGTAGTAATCTGAAGTCAGTTTTGGAGGCTAAAACCAGGGCACCAAATAGCAGAGAAGGCATGTTTAAATGTTATATGTGCCATTTTTGTAAGTACATAGATGTGGGTAGTAGTTTTGAAATTAGAAATAGGAAATTCAAAATGAAGGGCAAATTTAACTGCCAAAGTAAACAAGTCATTTATTTAGCTAAGTGTGTTCTATGTCCAGCTTTCTATATTGGCAAGACCGATAGAAAGTTATGTGAAAGAATTTATGAACAAGTACTGTATTAATAAAAACAAACTTGAAAATGCACTGGCTAGACATATCAATGAGAATCCAGGGCATCAGTTTAACTTTAGGGTTATACAACAACTAGACAGTGAAGGTCGAGGGGGGCCTGAGTCACTCAGATTGGAAAGAAGTGAACTAATCTGGCAACTGAGACTCAATGCCTGTCACTATCCAGGTATTAATGAATTGAGCTCAATTATGTGTATATTACGTTTGAAGAATTTGGCCAGATAACATCATATATATTTTCTCTGATGAGTAGAGTTATCCACTATTGGAATCCGTAATAATTTGAGCGACTAGAAGTATTATGTATTATTTATGTTTTTTATGTACTATTTTTACTTGTTTAGGTAATATATTTATATTTATATATATATACATTTTGTGTTGAGTCCATTAAGTGTTTAGTAGTAACGGGTAGAACCCTAGTTTGTATGTAGGTCTAGTAGCTGACATATTCTGTACATACTGACGTCCGTGTTATTTATTCACTAGTATAATCGTGTGTTTTCGTTTTAGTTTATATATATATATATATATATATAGTTATATATTTTTGTAATTAGCTTAATTGTGATTTATTCTTTCCTTTCAAGTAATAAGAGTAATAAGATTTAGGAATGAGTAGTTTAAGTATAATACTTGTTTATTTTCATTTTTAGGGAGAAATAAACATACTTATGAAATGTTTAGTATATATAATTATGTATATAACCAAGTATTAAAAACATTTTGTAACATGTTTATAATATGGAATCCTTATAGTTTTTATACTATTTTGTTTCCAAGGATAGGTGAAAATATAAACAAAAAATAAAACAAAATGAATACATGCATAATATAATGTAGTAACACTCGGATGTTTTCAGAGTGATGGGAAGCTACGCTTTTCTTCACACGTAATCTGAGATATGTTGGTTAATTGTTTGATGCCCTATAAGTAGAATTAAGTTATTTATGGTTTGTAGTGAACAGGAGGTCATTTTTAAAACATGTAAAACATTTTAATATACATATAGTTACATATTTAAGTCTTAAATATATGTATCATTTTTTATATAGTTGGTAGTAAATAGTTGTACTATTGTTTGGTGCACTTCTAGTATGAGTTATGTGGTTTCATGGAAATGACAATATGTTTGTAACAAATAGAAACATTACAATGTATCTTTAAATTTTTAAACAACGTAGTGATGTTTCAACCAATAATAGTAATGAAGGTGTTTAACATGTGTTCTAGTTTAGAGTTAAAAAGAGTGCTTAGTTGTAATAATTTTTATTTCTTTTTATTAAAACTTGTATCTGATGAAGTTGAGTAAGGTGTACTTGACGAAAAGTAGATTTTGAAAAAAACGCTTAATAAATCAACAACTTTTACATTCGTTCACGGTTATTTACTGTGTTTGGCAGTTGTAAGCGAGGTTTATTGGAGTTCAAGCTGTTTTTTAAACTACAGGCAAACCTCCTTAGTTAAGGTTGGCAGTGATTAAAGGGGCAGGTTCAGTATTGCTTACCAATGGGCAAATCTACTTAGGTGGGCTATTCATTGCTTAGTATTCATAGGTACATAATACTTGCACCCAATCAGCATAGTTGTGCAATGCTTAGCATTGTTTATGTTTTATTATATTGGACTACCACATGTATGGGATTGATTCATCATTCATTACATAATCTAGATTTATTTACCTTCTCTGACATCCCCCAGTGTGCTGTAATTAATTTATTCTTGTGTGACTATACTGTATGGGGCACTTGTGTTTATATGGGGGTTTCACCACTTTATTACACTGACACCTCATATCTGGGCCTAATACACTACTTTGGTTGAGAAAAATAAGTTACTTCCTGCATAAATATACAAATAAATTAAAATTGTAATGTTTACACATACAAAATGGAAATGGCTTTGGTGAGGCGCAAACCGTGAATGACTACATACAAGGAATACACTCTAACCACTACACTATTGCACTTATGCTTTGCTGGATGTCTATTGCTTTTGAATTTATCCTACTGTTTCAGCTGGGCTAAGCATAGGTAAGCAAAGGGCACACCCGCACAACTATGCTTAAACTTTATTGCATATGTACAAAAAATGTATTTATTGTGTTTTTTAATTTGTACCTTTCAGAATATCCATGCTAATGCTAAACCTGTTATTCTATCAATGTTCTGGCTTTGTAGGGACGATTGTCCCTTATGGCTTTGTCCAGATTCCTTACCCTGATGGGTTGGGGGTGTTACGAGCATTCTCGCTTGTTTTAAATTTCTGCAAGGCAATTCTAGTGTGCAGGGGGCATGTGTATTGTGAGAGCACTACTCTCAGACACACCCCCTGCACTCGTACACAGAACCATGTCCGTTTTGCAGCATGGCAGCATGCCTTCATGAATATGCATGGCACGCTACCATGCTACATGGGAACGGATAAGCTATTCCTGCACAGAAGTTTACTAAATCATGAGGTATGATTTTTAATAGTTTCATGTTGTTCATATGATTTTTTTTTTGTGTTTCAGCAGTTTAAGAATTTATGGCTTATAGTAATTGTTATGTGATTTTCATTGGCTAATTTGAATATAAAAATGCATGATGCTTTAATTGGGTTGTCTGATGAAGTAATGTTTTACAGTGAAAGTGCTCACCTTAATACATTTTTTTTATGTTTTATCTGAGTTGGTTTTATTTGATATTTTGAGTTACCATTCTCCCTGCAGGAGCACCACGTTGGTGTGTTATATATGGTTGTTTTTTCTCTCTAACTCCAGTGGTTATAACAGCTGTAAAGTACATTCTTACAAAGATCTGGCAGAGGTAGACATTTTGATATGCAGAATATAGTAGGGATTATATTTATTTAAATAACGACAACTACATAATAAAACAATTACATGGTACGAGGAATGCATTGATGAAACATCTGAAAAGTCAAGGAAAAGAAATTGTAAGCATTAAATTATGGAGCATGTTATGTGAAGTGCTTAAGTTGCTTTACAGATCTAATAAACGCTAAGTAATGACATTTTACAGATTATGCAGGCTATGTCTTAATAGGAATATTATATAGGGTGCTTCTTGTACAATTTGTGAAAGTTATAATGTGTGTAAAACTATTTAGAAGTTTAATCAGACCATAATGGAGCACATAGGTGACAGAATGATAATTTTATGACAAACACTTTTTATAACGATTAAAGGTAACATTTTTACACTTTTTTGGCCTGATTTCAAGTCACAGAAAGCACAAAAAAAATGCGTTACAGCTGAGTATCTAAGAGAGGATATCAGCAGGTAAAATAGTGCTTAAAGGTGGAAATGTAAAGCATAAAAGAAACAAGTTCAGTAGTTTATAATACAATGGCTGTAGAGCAATATACAGTAACATGAATTTATGCTTTAAAATGGCATTGGCTAGTGGACCCCCACACACACATCCCTTGCAAAAAAAACTTGTTTTCTGTGTTTTTATTATGTTTCGGCATTTGATTTGCAGTGAACACTGAGTCCCAAAAAAAAAAAAAACATACTTCATATTCATGTAGGAAAACCCATCCCTTGGACTTGGACTACAGCAACTGGGTAAGAGTCACTCTGAGAAAAAAAAATGTTTGGAATTTAAATCAGTTGACTAGATAAGCACCCTTTAGAAATTGTCTGTACATAAAGAGGCTTAGGAATGTAGTTTAACCCTCCTCATTGCCTACCTAACAATGTTATAGGAAGAATGTCTTGTCTATTTACTACATGCTACAGTGATTCCAATATACAAGCCAATAGTGTAAAGAATTCTATAGGGAAAAAGTACTAATCTTTATTCCTGAGCATGGATTGCTGCTCATATGTACTACCACTACTTGTAATTTACAAAAACTTTAATCCTTTCAAAATAAAATATGCAGATTCATTATTTTGACACAGGTGGAGACACCTCTGCTCTATTTAGAAAGTAGGATGGCTACCCATTGCCTTTCAGCAGATGCAACAATAATCCTAAAATACTCTACAGTTATTTGAACTCTGTTTGTGGTTGTTACGCCCATACAGATCTCTTTTCCCCTTTTCTAACAACAACATTTTAATTAACAACCCTGCTGAAATTATTGTATTTTCCATCTAACCTGGCTATTAAAGGCAACCTTCTGGCCACAAATTGTCGTGCTAATATAGACATTTTGCACTCATTTATTACTCAATATAACATCCATCATAATTGAGATGATTTATTTTTGTCCTCATATTACTAAAAACATGGTTGAGTTTTCCTTAAGGAAAATAAAATGTAACAGTGGCATTGGGCTGGACAATATACCTGGTGTATTAGTTAAAAATCTAGGCTCATATACGGTTGCCCTACTAACTATCATTTTTAGCACCATTTTGCAAAAATGTGTGGTTCCCTTTATGTGAAAAAATTATAAAAAAATGTGAATTTTTATATTATGGTCAATTACCATCCTATCAGTCTAACTTCCTTGTTCTACAATATTTCAAAAGATGTCTTTTGAACTTACTTGAGGGCAGTCCTAGATTTGATCCTGTGTTATATATCTGTCACCACAGCTTTATGAAAAAGCTTTCTACTTCCACTTGTCTAATACGTTTTTATGTTATCAGGTTTGTCGATAATGGACTGGATGATATTATAACATAATTAGATCTCTCCAAAGCATTGGATAGAGATCCACATTCATTTATGAAACTTTACATTAATAACTTTATATTAAATAGCATTAACTTATGACTTTCTAAGTTAAATATTTTGGTAATGTAATGTAAAAAGGCAGCCATTATTCAAACTAAGCTGATGTTCACTCAAGGGTCCCCTGAGGGTCTGTTTTAGATGCAGCACTTTCTATATGGTATTTTCCTTTTTGCCTACACATAAAAGTATTTGGACTGCTAAATGCAGAGATGAGTCTAAGTTAGGATCGGTTAGTACTAAGGACATTGATTAAAAATGTTCATTAACTATATTTTTGTGTAGTAAAATATTTCAGTAGAAATGGGTTTAACATAAATTTTAATAAGTGAAATTTCATGACTTTTGGGCCACTGAAAATGAAGCATGACATTTCTACTGGAAATACTTTCTTATTTAAAGCGCTCGGTGTATACATTGACCTCAAACTGAATTTCAAAGCCAATGGTTCAGTGGTCAAACTTAAAGCCTTACGAGTATGTGCATCATTACTTCGAGTCTAGCTTTATATTGAATATTTCTAGTTAATTTAACTTTTTAATTTGATTTATACATTTTACATACTTGCTCTGTACATTTCTCTATTTATTGATTTGCTGTCTTTACCTGTGTCATCTGGCAGTTTGTTAACATTACATTTTGAAATAGTTTTTGACTTATTGTGCAAAGTCATGACTGAAAAGAGGTATTGTAATCCAATTCACATAGATGTAATATAATTAAATAAGCAAATACATAAATATTATTTTGGGTATTGTGATTTTTAGTTTAAAGAGAGATATTATTTTTAGAAACAGTGCTTTGGTGTTTATAAGTTATATGAACAAAAAGATGTGAGAAGTTACTGTTTAATAAAATCTGGTATTTGAATCATATTAAAATCAGATTAAGTCTGAGTTTCATAAGGAAATAATGCAGTGGTAATTAGGAAATAAATGAAAGGTGTAGGGAAAAGTCATGAAAATAAGTAAACTGAATCTTACTGCACTGCAAGTTCATAGCACTCATCTATGAATCCTTGCCTGCATTTTGGTAAAAAGAAAGCTGGTATAAAACAAACAGTTAATAATATTCATGTTAGCATTCTTTTGACTACTTGAAATGTTAAATAATTTCCTTTCTGTTCTGTAAACCATAAAAAACTATATATTGCATTTGTACATATTCCTCATGTTTTAATTTGAGCTTTTAATAAATGTACTCCTACAATTTTTGATAACTGTCAAAATATATTTTACATTGCCATCACCTGTTTGACAAATAAGACTTAATTGTAACATCTCATTGAAGAATGATACATTAATACTGCAGTAACACCTTAAACCACCGTACAGTAGTACTTCAGATACATATAAGCACCAGGTGTGAGGTTAGAACCAACAAACTTGCCAATTTACCAACATCAAAGACGAGCCTACTAATTGTCAACAGTTGTAATAACTAGTGCATCATTCCCAGTAAATGTCATATTATTGTGACAGACTTACAGTAAAATCAGCAAGTTTAGGAAAATTCCTAAACAACTTTTCAAAAAAAATCACCATCATAAAATTATTGTAAAATTACAAACTGAACGTTATTAATAACAGTTTGAATGTCATTAAGAAATGACAGTAGTATGCCTGTTGATACATTTTTTTTCTATTCTTTCTATCTACAAGATAACATTTGTTAAAGTTAGTTCATGTATCTATACTAAGATCTCTGTAGCTTAAATGAGCTTATGTTCACTTCAAATACTTTGAATTATATCTCAAAAATGGGACAGTGATCTGTTTATTTCCCTCTGGCAAAGCAAGTATCTGAACAGAACACTTTGTGCAGGATCCAGACATGAAAAGTATCAAAGTTATTTGGAACTAGGGTACTAATATGAAGAGTTGTGGGCAATGTGAGTAGGAGGTGGCCTTTATATGACTAGAAATTCTGTGTAATTTATCTTGGACATTTCCTGTGGCACAGCTTCTGTATGGTTAGCTTCACTGTTCATTCATTTGTGGATGTGACCATGGTTTGGGTCATTCATTCATCTCTAAATGGCAGTATTGTCATTATTTCATCTCACACTGACACAAACACTCTCCAGGAGGGGCTGGCACAGACAAGCAACTGGTGTCAGAGCCATAGACTAAAACTAAATGTCAAGAAATGCATAATAGTATCCTTTGGGAAGTCATCCATCCCTGGTAACTATCATACTGACAACACACCCCTTAGAGTTGACTCAGTAGTCAGGGACTTACGAACAAACATAGATAGTAATCTAGCTTTTGATCATCACGTGTCAATAGTGTTGAGGAAATCATTCTATGCTGAACAACTTATAAACAAAGATATAGCTTCTAAATCCAAGGAAGTCATTGTTCCATTGTATTCAGCATTCATCAGACCTATCATTGAGTACAATGCTTCCTTTGGTATGTACCTAACTAGGCATATCCAACAACTGGAACATCCACAGAGGTTCCTCACTAAAAGAATACAGGGCATAAGTAATATGTCCTACGCAGACCACCTCAATGCCCTCTCCCTGTATTCTGTCTCCTACAGGCTTTTGAGGGGAGATCTATGCC
This sequence comes from Protopterus annectens, assembly GCF_019279795.1. Classification (NCBI taxonomy): domain Eukaryota; kingdom Metazoa; phylum Chordata; order Ceratodontiformes; family Protopteridae; genus Protopterus; species Protopterus annectens. The sequence goes on along the minus strand of NC_056730.1, from coordinate 498,860,175 downwards.
TGGCATACAGAGCATTATCAGAACCCACTCTGATGGACCTCCTGCATATTCACAAAACAAACAGCACCAGAATTACCCATTCCAAAGACTTAAACCTTTGCCTGTGATATAAATAGGACCTGCTAGAGACACAGGTATATATCCCAGAGACTACCACATCTTTGGAACAGGTTCTCCATCCATGTGAAGCAGGGATCCTCCCTAACCCAATTCAAGTGCAACTTGGACAATTGGATGGGAAACTGGAAATTCATTCCTGGTTAGGCACCTATGTCTCTAATGGACAGAGGTAACCTGTAAATGGTTAATCTCCCAGGCCCAGGCTTATACTTATCAAGGGTATCAGAACTTGTTCTAGATTTGGGATGCATGGCTAGGCTTGAAAAGGCCCTTTGTGGTTGTTAGCCTAGTAAACACCTATGACCCTATATTGGGTAAAATGGACATCTTCTTTTTAAAGTGGCTAGAATTATCATTTTTCCTTCTGTGTAGGGTGTAGTGGGCATGAGTTCATGTGGAAGTCTAAACATGGGTAATTATTTCTTCATGAATTGATTTTAGTTGTCAAGGTTGAGTCTGATTTTTTTATGATAGCTGTCTTTAGGACAGCTGTTGTAACTGCATGCATCGATGTTTGCAGTTTGACTTACATTTTTGAAAGTATTAAAAATATGTGCATTTTCTGCGGAAAAAAACATAAGGCATTTTATCCCCGTCCATCTGTTGTGAATATCTTTATTTAACAAATTGCCTTTTTTATACTTAATGTTGCAGATTATGAAAGCTAAATTTATAAATCTCATAATAATCCACTATGGAATTGCAAAATTTTTATAAGATTAACAATCTACCAGGGTTTAGTAAGAAGAAAGATTTCCTTAAAATTATTGTTGGAGCAATCCAGCCTCCTCATATTACTGCAGCAGCTCATAACCTTTGAGACAAGACTGCTCCTTTATAACAGCACTGGTGCAGTTGTTTATGCAGCCTTTATTTATCTGTTCAATGGAGTGGATTAATCTTCTCTTTTCTCCAGTTTTTTTTTTCATGTGATGCTTTCCATTGGTAAGAAATGCCTGAATAAGCAAATGAATGCTCAAAGTCATTTTTGCATTTTTTTTACATTTATGTTTTCTCGTTTGAGAAATTTAAATATTTATTTATTTATTCATTTTTATTTATTTTACATTTGTTGAGAGGGCTAGTCCAGCTGGATATATGTCCATTTTCAGCAGAAGCCCGGGGAGAAATGCTCCTCAAAAACACAGTAAAATTTATATATAAAAATGACAATATTTAACAGGTACAGGTACAATACAAAATTAAGCAAGTTTATACATGATAGATTTTACAGATGTGGGTACATTAAATATATAAGCAAATATTTTCACTTCAAAACATGTTTGCTTACAGAATCATATGACTTGTAACATTTGTTAGTTATAGATTTTACAGATGTGGGTACATTAAATATATAAGCAAATATTTTCCCTTCAAAACATGCCTGCTTACCGAATCATATGACTTCTAACATTTGTTAGTTATAGGTAGGAAATGTTGAAGACATTTTAAGGGTATTGATGAAGACATTTTAATAATATATAAGGCCTGTTATCTTTATGGTTTTCAATAGGCATTTAGTATATACAGTTAATAAGACGGGTGTCTTTGTGAAATAATAATGTGTAGTTAGTCTGGGTTCACACAGGGACATAACCAATGGGATTTAAGGTAGTTTTTCAGCTTGCTTTTAAATTGTATTAATGAGGAAAGGGAGGTGAGGTCACTGGGGAGAGAGTTCCAGGTTTTACTCATGTTATTAGAGAACAAAGAGTCACCAGCCATATTGTAGGTTTTACCTATTTGTACTAATATTTTATTAGATGAGCATAGGGTCTTAAGGTTGTTGTAGGGGGTGATAAGGTTGGTAAGAATTGGAGTGTTAGTAGGCTGGTACAGGATTTTATAGGCAACTGTTAATTGTTTGACTAGAAGTAAATTTGGCAACTCTAGCCATCGTAGTTGTTCATAATTAGTACAGTGATGGGTTCTGAATGCAGAGCCTGTTGCAAATCTAGCAATATTGTTGTAGGAGACAGCCAGTTTGTTCAAGTTGTTTTTTGAGAGGTTAGTACACACATATATATATATATATATATATATATGGGTCTATATGACTTGGTCGACAGTTCATATGATCGACTGTTTATTTGGTCGACAGTTCATTTGATCGACAAGCATTTGCCCCCTTCCCCAATGTTGTGTGACCCTGGAGTTGATATATATAGTTAGGGGGGTGTGGGGGGCACAGCCCCCCACATTGGGGGGGGTGGGGGGTGAAGCCCCCCACCTAAAATGCTTGTTGATCAAATCAACTGTCGACCAAATAAACAGTCGATCATATGAACTGTCGACCAAGTCATATAGACCCATATATATATATATATATATATATATATATATATAGGGGAGGCGTAGAGGAGGGTGGAGATTAAGTGTGTCTGGGCAATAGCAGCCCTTGCTAGTGGGGTGAGAAAGGATTTGATTCTATAGAGAGAGCCTAGTTTTTTGTTGACTGTTTTTATGGTACTGTTAATGTGAGTATCAAAGTTAAGGTTATTATCAATTTGTACCCCTAGTAGTTTTGTGGTTGAGTCAGGGGATATGATGGTACCATTGTTTGATGTAACAGTAAAGTATAGTGGGTAGGCCCTACGGGTAGGAGTAAAAAGTAGGAGTTTGGTTTTTTTGGGGTTCAAAATGAGGCAATGGTGTAGTAACCATTTCTCTACTGTGTTAAACACATTTTGGGTGAGGGACTGAAGGTCTGATGGAGTGGGGGCTGAGCATATTAATGTGGAGTCTTCTGCATATTGTATTGAGGTAGCTTGAGGAATTACAGACTGTAGGTCATCGATAAAAATAGAAAATAGAAAAGGTCCAAGTATAGAGCCTTGGGGGACACCGAGTGCAATGGGGAGATGGGGAGATAAATTGTTCTCCCACAGAACAGCCTGTTGCCTATTGTTTAAGTAGGATTGAAACCATTGTATAGCCAGTGCATCTAGAGATAGGTTTTTGAGCATGTTTATGAAAAGTTGGTGGTTAACCATATCGAAGGCTTTAGAGAGATCAATAAAGAGGGCTGAGGATAGAGTGTTGTTATTGCGATTTTTGTTAATACAGTCAGAGAAGGATAAAAGGACAGTTGTAGTGCTGTGAAATGGCCTGAAGCCATGTTGGCAGTTAACTAATAAGTTGTTATCTATTAGGTGTTTTAACAGTTGCCTATGAATGCATTTCTCCATGATTTTTGCCAGTGGAGATAGTATAGCAATAGGTCTACAGTTGGATAATTCCCTGGAGTTTCCACCTTTATGCCGGGGGATAATATGTGAGATCTTCCAAATAGATGGAATAGTTCCCTCAGAGATCTGTTAATCAGAATGGAGATGGGGTAGGCTATGGCTTTTGCAGCTTTTTGCAAATATTCTGCAGGTAGGAGATCAGCTGCGGGGTGGTAGGTTTGAGTTTCAGAATAAGGGTAGAGATAAGGGATGTAGGGACAGGTTTGAGATGAAATGAGGGTGGTAAGATAACAGTAGATGAAGTCAGAGATGAGCTGTCAGGAGTTAGTTGATTGGCAAGAGACTGAATGGTCTCAGTAAATAATGTGTTAAAGGTATTGACAATTTGCTTTGAACTATCATGGTCAGTACCTACTGGGGTCAGTGTGACAGAACGGCCTGGGTGTAAGTGTGTTAATCCCTGCCCAGAATTTTTGTGGTTTGTTTTGCTGGGTATGTTGGAGTTGAATGTAATAGTTTCTTTTGTCTGACAGAATGGCTTTTTTGTATCATTTCTTAGCTGCCTGACTTATAAATGATCCTCTGGGCTTTTAGTAGAAAGCCACTTGGCCCAGACTTTATTTCTGAGGAGCATTTTTTGTTTGGCTGCTTTTAAGAGCCAGGGAGCAGGTTTATTCCTAGTTCTAATGGTCCTTTTTGGTGCATGGAAGTCTAGAATACCTAAGAATTTTGTATTAAAGTAGTTTTCTGCTTCCTCTAGAGGTAAGGTTTTGAGGGGTGACCAGTCGCATGCTTTAAGTTCAGTTTGGAAGATGTCAGGGTTAAAATTTGTGTTGCTCCTTATTGTTCTATAGGTTATTGGGCTGATTATGAAGTTGAGTGCATGGTCACTTATATCCTCAGGGAGAGTCCCTACTTTGTAAGTTTGGTGATGTCTATTTATCAGATTCCATTCTAGGGTGCTTTCATTGTTATTGAGTTTATTGGTCCTTGTGGGGGAGCTAATAGTTTGAGTGAACCCGTGTAGGTTAATATGAGTAGAAGGCTGTTCAGAAGTACAGCTTTTCCAGTTGATATTAAAGTCACCGAGTACTATTGTTTCTTGGGGATAGTTGGTGGAAAGCCAATTTAGGATATTTTCTAGGGTGTTAGAGTTATTCCCTGGGGGAAGGTAGACAGCAATAATATAGATGGATTTACAATTATTTAGTAGAATTTTGGAGATATGTATTTCTTCATTACTAGTTACTAGTTAAAGGGGGTTTAGAGTCAACAAAGGTCACCTGTAATCCAGATTTGTATAGTATAGCTACTCCACCGCCCTTCTTAGCTTTTCGGTCTAGTCTCAAGATGATGTACCCTGGTGGTATAAATTCATTGTCTTGTATAGATGGTTTGAGCCATGTTTCAGTGAGACACAGGATAGCAAATGAATGCACATCCATGAGAACATGTAGGTGGGCAATCTTATTATTTATGCTCCTGATGTTAAGATGGGCTATCAATAGTGAGCTGGGAGGTCTGGTAAGGAACTGAGTACTAATGGGGGTTGTGTTATGCATCTCTATGGTCTTGATAGAATTTGGACCTGGATTGGGATGTATATCTCCATCTATTAAGGATTGGAGTTGAATTCTAAGTGTAAGTTGTAGAGGTTTACATGTTATGAACTGAGATCTCCTAGCTTTTGGCCTGTAGTATCTGATGTGAGTTGGTCTGTGATATTTTGCCGGTAGATATACTATTGTGCTGGTTGTGTTTGAATGGCTTTGAGAGTGCGCTAATGGTGGAGTGGAGGTTTGCTTTGTTAGGTAACAAAGGTTTATGTGGAGATGTTCATAAAATGTAAGTAGATAAGATATAGAAAGAATAGGTATGAGGGAAGATAGAAGTAGGATCTTCAGGTGTGGAGAGGTTGATATGAATGTCATTATAGCACAGTTGTATATAGGGTAAAGATAAGGGTAAGTTAGGTGGTTTACTAAGATGATACTTGGAAATGTTGGTTCTGGCACTTTAAGGACTGGGATCTATGATTGGTAGTTAGTATAGGGGTGTGGTTTGGATGTATAAATGTAGGAGCACTGGGAGTGGGTGGGAAATGGGGGCAGGGTAAGGGAGCAGAGTGAGCCCACAGGGCGAATGGAGTGGGATAGAGCCAGTGAAGGAAGAGGACCCCAAGAACAATCAATGAAGAGCTGACTGCTGAGGTTGGAGATGGGTGTGGAGGAGAGTGAGTTATAGTAAAAATAGAGGAGGGAGCAGGACTAGGATAACAACAAGTAAAAGAAAAGCAAGGGCAAGGTGCCTGATAAATATATTTCCGAACAGTGGGATAGATTTACAAAGCAAATACTAGGAGAAGGATGCCATCTACTGGACAAGGATAAAAATGCAAGTAGCTTTACAAGAGTGTTGTCGGGTCTAGGAGTAATGGAGGGTAAACAGGAGTTAGCTGCAGAGACTACACGTGGGTAGTTTGTTAATGTTTAGGAGAAGAGAAGATTAGAGTAGGGCTGCTGGCTGTCCTGGCTAGGGAGCAGACTTCAATAACATGGAAATATATAATTAAAGTATATTTTTTAATACAATAGTTATGAACACATACTTTCTTGGTTCCTTGTGGAAATGAGGCTTAGGGAGAGGATACATTGATTGATGTCAATATATTGATCGATGTCCTCAGGTAACTGTAAAAATCCTTCACTGGCACCTGCCTGTGGGCCATTTTGAGGTTTTTTCAAAAATCAGACAAATTACAAATTTCAAACCACTTCCAGATCTAGTCTTATAGGTTCATAGGTTCATAGCTGTGTATTAGGCTAATGGCCCTGGAGCCTTTAAAGCCTAGCCCATAGAAGTGCCCTGGCATTGTGCTGCTCAACATTAGTTGCCAGTGCCTTTATCAAGTATAACCACTGGAGTGATCCCCAGGGTGAACTTTCTATTACCCATCCACTCATCAAGATTCCTCTTGATGAGGGACACCCAGGTGCTCTGCTTGACATGTATGGGAAGTCTATTCCAGAGCATGGGCAGTCTCTGGGTGAGGAAGCTGTCCATCCACCATGTTCTGTTGATTGTGGTAATGAAGTTGAGGTCTCTGGAGCATGTCGTGTGGAGGGATTGGGAATTCTTTAGATGTAGCATTCTAACAGAGCTGGGTCAAACATGGTTTTGTAAGTCAAGCAGAGATCACCTCTAAGTAGGTGATATGAGACAGAGAATAGCTGGAGTCTTTTGGGTCTGTTTGTGTAGGACATGTGTTTAATGCCTAGGATCCTCTTTGTGAGGTACTTCTGTGGCCTCTCCAGCTGTTGCAGCTATCTAGTGAGGTACATGCCAAATGAAGCATTATACTCGATGATTGGTCTAATGAGGGAAGAGTAGAGAGAGAGAGAGATGATGACCTCTTTTTTCCTGGATGCAAAACCCTCAGTAATGAGATGTGCCACACAGAAGGACTTTCTGACCACAGTGGCAATGTGGTGGTCGAAGGAGAGTTTGCTGTCAACCTGCATCCCCAGATCTCTTATAACATCTTCAGTGTTCAGTGGGCTCCCATTGATGTGGGTGAGCAGGTGTGGGAGATTGGCATGATAGTTAAGGTGCTTACCTTACAGACGTAAAGTGCACAGTTTGATTCTAACATGGGGTAATTGGCTAGGCTTAAAATAGTCCACAAGGGCAATTAGCCTACTACTAATCTATGAACCTATGGTAATTAGTGGGAACTGAGTTTTTACCAAGGGGGATGACGATGCATTTTTTGGCATTAAGCTTAAGGCCATGGTTTTGACACCAGTCATTAGCCTCAGTGAAGCCTTTCTGTAGGATGTCTGCATCACTTGGGGAGTTAATAATGGTCCCCAGCTTGCAGTGGTCTGTGGACTTGGTCAGCCAGAGTCCCCTTGTGTTGTTCTAGACTCCTGAGAAGTAGATGGTGAACAGGAGAGGACCCAGGACCGATCCCTGTAGGACTTCACTCATGACCGGTCAGCAGTCTGACTTGGAGTCCGCTACTTTCACACTGTGTGTACTATCTGTGAGCCAATTTGCAACCCACCTAGTGATAAATGGGTTGATGCCTAGTTTGGTGGGTTTATCAATAATTCCTGAGTGAGGAATGATATCAAAGGCCTTGGCCAAATTGAGGTAGGCTGTATGCACTGCCTTACCTTCATCCACAGCCCTGGTGACTGACTCAAAGAAGTCAACCAGGTTGAGCAGGCCTGATCTCCCTTTCACAAAGCCAAATTGTGTGGGTTCTAGAGTTTAGAGATTTCCTGTATCTTTGTTAATCAGGTCCCTGATGATATGCTCCATTGCTTTACATATCAGACTCATCAGGCTAATGGCGTGATAATTCCCAGGGTCTGTAGTCACTCCCCATTTATGGAGAGGGATGACTGTAGCAGTGCGCTGTTTAGGTGAGGCTATGACTGAACAGAGCACAGATGTGGTGCTAGTTCAGATTGCAGTTCATATAAAACACAGCCAGGGATATAATTGGGTCCCATGGAAGCTGTATTCTTGGCCTAGGAAAATGCCACTTTAACCTGTGCTGCAATAATGCTGGGTGCCTGGCATTCTTCCGGTATTGTGAGTGGTCCTTTGGGGGGGTAAAGTTTGCACTGAATCTGTCAGCCAGTATGTTGGCAATATCTGTTGGCTCAGTATAGGAGGTACCATTGTGCAGTAACTCAGAGCAAATCTGGGTATTGTCGTGGAGGTTCTTGATATATATACTGGAGTACATTGGATGAGAAGTATGAGTGAAAATATATGAGAGGAGTGACTAGAAAGGATTTATATATAAAAACTGAGTAATTAGAAGAGGTTAGATAAAGGATTTCAATAAGAAATTATTTCATGTGCTGTGGATATTTTTGGCATTTGGAGGATGAAGATAAGTGGGTATTGAGGAACTGAAGTATGATGCGAGTGAATAGCATGAACATGATCATATTTCCATCACAAGTTGTTTAAGATGTTTACCTGTTATGAGCTTTTGGATATGTTTTTGAGTTAGTTAGATGGAGTTACAGAATTTGGATATATAGGCAAAGTAGAAGAAATCACCTGCAGTGTTATTAAATTTGATGATTAGTAATAGGTGTTTGTTGCATGAAGGCTTCTGTTGCTAGAGCAGTGATGAATTTTATTGATGTTGCTAGGGAATTTATCTGATTTGTGAATTAGGTTATGTGCACTTGATAACTGAGACAATGATACATTATGTTGCAGTTCAATCTATTGGAGATGTTTAAGGGATAAACAGTGTTGTGTTTTGTATGGATTATTAGCAGCAAATTTTGGTAAAGTAGGCAGCATTGGGTGGCTTGCAGATTTATAAAATGGGTGCGCTCTGTAGAAGTGTTGGGAGTAGGTAAGTTGTGACAATGGTTTTCCTATTATCATCTCTAAGGTAGGGCTTTATGCTATAGAGGGTTCCATTTTTTTACTGCTAGTTTTAGATGAAAGTCAGATTTCATATTTTCATTGATCGTGATCCCTAGAAGTTGTATGTGGGTTACAAGTTCATTTTTGGTAGGGGGGAGCTTGAGAGGGCCAGACCTGGTGTGTATTTACAATTGCCCATCCATTCATCCAGACTATACTTAAAAGGCTACTTTACTTTACTTTACATACAAAGGAAGTCTATGCCATAAAAGAGAAAATATTTGAGATATATGTTTATCTAATCAGCAGGTCCTATTTATGTTTCAGTGGAAGTTAAGATCTCTTGAATAGGTGTTGAGGGTGTTACTAGTTTTGCAGATGTGCAGGAGGTCACATAGTACTGGATACTTAAAGGCTTTCTAGACTAGACAGAGCACACAGATCAAAAATCCATAGGAATGCAGTTTAAGTTGGTCTGGGTAGCTCAAGAAAATCTTACTCTTGATTCCTATTGAAAATGTTTTTTTCTCTCTCAAGTCGAGTCATACACTTAGACAGGTACATATCAAAAGACCCATTATCCTCTGTTCTGGGCCTAATGAGGGATGAGCAGAGAGGGATTATAACTTCCTTATATCTGGAAAATACCCCTGGTGAGTACCCTGGCAAAATAAAAGGATTTTCTTACAACAGTGGATATATGGTAATCAAAAGATAGTTCATTGTCAGCGAAAGTGCCCATGTCCCTATTAACTAAATCAACTTTTAAAGGGATGTAACCTGTGTGATAACTGAATGGGTCCCAGTTTTTCATAAGGATGCAATGCTGTGTTTCATAGCATTTCATTTTAGGCTGTGGTCCAGACACCACTTATTGGTGCATGTTAGCCCCTCCTGAAGAATCTGAAAGTCAGCTGGGGAGTTAATGGCAGCTCAAAGTTTGCAGTTATCTGCAACATTTGTCAGCCATGGCCCCTTTATGTCAGCCTTGGTATCAGAGAAGTAAATAGCAAAGTGAAGTGGTCCTAGGACTGATCCATGGGGGACACTACTGGTAACTACACTGTTCAAAGACAATGTGCCTCCCATACCTCCCACACCAATAGACTGGGTTTGGTCACTTAGCCAGTTGCTACACAATGGGTAACATACAAGTTTACATTTAGCTTGATTAGCTTGCTAAATATGGGATAATGACAAAGGCCTTGGCCAGGTCCTGTTAAGCACTGAGAACCAATCTGCATTAGTGAAATGTTCAAGAAAGCCAACCAAATTCAGAAAGCAGGTTCTTTCTTTAACAAACCCAAACTGGCTTGGGTCTAAGGCTTGTAGACTGCATAAGTCATTGTTAATAAGTTCCATAGGGATGTGTTCCACTGCTTTCCAGATAAGGCTGGTAAGGCTTATAGGTCTACAGTTTCTAGGATTAAAAGTTGACCCCGACCCCCCCATTGTAGAGCAAGGTGACTACTTTAGTTCTCCCTTCCTCTGGCATTAATCCGGTGGAGAGGCTGAGGATGAAAAGGCTTAGTAGTGAGTCTACTAGACAATGCCTGGTGTTGACAAGTTAACAGTTTGGCATATTATCAGGACCCATGGAGCTAACAGTTTTGGCCCTAGAGAGAGCTTTGCGGACCTGCTCAGAGATGATCAGAGGAGGTGGTGTAGGTGTGCTAATAAGTTTTGGAATGTTGCGGGGAGATGGGGAGTATATTTGGAGCTAAATCTGTCCACTAATATGCATTGATTTCACTCTATGTATATACTATGTGTACTTGCTATTCATGGAGCTTTTATCCCCGGGCCGCCACTGAAAATAGGCTCATCACAACCAAGTGGACTACCTTAATAAACAAATGCAAATAAATAAATAAATAAATCAATAGTTATGTCCTCAGGGGATGAGTAGGTGTTGCTGTTGTCATGTATTACCTCTGAGTATTACTGGGCATTACCTCTAAAGCTTTGAGTTTACAATTCTCAATTCATGCTTTCTTTTGGAGAATGTAATGTTGTTTGTGAGTTCTTTTTTGATCATTTTGAATTTATCTCTAGATGATGTGGTAGGAAGTTTGCATTTATGAGCTATGAGTTTCTTCCTCTTAGTGTACAGTTTGTCTAGACTAGTATCCCACCATAGGAGTTTATTCCTGAATTTGGCATTGTATTTGTTTCTTGTGGGGACAGATGCCTCAAAACATGCTTGAAAGTGGGCATAGAAATTATCCACAAATGTGGTAGTGTGTGTGATGGTGCCATTTAAGTGAAGAATGTGCTTAAATTTCATCTGGTCATCTACTAGCTGGATTAGGCTTGCATTAGAGTAGTCTGAGAAGACAGTGTAGTTTTGTGTTATGTCAGGTTTTACCCTCATAGTGAGTGTTACTAAACAGACAGATTTGACCAGTGATTTGGTAACTGTAGGTGTTGAGCATAGGGTGGCAATACTGGTGAGAATCAGGCACAATACTTTTTAACCCCTTGTTGGGCCTAGAACCAGAAGCTCAAGGGAGCTAGCATGAATAAAGTCCAGTAATCTTTGTGCTTATTTATTTGAGATATTTTAAGTTTTGCAGTTAATGGAGGGATATCTAAAGTCACCCAAAAGAATAGTGTTAGACCAGATAGGAAGGGCTGTAAGTATATTTAGATATGCTTCATGGGTTGCAGGTGACATGGAGTGCATATGGTAGTTTGGCTAGGGTCTATATTTTATCATCGAACGCTTAAAAAAGCGAATGCTGATTGATCGACCTAATTTAAGCGAAAGCTTACAATCTCAAACTGTCAGATCAGCGATTTTTTTCCCAGGGAAAAAAATCGCTGATCCAAAACACATACACACAACACAAGCACACCAAAAAAACAGAAATCCACATACATACACCTAAAATCTGATACCTAACCCTACTCTAAACTATGCACACACCACTTACCTTAACCCAAACCCTAACCCTAAGGTCCATCACTATCGCACACTCACCTCACCCGCTCCCTAACCCTAACTTACTTATATCCACCCTAACCCTCATGTCCACTCAATCGCACACACACCTAACCCGATCCCTAACCCTAACTCACCTAAATCACCCTAACACTCACATCCACACAATCGCACATTTACCTGAATCCGACCGATAACTTTCCACCACAACACTGAAAATACCGAAGCAACAGAAATGGACAACTGAATTCTTTCCCTAGGAAAAAATGTGAGTTTCTGCTGCTTCGATATTTTGCAGTTTCGCAAAAATAAGTTTGATCAATCAGCGTTCGCTTTTTTAAGCGTTCGAGGATATAATATAGACCCGTTTGGCTAACATAGGGTACTGTGTTCTGTTTACCATGAAAGGTTATGGAGAAGTTCAAGGTGATTGTCCTTCCACAAAAGTCTGGAATTGAGATGGCTTCTTAGGAATTCAGGCACTCTCCCTTCAATACACTGTCATTTCCTGTGTTAAGTCTGAAGGAGTGGTAGACACTGAAGCCCTGCACTGCGGGGGTGCTACTGCTGTTCTCAAAGCATGTTTCAGTAACTATGCAGATATCTATAGCTTTAGGTGTTAAGAACACTTGTAAGAAATGAATTTTCTTGTTTAGGCATCTAGCTCTGGAAGGGCTACATTTATATAGTTTTGATTTTGATTAACTATGTAGGTGATTTGAGGAGACTGACCTTGCCAAAAATAAGTACTATGGGGGAGAAAAAGGCCCTGGCCAATATATGAGGAAAGAGATGCAGGCCATCCTTCACAAAGCCACAGGGTTGTTGATCAACCATCCAGTGCTCCTGTCAGAATGACACCAATAGCTAAGCCAATAACTGAAGTCAATTATCTTTTGTTTGTATTTTAGTATTATTCTTGCCAATAGCAGGATACTGCTCAATACTAGTTTCACACCAGTTTTAGATGCATATTCTGAGAGAGCCATTGTGTCCTTCTCTTCATATGATCCAAGGAGGTATGTCTCAAGTTATTCACCCCCACATGTGCAATGAACATATCATATGCATAGTCAGAGTGAAGAGACATAAGAGCCCTAGTGAGACTGCAGAATATGCCACCGTAGATGCAGCTCACTGTCACTCTGTCTTTGCTCAGGCCTGCAAACAAAAAAGCCTTGTAATAACTGGGTCCAGAAGAGAGATGTCAGACCAACATGTAACAATAAATAAGCTTATTGTTGAGTGCTTTCATTCAAAACTTTGAACTTCATCAGACCAAAGAAACATACTCCATATTCCAATTTAAAAATTACTCACAAGTCAATCATGTGACAAGTTCCATCAAATCAAAATACAGAAAATACACTTACTTAAGCAATTGGCATCAAGAAAATGCTGCGCTGACCTCTGGCAGACCTAATACCCTGGTCAACCTCATGGGGTTACTGTTAAAGAACTATTTTATTTATTAGCGATGGGGGTGGCATATGCACCCATTTTTGTTAATTTTGTTATGGTCCACTGGGAAGTGGAATGCATCCTTAATGATAGGTTTAGCAAGTCCTGGTCTATGTATGTGTGATTCCTGGATGACATTTTTATTTTTTGGACTGGTACAGAAGATAAAATGTATGAATTTATTAGATACATTAATAATATTTGTGAGTTTTTACAATTTACTCATTATGTCAACAAAGATGTGATTACTTATTTGGACATCAAACTCAAAAAAGATTATCAGGGTAATAAATTTGTTTTGAATATTTATAAAGAACCCACTTTTTCTGATTCGTTCTTATATTTTAACATTTGACACCCTAAACATCAAAAGAAAGATGTGATCAAGGGTCAGCTTGTACATTTGGCTTGGATGTTGTCTGATTTTGACTCATTTTTAAATGAATGTGAGGTTCTTGTCAGCACATTTCTTAGAAGGGGTTAACCTTTACATTTTGTGAACCTGATACCCAAGGAGGTTATAGTTGAAAGGAGGAATGTTTTTACACCCCCATTATTTTGGAAGATGGTGTTGTTACTAGTTATAGTAAGCTATGAACATTTGGGAACTATATGAAGGTTTTCATTATGAGATTTACTTTGGTAATTTTACTGTTATTTTACATAAGAATTGGGCTTTATTTAATGATCATGTAAAAGTTATAGCTAAAATAGGTGATACCTTTTTAATTACTTACAGAAGGACAAATGTTTTAAGAATTACATGGAAAAGGGGAAGACTGTTTTTTTAAATCCTTGAGTAAACCAAAAAGTCGGTATGTTTAAGCGTTGCCACAGTCATCAATGTAGTTTTATTTTGGCTGGTGATTTTGTTCATGTTAGAGATAAAGCCATTCAAGCTAGGGGACATTTTACTAGTGCTTCAATAATTTGGTGTATTTAGTCCAATGTCAGCCTTGCCCAGTATTTCAGTAAAAATAACAAAATAACTCCAAGGCACACCACTGGTTGAACTGACAAGCGACACACTTTAATGATACAATATAAAAACAAAAAAGAGTAAGCGCTTTCACATTGCACAGAACGTTCTTCAGACTGTACAAGGTTCAAATTCAAAATTCAAATAAATAGAGATAATACATCACATGACTCTTTAATTAATTACTATCCAATCAATCCTAAAAGCTATACCACACTTCCTACATCACTAGGATAGCAACATCTGAATATATAATAAAGCAAATCAATATACTATAAGGCAATCTAATAAATATAGTATTATATATTATAATAAACCTGCCCAGTATTTTATGAGGGCAAGACTGATAGAAAGATTTCTGAATGGGTTTACAAACACTTGTATGATATTAGTAAGGGTAATAACACCAGTGCTTTATTCAAACATATTAAAGTTAATGAAGGGCACGCATTTTTGCTTTTAGTTCTTGAAAAGGTTTTACATAATCCCTGTGGTGTATAGATGGGTGAATATGTAGAATGTCATGAATTGTTGTGGCAATTATTTTTAAATGTCACCATTTTCCCAGGTGTAAACAAAAGTTGTTCTATTAATTGTCTTCTAAGGCTGAAGCATTATGAGGGTTAATGTAAAATTTTAACAAATATATTTGTGGACAGAGTGTTTTTTTAATTATCAATTGCTTAAGTGAATATATTTTCTGTATTTTGATTGAATACAACTTAGCACATGACTGACCTATGAGTGATTTTTAAATGGGAAATTGGAGTGTGTTCATTTGTTCCGATAAAGTTCAAGGTATTGGACGAAAGTGTTCAACAATAAATGTACTTATTTATTGTTCCATATTGGTCTGACGCCTCTCTTCCGGGCCTTGTTGTTATGGCGATTTTTCTTTGGTTGATTTGGTCCATTCCTTGTAGTGTCTGGGTTTTTTTGTTTTTTACTAAGTTTGCTCAGCCTAGATTGGTGCATCTCTTTGTCTGACTATGTAATAAACTATGACATACAGTCTCAGCCTTGATGCCTTAAGGACTTCAGCCTGCCAGCTGAGTGCCTCCTTTTAGTAGTTGTGTTTTTAGCAATGTCTGTTCACGTTTTTTGCTTCTTAGTGTAATGCTGAGTATTCTTTTTACCAAACCTTCATCTAGGAGGTCTTTGTCATTTAGGGAGGGGCTTTTTATGAACCTCAGTGTAAGAAAGCGTATTTGTTTGTGTCAGACATATTAAGCATGGTTGTGTGATGTGGGCACCAGAACTGACAACATGCTAATTGTAGTTCACCATCATTGAAGAGATATTGGCCTCTTAGGTTCACAGATACTTGCACCTCTCACACACAGAGTCATTTATGGCAAGAATTTAACTCTTGTTAGTGAGCATGAGGGGCTTGCATTCCTTCAGTGTTCCTATTTCTAGCAGGTTGGCAAAAGATGGTGCAATACTTAGTGTCTGGACTAAAGGGAAGTGAATTTTTAGAAGGGTCTATATACTAAGGCACTAGGATGAGCAGAGGTTTAAAAATATGAAAAAAGAGTTAAACCTTCAAGGTAGTGCACTGTGCACTAAACATGAGGGAAGATAAGAGAAAAGGCAACTTAAGCTTTAGTAGTCTATGGGAAAGAGCTTCCCAGATTGATCTGCTAGTGCCCAGTATTACACACAGATGAGATTAGACTGGGAGGAGTTTCCAGAAGCAATTTATAAGTAAGGGCACTCAACTCAAGAGCAACACTCATTAGCAAGGTTAGCAATTAGCATTATGGATCAATGGAATACAGTGGGAAAGTAAAAGTATTTAAATAGTTTACACAACTGATACCTTTATGCTTATTGACAATATCGATGAAAGAGAAGAGGGAGTGGCTTTGGTAGCTAGATTACCATAAGGAGTAGAAAGCAACAGAGACACTGGTGTTTAAAGTTAAAAAAGGATGAGGGTGGGAGAAAAATCAACAGAACAGTAACAATTCCAAGATGAAATCAGATGCGAATACTTGTATTCCAGAAAACCTTTCTCTCACCAAGGCAATGTACTACAGCTGGGGTCCATGAGTTAACTGAACTAAAATGTTCTAGTCGGAATAATGCACTTACTGGTTAAGGTGTTTGCCTTACAAACACAAGGTGCAGGGTTTGAGCCTCACAAGGGATAATTGGCTAAGCTTAAAATGGCTCGCAAGGGCAGTTAGCTTAGTACTAATCTATGAACTTACAGTAAAATCTTTTGACAGATTTTTGACAGAATATAAGAATACAGCCGGTGCAATATAGTTTTTTGCTTTCCTGGTACTGAAGTACTCCTTTTGTTTAAAGATGCATCCATCTGAAGAAGTCTTATTCCAGACTAATCACATAGGAGCAGCTGTGAATCATGCAGTCAATGTTGAATAGATCGTACAATTTCTTGTTTTTTTACATATTCTTGGCATTACAGATTAGGGTTAACTTGCTTGCATACCAGACAATGGTAGCATGTTTACTTACAGTGTACTGATTGCTTATGAATATGTTGAAGAAAAGATTGATCCTAAAATAAACCATTGGGGGTCACCCACTGCTGTGACACGTACCTTAATACAAAAGTTAATTTTGCTTAATTTGTTCTTCCAACAGAATTATAACATTATAATTTGCTATAATAATTCTCCTAATGTTGCTGAAGGAAATGTTCACTTGTATTGCTTCCTCTTGTACACATTTTGTTATTTTTTTTTGCATACAGATGTTTTAGGTGGAACTTTGTGGAAAGTTGGAGCTACTCCATAGTTTAATACAATTCTTGAACTGTTTATGGTTATGTCATGTCCTTTGTAGTTATGGACACTAAAATAAATAAATAACTAAACAATAAATAGCTTGAAACAGTATAAATTATTATACTCCTCACAGCTTCTTAACTGGCATAGGTTCACTTTCAATCTGATACATTAAAGTGCAAGGCATTATACATAAACATTAGAGCACATCAATCAGAGGTAGACATTTACAATCAAGAACAGATCAGACACAGCTCAAACAGACATTACCAGTGCTGGAATTCAGCAGGTTATATATTCTTTGCTGATACTATGCACTGGTATGACTGTTGAAAGAATACAGTTTTAGTAGACTGTGGCTAAAGATTTTCTGATGGAGCTTAGAAGATGCTAACAAAAAAAAATCAATATAAAATAAACTCCAGAGGACTGAATAATTAGAAAATAAAGGACAAAAAAATGTTAAATAGTATTTATGAGGACTTTGTAAGTAAAATATAAACTAAATCACCCATGAGCACTTTACAGTTTATAAAACCACTTTTCAGAGAACTGATAGTGGAATAGATAGAAGAAAGAGGAGTTTTGAACTAGAATTCTCAGATAAACATATAGGCAGAATCTCAAACGTATAAATGCTAAGCTATTAAGGAATGAGTCATCACCAAACTGTATTATGTGCCACTAGCATACATAAAAGTTCATGCCTATCAAAACTGAGGGAGCAAGTCATCAGCATGACAGCCAAATAAAACAGTCAGTGAAACAGTAAATCTCTAGGGATAATGGAAATGTATCAAACTTTCATCACCAAAGCAACACACCTGTGTGAGCAATTAAGTTTCATATCTGAAAAAAAAATGTTGATTCTGACATATGTTGTGGGTTCAGACTTCTCATACTGCTTTTAGATCAATCTTCAGAAATGGCAGTTTCATACGTGAAGGTAACTTTAATATTAAGGAAGTGTAATTATAAATATAAGTAATCACAGAAAGAAGACAGGAATATAGATACGTTAAAGTAAAGGGGAAACAAGCAGGACAGTCAGAAAGGATTAAAGAAAAAAAAATATAGTGAAAAAACATGGCTGGGAAATGTATATTTTTATATGTTCACAGGAGAAGACAAGAAATATTAACCAATTCCTTTTACAGAGGAAAAGATCCTGAAATAAATCAAGAGAAAATAAAGTTTCCCAAGGAAAAAATCTTATGATGGAATTCACTGAGGAAAAGTCTCAGAGAATGCAGAAAAAAGGGTAATAACAAATGAAGTTTGGTAAACCCATTTGTCCAGGGACATCTTGAAGAGGAGGTTAGACAATATTAGTATGAGTTAAGATGGTGGGGGGATGAAAGGGTTAAATGGGAAGAGGGATGATTGGGAGGAAGTGAGGTAAAAGGGGAGGGTATTAAGGGGTTTAAGCTAGTGTAGTTGGGAAAGGGAATCACATTTTGGCATGAATTTGCTACAGCAAGTACTATGTCCCAGACGACCTTTACGTGTTCCTGTTGAACAGGTAGGCCTTGGGGTATTGGCAGGTTTGCTTGTAGGAGGCAGGTGGTCTGTATAGGTAATATTTTTTTTTCTCTTCCTCTGTTGTATATATTCCTGGGAATAAGTGGGCTATTATGCTGTTGGGGTATGGCTGTCAGTTGGGGGTGGTTTGCATGGCTCCTGTTCACCTTTTAGCTAGTGCAATATTGGGTAGATGTATAGATCGCATGAGATCTGTACAATTGGAAGGACTGTATGTTAAATTTAATATGTAGGTGGCAGTAGTGTGTGAGATTTAAGAGGTCAGTAAAGGTGGAGCTCATGGGTACACAGTAGTAGTAATTCTTAAGCAATCGGGACACAGCAATAATTAAGATGGATTAGGCTCAACAGTGGGGACAATTTTTAAAGATTGCTTTTATAGACTTGAAGGTTGATGGAGTAGCAGTTTGCATTGGCATGAGTTTTCTGAAGGGGTAAAATCAGGGGCTCGGGTGTTTGTCATGGTTTTCGGCTTCAATCTTTAATTGTTGTCACTGATTTGCCGGAGAATCAGCATTTTGTAAACATGGGACATAAATAAGAGTATTATGCCATACGGTTATTTTACAACACTACAAATCTACGGAAACTGTATGAAGCTTGTGAGCTGAGGCATTGGAAGTAACAGATAATGGGTTGAAAGCAGATATGATGGATGTCAGGAAAAGGGGCTAATCTTGTGGTGGAAATGTGCTAATTAGTTCTTTGTTTGCTGACAAT
Organism: Protopterus annectens; assembly: GCF_019279795.1. Taxonomy (NCBI): domain Eukaryota; kingdom Metazoa; phylum Chordata; order Ceratodontiformes; family Protopteridae; genus Protopterus; species Protopterus annectens. The sequence continues at coordinate 498,841,059 of NC_056730.1, read as the reverse complement.
CAAGTACAGTATGTTTCTCATTTGGAACAATGCTCATTGATGTTTTGTTGTCAGCATGGTATCTGATGCACACCTTGTTATGCAAGATTGAATTATTTTTCACTAAGAACAATGGTTTTTGGGTTGCAGATGTAGTAACATGGTTGTAGCTTCATTTTCTAAGATGTGCTGAGCCTAAAAATCAGTTGCAAGTGGACTCTGCTGCAAATCTGTTACCCCCCCCCCCACATTGTTAGTAATGATGTTGGGAATGCTTTCCAGAGGAGAGGCGGTGGTATAAGAGTCAGCAGGAGGCTTTGTATAATCAGTCAGGGTAGGAGTCGGGCATTGGCAGTTGTATGTTGTCAAACCTACAATACAGGGGAAAGTCTATAATGCTTCTAAATGATGCCTGTTCACTGCTCTAATTAGGGAAGTATGTTACATGGTAGCACCAGAACATGCAGCTAAACATGTGCTTATGTGTTCCACACATAGCTCTCTGCCAGTCAGGGGCAAAAAGAAAGATCAGGGACACTTTTAAAATATTAGCACTAACCTGAGACTTTGACATCCTTGGGAGGATGACATAATGGTTAAGGTGTTTACCTTCAAAACACAAGGTGCAGAATTTGATTCTCGCATGGGGTAACTGGCTAGGCTTCAAAAGGGCAGTTGGCCTAGTACTAACCTATGAACCTGTAAGAGAATGTGAATTAATATACATTTTCTGAAGTAAAATAAGTCTATAACTCTTAATTATTGTCATTATTTATGATTTGTAATTCACCACCTTTCCCCCAAAGTCACCAGTTTTAAGAGGGATTAAGAGGGACAGAGCTAAAATGTGAGTCAAAATCAGGGACAGTTGTCAGACATGGTTCCACGCATTGGGCAAAGTCTGCAGTACAGGAAATGGCAACAGCAAAACAAACGGGTCATACCTTTAATTAACACTAACTCTACAAAGCAACCTAACAAGACACAACCCATCATGGACATTATAGCCACATTCAAAAATCATATTCTATTACATAAGATGTCATGCTGCACATATGTAATTCTATATTAAATGTTGCATTTCACTGGACAGTGTTGTTGCAGGAGTTGCTGGGAAGAAAGTTGTTCAACATAATGCAACTCTAAATCATTTTCAAGAGCAATTAGAGGTGAGGCATTGAGAACTAAGATTAGAGGATAGTGACGGATATTTGAGTTTCTTATTTTATACCATTCAGAGGATACCTCACCCCCCCCCCTTTTTTTTTCTTTTTTTTTATGGCTTGCAAACACTCATTGCTCTAAGAGGTTGAAATATGGACCTTGTCCACATTACCTGGGATAAGAGGTTGGGAGTGTTTTTGTCAGAGTTTATACTTGTATCACTGCTTGCAAGCTAAGGGGGAACAGATGTACAGAATGTGGTGCACCTACTAATGGTATATTAACAGCCTCGACTGGGAAGGTTAAGCAGGTTATATTAAAAAAATAAAAAGAGAGAGAAAAGAGGAGAAGGAGAGTCCTAAGTCATAATTACATTGGAAAGAGTGATTAGGGGAATATGTTGGGGAATCTTCTTCATAGCACTCAATGTTAAGATATTTTGGTTTGTGGCAGTGAATTTACAGTCTCTTTTCTTTTACAGATCAATGTGAGGTGGGGGCACAGACATTGTGCCAATAGCTGGAGTGATGGGTAATGAGGTCGTAAAATGAGGTGTGCAGAGTTGCATCAGTCGGTAACCTGAAGGTGATGAATGATGTTTGGCTAGAGTGGTGCACAAGGATGGTACATGGGATCTCCCTGCAAGTGTTCATTAATCTATGTCACGCTTGTTGTGGTAGGGACTTGTATGGAGGCAAGTGAGGCTGAGTTGAGTTAAGGAGAGAGTAGAGCGGGTTCACTGGGTTGGGGGAGTTGTTCACAGATGGGGTAAAGTCATGATATGGCTCTGGATCGGTTTTTGTGAGGTATGGTAGTTGGGTTTGACCTTGCTGGGGAAAGGTTAAGCAGAGGGGTGCTGAGTGGCCGATGCTACTGTGATTGGATTTGGCATCTGAGGGCAGGTAGTCAGAAGGATGTATGTGATCGGGTCCCCTTTATGGTTAGGGAAGGGAAGGACAGAGCATTATAAGGTGAGGGAGGGGGTTCATAAGTTGCTGCAGTGTTTCACAATTGGGTGTCTGTTGGAGCATGTGAATGGGATTTCCATTTGTTACAACTGTTGGGTTGGGGGTATAATTTGGGGGGTTGGTTTTGTGGGGATAGCAGGAAGGATAACTGATGGTATCTCTAACAGTTTGGAGTGTCATTTCGGTCTGGTGTAGGAGGGTTATCATGAGATCAACTAGGTTACTGGGTGTTGGAGACTAGGGTTCACTTCAGTTGCATAAGATGGCTGTGGGATGGGTGGTGTCTGTCTGTGGAGGTGTACCACATTGCATTAAGGGTAGCGGCTTGCTGCAGGACTTTGGGGTACCTCTTTATAAGTCAAACATATGGTAGGGTGAGGCTATCTTATTTAGGTATGGATTACAGTGGTCGATGGATGAATTGTGCTGGAAAGATTTAGTTATTTGACAGGCTTGGGAGCGAGGTAAGGCAGTTCAGTTGGTTGGGAGGATGTAGCTAGGACTACTTCAGTTGCATGGAAAGGTTGAGTAAATTTATCTGGTTAGTGGTCATTGGTTTGAAGGGTTGCGGTAGGTTGAGAAGGAAGATGGACAGACTTTGGCTATTGTCAAGATGGGTTTGATGCAGGGATTGGTGTTGGGATAGGGAATTCAGAGGGCTACAGTTCTTTGGCATTTATGTTATTGCTGTATTTAGTTATCCTGAAAGTATTTTGAGGGTCAACATAGGTATGGATGGTCATTATGTATTATGCTTGTACTGGATAGTTGGAAAGATGGCAGCATTGCTTTTGGACATTGATATAGGGCTGCTGTTAGGTTGATGGTAGGCAGTTTGCCTTGTGTGGTTTCATGAGGTATTGGGTTTTCTGTTCTGGTGTTGCATAGGGCAGGCAATGTCCTGAGGCATTACAAGGTTAATATTGGTAGTGGAATGAGAAAAAGTTAGTTAATGTACAGACGTTATGCAATGATATGGTCATTATTTAGTACTGGGAAAGGGATCATTGGTTTAACTGAGTCAAGTGGTGGCTTTCAGTGCTCATACGACAGGGTTTTGGGGTTGTTAGGAATCTAGTTGGGTTTAGAGATGATGGGTACACCGAATGATGTTTGGCTAAACCACCCCCTTCCTTTGGTATGGGTGGTTAGGTTGTTGAAAGTCTGGTAGGAGAGAGGGGGAACATCCTGGTCAAGAAGAGGGACAGGCTTGCACTCTTCTATTCCCCCTCTGGTTTTGGATGTTTAAGTGGTAAATATAAGCAAGCAGAGGTAAGGACACTGCTTATTTGGTTGGAGGCATAATTCAATAAATGTTATTGAAGTGAGTTGTTGGACGCTGCTTCATAAGTAAAGTAAGTGAGTAAAGATATGGACGCTGCTTACTGGGTCAGGATGAGAGGTCACTCTGTCCTGATTAAAATTACATGGATGTTTATGCTGTGATTAAAATCAGCTATACTATGTTCAGTTGTAATTAATAAATACTGGCTATTAAAGCTATGCTATGGAAATTTAATAAAGGTCATCAAACGTCATTCGGTGTGATGTGTGTTTATTGAAGGGGACTGGGACAATAAATATTGTAGTAGGAGAAAGGAAGGATATTTATAGCTGCATGTGGGGAAATGTGATTAACCTTCAGAAGTATGACATTAAGACATACATAAATAAATACAAATATTTCAAGTACAGACATTAATGCCCTTCTAGCCTGCCAATATACCAAAACAGTTGTTCCCGTAATGTGTCTGGGATGTTCTTAAAAATATATAAGCTAGTACTTGCTTTAATGTCATTTGGAAGTCTATTCTGTGCATTAGCTTCTCCCTTAGAGAACCAGATAATATACTTCTCATTCCTATAGAATCTTCTACATACGTTGTCTGATGATTCTACTTTTTGATAACCCCAAACATTCCCAGAGGAAGTTGTCTCTAAATTCCCTATATACCCGAATATGATCTCCTCTTAAATATCTGTATGAGACACCGTTTAAGTACAGATATTTTAGTCTTTCATAATAACTTAAATTTTCACATCCATGGATGCCCTTGGTATATTTCTGTACTTTTTTGTTTACTCATGCTTGTTTTCTTATAAGGTTTCTATATTGTTATTCCATAGTCAAGTTTGGGTCTAATGTAATTAACATACAATGATTTCATAATTTCTGATTTTTTTTAGACTTTATAAATCTTTTATATAACCTACAGTTCTAAAACTATCATTAACCAATTGGTTGATATGATTAGAAAAACTCATAGCTGGATCTATCCATATACCCAGGTCCTTAAATGAGTCTACAGTTTCAATCACTGGTGCTGTATTAAATATTCACCTTTCAGTTTATGTCTCTCAAATCTCATATGCTTAGTTTTTGATGTATTTATCAGCATAGTATTCTCCTGTGCCCAAATGGTAAATTTAATCGTTTTTTTTTTTGTAGGCATGCCTTATGTGTAGTACATGCAGTCAGTTTACCCAATGTCTAGACATCGGCATTCAGACTGTAGGACACCTCAGATGAAAAATGAAAAAGATAGGTCTGAAAGATACAATCTAAACAAGGATGGGCCTGGGACAGAGACATGTGAGACACCCTCACTGTAGCCAAGAATGTCGTTTGTCCATTTGCTGTATGATACTTGCCATGCCCTATTTGTAAGTTATGCAGGTATCCATCTAGTCATGTCATCAATACCTAGCTGTTGGATAACACAGATTTCAAGGTCTAGCAATAGATGACCTAGTGGTTGTTGAATCACCTTTTCTTTTGGCCTTCCCACTTATCTCAGTCTTTTCTTGCCACTCATTTCGATGGTAAGTTATCCTCCTTTCTTGGACCTTGGTTACCCCTTTCTTCCCATCATTGCAGAATATCGTCATATATCTAATGCGTTGTTTAGGGCAAGGAGGAGTCTGTTTGTAATTATAAGTGCTCCAAGGCCTTCAGAGAATGTCAAAAATGTTCCTCTTTATTATTTATCTTAAAAGCAGGGAAGTGCTGCAAGCCTTACAACATCCTTGAGAGATTTGAAAGATGTACTGAACCAGAACCTTTACTGATAAACATGGACTGATGGGCAGTTGGCTGATAATTATACAAAGAAGCAATGTCTCACTCCTAGTCCCATGGGTACATAATCATTTTGGAGCTGGATGTGGGCTATTTAAAACCGCATTCTCTTGGCAGTGGCTAAACACTTATGGATGCAGTAGCAGAGACCCTGCTATATTCCTAGACCTCAGCCTATTAGTAGCAGAGGCTCATAAATGATTGGAGCTAAGGCTTGGCACAGTATAGCAGACCTGCAACTATGGAGTACAACTGTCAAAATTTACAGCTGCCTGGGAAAGGTATAGGGGAATGTGATTTGGGTGATTTCTCTCTCTCTTTCTGACAGTAAGGCTTGGATATATGCCTGTATACTGTCCTCCTTCTCTATTATCCAATGCCAGCTTGTGAATTCTAAGTCAGAATATTTATTTATGTACATATGTACACTAAATTGGCCATAGATGTGGATGTGTGTCTGAGTGTCTGGTGTGGAAGAACTACCATGGCAGGGCTAGCCACCCAGTGGTGTAAACCTTCGCTCTATATGATTGTCACTGTAGAAGTGACATCCCAACCCCTTGTGTAAAAATAGGAAAAAGGGGTTGTGGATGGATGGATGGTATGTAGGGAGGTGTGTATGTATATATTTATTAATGCTTTGTTTACACAATCCAGCTGAGCTAGGACCGGCTTTTCAGTTGAGATATATACAACAAAATCAAATATATGTGTTTTCTCCATGCCAAGCTTAATGTTGCCAAGCTAATGACCAATTCATTTGCAGCCAATCAGTTGTATGTGGTTCTTGGGATATTGTACTAAAGCTCAATGCCATGCCATATTTGGGACTTTACTTTTACATAAGATAGTGCAACCTCAGTGATGATGATGTGTGTGTGTGTGTGTGTGTGTGTGTGTGTGTGTGTGTGTGTGTGTGTGTGTGTGTGTGTGTGTGTATATATATATATATATATATATATATATATATATATATATATATATATATATATATAGTTAAAATGTGGTTTATATATGTTTTGTGAGGTGATCACAGAACTGTCAGACTTTCATTAGACAGCGCTTTTTACATGTTGGTAGAATTAGATTGCATTCACCAATTATCATTATATCAGCAGTTTTATGCATGTTCACTGCAAATTAAGTCATATTCAATTTCTTTTTCAATATGTTAACTCATATTTAGTTTCTTTTTCAATATTTATATGTTGCTTGAATGCCTAAACTCACCTAGAACAAAGAAATTCAGGTGTTATGACTATCAGTTCTTTGTATAATGCATCCCCAAAGACTGGTGGATTCTTTTTTTTATCAGAATATTATTGGAACATATAAAGTTCCTAACTACTTTCCTTTTAAGCAGTTACTGTGATGAAGTAACCCTCAAATTGAGATACTGGTAGGTGAAAATTCATAGTCAGATAGTCCAGTCGATGTCTCAAGCATGGTTAGAATAATTGTCATAAAAGGTCACACTGGTGGGCCTCTGATGCAGAGCAGCAAACACATCTAATGTATCTGTAGCATATCCAATGTATCTGTAGCAGACATATATAGCATACAGAGCTGACAGCAGTCTAAAGAAAAGTAGCAAGCTAGTTAATATGTGTCTAGTACATATTTTGATCTAGAACATATCACTGCTACCCCCCCCTGATTTTGGTGCATGTTTTTATTGTGAAGGCATCTTTTTCATCAAAAAGTAAATACCGTCATCCATTGTAACTTGTTAGTTTTTATATTGCTAGTGCAGTGTCTCCTGTTGCCACTAGTAGTAAGACATGAATTTATGGGAGGAAGGTGAATGCCTCTGTACTGCTCACAACAAAAGAGCACATAATTACTTATATAGTGTTTGACATGAGGAAAGAATCCTGTGGCCTTTGTTCTGTGTGTTACACAGATGTCAGTCTAAACCTTTGATTAAGCCTTAGAATGTGTGGTCTCTGTGCAGAATAAATCTGCATCATCATCATCATCATCACTATACTGGACAGCGAATAGATTTCCACAGTGACTGTGTAATATATTTATATATTTACATATATAGAGGACCACAGGGGTCCAAGATTCGTAATGATCCTTGATGGATGCATTTCTTAGTAAAGAACTCAAAAATAATCAATTTCTCATTTCAACCAGAATTTCCTTTTTACTGAGTGATTCCTGATGTAATTCAATATACAGATGTTGACATCCAGTGCCAAAGATAATATTTATCTGTTAGTGGCCACAAAGAACATGGGTCTTTCTTTCCAGGCACAAGCCACCTACCCTTCTTCCAGTTTAAATATGAAAAACAGAAGTACCTCTTCTGGAGGTGATGACTATCACCACCTGAGGGTTGACTGTGCCTATATTATGGCTATCCACTCTCTACAACTGATATAAAACATTTTCAGGTCCTTCTTTGAGAGATACTTAAAATGCCACTTTTTAAAGTCATTTATTTGTTAACTAGCTAAGTGAACTGGTCTGTCTTTTCAGTAACAGTCTTGGCCACAAAGGTAAAGGTTAATTCAATATACCTGGACAGTTTATAGTAGTCAGTAGTCAAGCAACTAAATGGAAGATATCACCATTTTGGCTTACATCTTTACCTGTCAGCACCAGGAAGTGGCTACTCAAACTTGGCACAATTCTTTTAGATACTTAACCTTAGTTATTTCACCTGTATGGAGCATGCTTCTGCTTTGCAGCCTTCCATAACCTAATGGAGGCAAGATATGGCTTCAGCATCTGCAAGCAAAAATATTTCTAAAAAGGAAACATTTTTCCACTATGGGATTTTACCTATAGCCAGTCTTAAGATCATTCCCTGGAAGATCCAAGACCATGACCCGAAAAATATTCCTTCTAGTATGTATGATCACTATGTATTGTAGTTTTGAAATGCAGGCTTTTATGTATAAAGAATTTTTTTTGGCAGGTGTCAGTTACTTCTGTGGACTAACTCTTGCTTTATCTATAACGCCATCTCCAAGGTGATCTTTAACCAATTTATTCATGTTCCTTTCTTTGGTCTTTTTTGATGAATTCCAAAATAGAAGATAATGTAACTTCCATTTCCTTGACATCCCCCTGCATGCATTTTATTCTTACGATGGTTTATGAGTTCAAGAAGATGTGCTAGAGTTTTTGTCTTGTGTATAAAATGTTGTCCTGTGTCTAAATAGACTAAGCAGGTTTCTCAGTGTATTGCCTTTTGTCAATAAAGGCCAAGTGACATTTTAGAAAATTTTGTTACAGATTTTTGGACAAGAAGTGGTGTTTGCATGCCGTACTTTCCTTTAAGGAAATGTTTGCTCTTGTGCTGTAGTGTTTCATGCATTGTGGTGCTGCAGTGTTGTACGTATTGTAATGATATGGTTAGCTGTGCATGTCTTCTGAAAACACTACGTTTTTTTTTTTTCCCATAATCTAACCTTGTGCACTGTATTCTATGTCTATGAATCCAGTTCATTAACACTTCTACCTGAAAGAAATTGATTATGAGCAGGATTCACGAAGGCTTGCACGGAGTGTAAGAGACGTGTAAGACTCCATGCAAGCCTCGCGATCCAGGAACAGCCCGAAACTCCGTGTAAGAGACCAGCTAAAATGTCTCTTACACGGACTGGGCGTGGATATGCTAAATACCTCACTTGCAGCCGAAAGGCATGCAAATGAGGTAGAGTAGCGATCCACGAAGCAGAAAGCAGCCCATGTAAGAGCCGTTTTAGCTGCAGAAATGTACTCAGTTGACAACTGAGTACGTTTCTGCAAAATCTAATGGAGCCATGTCAGCTCCAAATAAAGGGTGCATATGTGTCAGGCAGCATGCCAATGGCCAAATATGTGGCCATTGGCAAGGTACCCCAATGCAAATATGAAAAATAATACTTTTTTTTTTCCCTGCACAAATGGGTTGCGCTGTATAACACATAAAAATGAAGGTTATAAACCCACAAATGTGGGTTTTATGCAATACATGGATTTACAATACAGGGACCAGCAGACCAAAAACAACATGGCCACCGTTTAGTGGTTGCTAAGGGGGGAAGCTGAGTCTAAGAGATGTAACTAAGCATTAGTAGGCAATCTGATGTAAATGAGTGTTAGGATACTGAATTCCACTGTCACATAGCAAATGAGCACATTCTGAGTAGTGTAAGAGATACATAAGGGGGAGGAATAGAGTAGGAGATAGGTGACATCACAGGGGGGAATGGTAGAAAGAAATGCAGTTCATTGGAGGTCAGTGTTACATGACAGATGTCAGACACATATCATGGAAAGAGGAGTGCCACAAGATAAGCATGGGAAAGTCAAGAAATGGAAGGTGTACACTGTTACTTACACCAAAGTTTCTTGTTGGGCGTGCATGCGCATGTGTGCGTGCCATGAAGCATGAGTAGGGCAGTGTGCGCGCGTGTAAGGCAGACTGAGCATGTGGGAGCCTGTTGGCAGACTTGTAACACTGTTTGCGCTGGTGTGCACGCGTTTTAACCCGAATAAGCAGATTCTGAACTGTGTAAGCATGTGTGCGCTCGTGTAAGCCACTGTGAGTGTGTTTCTGCTGGTATGCATGTTGCTCCCCCCTGAGGAAACAGAAAGGAAAAAGGAAGCAACAGAATTAGTAGGAAGCTAGCAGAGAATACTGCTGGAGCTAGCAGGTGAAAACAATTAGAAGCAGGCAATTACACAGGCAGAATAGTAGCTCAGCCAAGCACTTAAAACTCTGCAAACAGCAGTGCAGGATGTTTCTCTCAAGAGACACTGCAAGACAGGAGTAAGCTATTAGAAGTGAAAACTGAAAAAGCTGAACTCAGAGCAGAAATGCTAGGTGCTGCCATAGCTGTCATAAGGAGACATAGGCGACTTGCTGAGGGTGGTGACAATGCAGATGGTGCCAGACAACCCACAGTGAGGAGACGGAGAAGAGTGTACAGGCCCAGGGTCACCTACCACGGGTTACATGAGCTGGAGATAGTAGAGTACTATAGAGTGGACAGAGACCTCCTGCAGCAAATTGTCGAGCTGTGCAGGCCACACCTCACACACAGAACCAACAGAGGGGAACCCATCCCAGTGGAAACCAAGGTATGTGTTGGCCTAAGAATACTAGCAACAGGTACCTTCCAGAGACCAACTGGTGATATGATGGGGATATCACAGGCATCAGCCTCCAGGGTACTGCACCAGTTCCTGGATGCCATGTCAGCACATGTCGGTGATCATGTATATTTCCCCAATGCCCGTGAGGTATTGGCCAGCAATATGCGTCTCTTCCAGCAAATAGCGGAATACCCTGAGGTAATGGGTGCAATAGACTGCACGCACATACGCATCAAAGCACCAGCCGGTGAGCGGGGTAGGGCCTACATTAACCGCAAGGGCTTCCCCTCCATCAACTGCCAGGTCATGTGTGATGCCCAGGGCATAATAATGAATGTGTGCGCTGGCTGCCCTGGGAGCTACCATGATTCCCATATCTGGCATTTGACGCAGCTGTACCAGACATTTGCCAATGGGGACATCCCACACGGACACCTAGTGGGGGATGCAGGTTATGCACTGGAGCCGTGGCTGATGACACCCATCAGAAACGCACACACACCTGAACAGGAACGCCATAATGAGGCACACGCAGAAACACGTAATGTAATAGAGCATGTGTTTGGGCTGCTCAAGTCACGGTTCCAGTGTCTGGACACATCTGGTGGAGCCTTGCAGTACACACCAACTACATGTACCCAAATTGTCATGGTATATGCTGTGCTACATAATATGATCTTGCGAAAACAGCTGCAGCAGGACCAGCATAGGGCCGGGCCAAACAGCCCCCCACCATTGCCAAGGCCATCTCAGGCAGAGCGTGACTTGGAGGAGGAACAACCTGAGCCTGCCCCAGTAGGCAGAAGGAGGCGTGCCCAGTATGCCCTGGCCTTGGCAAAGAGGCAACGCATAGCACATACACTGGCTCAGTAGGAACCCTGGGAATGATACCCCTCTCTGACTCACTCATATAATAACATGGATGCCTAAAATGACATAACCTGCTCTCAAACATGTACAGGGAGTGTAATATGTGCATCCGACAGAGGCAGCCCTGCAGCACCACCTGAGGCACGAATGCCATGTGTTAAGTAATGTAACACCATGTAGTATATGCACACTTGAGGACCCTGACTAACATCCTACCCTCACCAAGCATGATGCCACAATATGATGATGGGATGATCAATTGCAATAATTGGCTGAAGTATTGCAGTTAGTCAAAGGGGATCCAGTGTGTGCCAGCCTGGGATGACATGCTGAGCATGACATGATGCTCCACCTGCTAGGGGTTGTGTGCACCTATCAGTCCAGGCCTCATGGATACTGGCAAAGGCTGTCATTACCCACAGCGTGCCCTGAATAGGTAAGGCTCAAAACACAAACCCACTTCCATGGGTACCACAAGGGATAAGAACCTAGATGTAATGCTACCCAATGCCAGAAGTCTAAACAGCAAGATGCGTGCAGTGTAAACTCACCCAGCATGGAGAATGTTGATATCTGTCCTGTAACAGAAAACTGGGTCAAGGCTCACAACAGCACCCTAACAATACCAGGTTATACCTCATACTGTGCTGTACAGCCTCAAAACATGGAACAAGCTACAAAAGGAGGGTGACTAGCAATAATTGTCAAGGATAACCACACCCCCATGTTGGTACCACAACAAGAAGCAGCATGGACTAGCCATGGTCAAGTAACAGTGGCTAAAACTGCTTCCCAGTTTATAGCCTGCTACAGACTACCGTCCTAACACCAGGAACTGCACCTGGGCTATGTTGGAATACATGAATATATCAAGCCCCCCAAACCACATTATATTGGTTGACTGAAAATACCCAGACATAGACTGGGAGCATTATACTAGCTCCAACACTGTAGGAGAAAAGTTCCTAGAATCCATAAACCAAAATGCCCAGGAACAACGTACCACTCCCACAAGAGGGGTAAGCATACTGGATGTGATAATCAGCAACATGGGTACTGGATGGCAAGATGAGAAGTGTATCCCTCACTGGTAAGACCAGACCATAGAGTAATCACACTGGATATACACATCCTGACCACAGTCCCTGGCCAGAAAACCACAGTGAAAAACATGTGTAAAGCATAAGTTGCACCCCTCCAAACTGATGTGTAATCCATTAAAGGCCCTGTGCAGGTGCAAAATATGGGCCACACCACAGAACCTGTTATACAGGCATTCCATGAACACAGCCAGGAATGCTTGGATTATGCAATCACAAATAACAACAAGACACAATGCCATACACGCAGGCATCTGGCATGCTGGACTCCAGCCATTACCAAACCATGCAAGAGAATGAGGAAGCTACGACATGATAGAGCAAACATAAAAAGGGAAATAATCACTGATCAGTAGTATGGCAATAAAATATGTCCACACATACAATCCACTAAGGCCAGCTACAACAAGTTGAATCTGTGAATCCTGAGGCAATGTTATACCTGCCCCAAGTACAATGACAACCCTCAACTCCCCCCAAGAAATACAAATGTATGTGAGAGATGCAACCATTTATCCAAACTGGAGGCTGAGCTCCCTCAACTCAGTACTGTCATAACTAGTCAGGAGGAGAAGGTAACCACACACACCACAAACCCAGTCCCACATAGACCTATCACAACTGCAAACCAAACACATAAACACAGGAAAACATTCCTGGAGGCCCTAATTACAAACACACCACACCAACAGAGGCCTCCAAAGCAGACCCCCAAGCAACCACAACCTCCAAACATAGCACATGCAACACATAGTACACAAAGCTGGTGTGCCAAATAGTCACAGGCCAGAAGGAGAAACAACATGCCTGATACAGTTGTAATAGGTGACTCTATAGGCAGACACACTGCTGCCCCGCTCACCAGAATGAACAAGGGAAAGGGTACAGTAAGCTACCTGTAGGCTGCTACAATACGCCACATAACACAAGTACGCAGGTCACCCCAAAGCAAGTAGAAATATGATGCAGTCATTGTCCATGCTGGTGTGAATGACCTGAGATGTACCTCCCTGGACTACATGAAAAGAGACATAGATGAGCTCTCTGAGTATGTACTCCAGGCCGGTATGACACTGCCCATTTGCAGCATCCTACCCTCACCAAGAATGATGCCACAGTACAAACACAGAATGATCAGCTTTAACAGGTGGCACAATTACTGCTGTCATTCCAAGAGGATCTAATGTCTGTCTGCTTGGGATGTCATGCATGACAAGCCATGCTGCTGTTCCAGGGATGGCTTGCACCTGTTACCCCTGGGCGTCTGGATATTGGATAAGGCTCTTGCCACCTCCATAGAGCCTTATGTAGGCAAGGCTGAAAAGACTAACCCACCACCCTAGAAAACATAAGTGGTAAGAAACATAAGGGTAATGCTGACCAATGCCAGACGTGTAAACCGCAATATGCATGCTCCTGAGGCCCTCCCCAGTATGGAGAACATCGATGTCTGTGCAGTGACAGAAACCTGCTGCAAGCCTACTGACAGCACACCAGCACTACCAGGTTATACCTCATATCATGCGTTATGGCCCCAAAACCTGGACCAAAACATAAAAGGAGGGGGAGTATCCATATTCAGCACAGACACCCATACGTCCAGGTAACTGACAATGCATGAAGCATCGGAGACCACCCATGTGCACCTAACTGTAGGCAAAACTGCTGTACAGTCAGTAGCATGCTACAGACCACACTCTCATTCACAGGAACCCCACCCAGACGTCCTGAAGACACTGGACAGTATGAATGTCCCACCAAATACCAAACAAGGTACTCACAACTTACCACATAGGTGGTAAACCATTATGTATGGAAGGAGTAATCAGGGACCTAGGGACACAAGTGGACAGTAACCTGTTATGTGACACTCACATTGCCAATGTGGCTAGGAAGACTGTCTATATTGGACACCGTATCATGAAAGGATTCACATCTACATCAACAGAGCTCATTGTGCCCCTGTACTGTTCTCTTATCAGACCCATAATCTAGTACAATGTCTCATTTGGGATGTACCTTACTTGACACCTGCAGCAGTTAGAAAGACCTCAAAGGTACCTCACCAAGAGGATAAAGGGTCTCAAATATATGTCATATGCTGGCTGGCTGTAGACACCCCAGCTGAATGCAGTCACATACTGCCTACACAGAGGCATTGTATGTCTGTTGCACAAGGCCATGTCCAACACAGGAGTAATGGACATGCTCCACCCCAGAAAACTCAAAGCCATTGGAGCTGTGAGAGTGAGAGATGTCAACCTCAACACATAATGAAATAGGATGTGCTGGAGGGACAGATACATAACCCAGAGGCTCCCCACACCCTGGAACAGAATCCCACTCCATGTTAGGCAGAGCCCCTCACTGACACCTTTCAACAGGAATATTGCCAAGTGGATGGATAATCGTAGATGTACACTGGGGGTCTTCACTGTGTCACGTCCAGACAGAGGCACAGTAAAGTAAATAATAAATGGCCATAATGTTCACATAGCAAGGGGCGGCGAAAGACACACACACACTCTGGCTAGGCTTACAAATGCCCTAGGGTGGATAGCCTAGTATGAACCTATGAACCTATGAAGATACAAATTGTACAGGACACTAAGGATAATCCCAAGGCTCACTCAACTGATGGTAGGAACCGTGTTGGTAATTCACAGATATGCTCTGAATCACACAAATATTACAAACAACATACCAAACACACACACATATTGCCAACATACAACCTGACAGGTGCAGTGCAACGCCCCCCCCCCAGAATGCAAAATATCTATCCCAGCAGACTGCTGGCCCCCTGACATTGCAGATGTTGAGGTAACAGCCAGCATCTACAAAGCAAAACACACAGCAGCAATGGTATGAGATGGTGTCCTGGGCTGAGTCCAACATGGACTCCAAGAAGAATGGAATGCCAAATCACACTACTGCTCAATGTCAGCCTTACCACAAGATATGTACCCAAAGAGCAGTGTACAACAACAGTGGTCCTTCCCAACAAAGGTGTTGCCTGAATGGATACTGCAAACTACCACCCCAGAATCCTACAAGCATGGTCTGCACAGCTATGGAAAGGATCACCATGTACCGCAGACATAAAGATATTGGGGACCTACTGACACTGGACCCTACCCAGTGTGGCTTTCTGAAGTGCAGATCCTGCCCCTAAACATGTTTGACTCATTTGAAACAGTCATTAAGGCCATTGATGAGGGCAATGTGGTCCACACAGCATAGCTGGACCTTGCAAATGCTTCCATACAATACCCTACGTGTTCATTATAGATATGCTCACCAGCTTAAATATAAACCCCTATGTCAGTAGAGGGGTTGCAAACCAGACCAAGGACAGAACTGACATGGTCAGACATGCTGCAGCCATGTCAGACTACAAACCAGATATAAGTGGCATCCCACAAGGCTTGGTCCTGGGACCTCCCTCGTTTGGTATATATGTCCCATAGGTACAGGCCAACATGGAAGGACTGTGTCTGAACATGTATGCAGAGGACTACAAACTGCCCACCATATCTGACCCTCCAGCTGACACAAGCATCCCACAAAAGGGACACATAGAAACAGACAACTGGTGCCATAGCCATGTCAGCAAGCTAATTGCAGAAAAGTGTATAGTCAACCCCCGTGGATATACAGTAAGTGCCCACCAATTACCACATAGGTGTTAACCCATTACATACCTAACATGTAATGAGAGACTTGGGGACACAAGGTGATAGATATCCTACAGTGGATAAACATGTGGCTGTAGTGTTCACAGAAACATACCATATACCCACCTAATCATGAAGGTTGTCAGATCTAGATAAGGGGAGGTAATTGTGGCTCTGCAGTCATCCTTCATCAGCATTACAATTGACTACAATAGCCCCTGTGGGATGTACCTCAGCAGACACCTCCATTAACTGTAAAGTCCCCAACAGTACCTCACCAGGAGTATCAAAGAGCTTGAACAGATGCCATGTGTTGCCTGATTAAACAAACTGCAGCTCCACACACTGCCATACTGCCCACCCAGAGGCAAGCTGTGCCTGATGTATAAAGCCATGTCCAAGCTGGAATCAATGAACATGCTGCACCTTGTACAATCTGAATGGCAGTGAGCTATGCACATGAGAGACCTGAACCCCAGCACTGACATGCATAGGACAAGCTGTACTGCATGATCCATAACACAGAAGCCACCCCCACTCATGAGTAAACTCCCAGTACAGGTTATCCATAGAGTCACTCATCGATTCTCCTCAAGAGGAATCGTGATGAGTGGATGGGAGATGGTAGGTTTACCTTGGGTATCACTGTTATGTCACAGGTAGACGGAGGCACAGTATAGTAACCATGACATATGTTATGGCAAACTCCACTTACAATGTGTGTCGAAGGACAAACACACTCTCCGACTAGCATTAGAAATGGCCTAGGGCACATCGCTACTGTTTGCCAATGTACACCTATGTTGTGGAATACACTACCAATGTTGGACAAGCCTGGTATAAGTAGTTCATATCTGAACATAATGCAACATGGTCAGATGTGCACAACTGGCCCCTAACCAGGCTGTTGTGCTCACTATGGAAATGTAAAGCAGTGATAGGACTAAAGCCCAGGATACTGTCCACCACAGTGAAATTACTGAACCAGTACACTATACGGTACTACAGTGTTAGATCAGTATGAAAGGATGCTGACAACTGTATGCAAAGTATCCCATGCAAACCCTGCAGGCACAGTATAATCCCTGCTGTGTTCACACACAAAGCAGTTGGACAGTAACTACACAACATGACACACAACACACAACCATAAACGGGAGATATTGTTGAAGTTCACACTCATCCACAAATGTGGTGGGCTGCAGAGTTCAACATATGTAAAGCACACACTGGGCATGCTCGCACACTTTGATAAATGAGACATATGTCAGACAACATGCCATGGGAAGGCTGAACTGGGCATGCTCACACACTTAGGCCAAATCTCAGTTTAGCAGTTGGCCACACATATCTGGTATGTGTACGTGTTATTCCAGGAACCAACCACATTACAGCAATCTGCCCAGTGCACACAGTTAAATGACTACAGAGACATATATGATATAGTGGATCCCTCCCATATGCAAACATCTTCCACAGATACACACGTTGTTCATACAAACAGGGAATGCTATAGCAATAAAGACCTGCAAACAGTCTATCAGCAACAAATAATGTGCATCTGACAATCAAACATATGGGTGTAGAGGTCAACACTAGGTTGTTTGCCCTAGGGAATGACAGCTTAGCCAGAGTGTGCTTGGCTTCTGCCTCCCCAGTACAGTAGGCTACTGTGCCACTGTAAAGTAGGTCACATAAGGCACCGTGTGAGGCTAGTGTGCTGTGCCTCTGTCAAGCAGGGACACAGCGGAGATCCCAGGGTTTGAATATGCTAAGCCACATCCATGTTGTTGGTGTGTGCTGGAAGAGGGTTGCTGAGGACCTCTAACAGTAAGTGGGCATCAATAACAGACTGAGGGGAGCCTTATCTGCATTGTCTGGACAATTTCACTGTCAACACTGTGTCGTGATGATTATGTGGGATTGAAGTGTCATGCTGGTACTGTTCAGAAATGTCCTCCCTCTGTGGGCTATTGCTGTGCAATGTATTAGCTCACTCTGTCTGTTGGACAGCTCATATATGGCTGGTGTACACCTGACAGGTGTCCTGTTGTGGAGCAGTCATGGGTATATTTGGGATAGCATGATCAATGCAAACCTTCCACATGCTCATAGAATGCAATTGTCAAGGATTATGTAGAGTGGCCGGTATACTCCCCCAGCATGGGTCCTTTGAAGTCTTCCACCCCAGTCTTCACAAGTGTAAAGTCTGCTTGTGATAAATACAGTTTGTTTGCAGTGACAACCTTGCCTGGGGGTGGGGATGGAATATGGATGTCCAGGGAAAGGTGGGTATGGTCAGATATCAACAATGGTGGTCTACCTCTGGTGTGGAACAGTGAGTACCCATGATGCAGATGGTCAGGTGCAATATGTATTCCCCCTTGTGGTTGTGGTGAGTGGTCTGCCATAGCACATGGACTCACAAATTGTAGTGGCTGTAGGGTAATGTAGAGGCCTGAGTAGTTCCCACACACAATATGCCTGTACCTGACGCTAACAACTGGAATGGTGTATGTGAACACCTGCATATCCTGGCACTGTTCCCAGGGAAGCAAAGTGTGTGTCCTGGATGTGGGAGGGGTGGTATGGACTGGTTGTGTTGTGTGTTACAGGTCCTGTGGTCACGAAACATGGTATAGAACATAACCTGCCAGTGCGACGTTCATATCTGACCCTGAAGTAGGTGGCTGCAAATGCATATATATGCTATCCCCCACCTGACAGGTAGTACTAGATGTACATACCTCTGTAGAAATAATGATGTCAGCACCCTATAAATACTGCAGGTGCAGAACAGATGCCCAGTAATTCGGATAGTGCGCTCTGCTAATGCGTCTTCCTCAAGTGTCATAATATAGTTAGGTAGGGATTTGAACCCTGCAAATGCTCAGTGTGTGTGTGTGTGTGTGTGTGTGTGTGTGTGTGTGTGTGTGTGTGTGTGTGTGTGTGTGTGTGTGTGTGTGTGTGTGTGTGTGGGTGAGCGGGGTTGTTGTGTGTGCAAGTCTGTGTGAGGGAAATGTCCCTTTTGGCAACTGGGAAACACACTACAGGATGCACATTCCCCTTTCTAAACACTGATGATGTCAGCACCCAATAAGTACAGCAGGAGAAGGGAAACCTCCCAGTAATGTGAATAGTGCACTCCGCTAATGCTTCCGTCTTGAGTGTCATAATATAGTTAGGTAGGGGTTTGAATCCTGCAAATGTCCAGTGTGTGTGGAGGGGGGTTAGTGTATGTGCAAGTCTGTATGAAAGAAATGTCCCTTTTGGCAACTAGGAGAACACACTACAGGATGCACATTCCCCTTTCTAAACACTGATGAAGTCAGCACCCTATAAGTAAAGCAGGAGAAGGGAAACCTCCAAGTAATGCAAATAGCGTGCTCCGCTAATGCGTCCGTATCGAGTGTCAAAGCATAGTTAGGTAGGGGTTTGAATTCTGCAAATGCCCAGTGTGTGTGGAGGGGTGTTAGTGTGTGTACAAGTCTGTATGAAAGAAATGTCCCTTTTGGCAACTAGGAGAACACACTACAGGATGCACATTCCCCTTTCTAAACACTGATGATGTCAGCACCCTATAAGTACAGCAGGAGAAGGGCAACCTCCCAGTAATGCAAATAGTGTGTTCCGCTAATGCGTCAGTCTTGAGTGTCATAATATAGTTAGGTAGGGGTTTGAATCCTGCAAATGTCCAGTGCATGTGGAGGGGGGTTAGTGTGTGTGCAAGTCTGTCTGAAAGAAATGTCCCTTTTGGCAACTAGGAGAACACACTACAGGATGCACATTCCCCTTTCTAAACACTGATGATGTCAGCATCCTATAAGTACAGCCGGAGAAGGAAAACCTCCCAGTAATTCTAATAGCGCGCTCCGCTAATGCGTCTCTCTCAAGTGTCATAACATAGTTAAGTAGGGGTTTGAATTCTGCAAATAGCAAGTGTGTGTGTTTGGATGAGGGGAGTTTGTATGTTTGCATGTCTGTATGAAAGATATGTGCTTTTTGGCAATTAGGAGAACACACTACATGATGAACATTACCCTTTCCAAACACTGATGATGTCAGCACCCTATAAGTACAGCTGGAGAAAAAAAACCTCCCAGTAATTCGAATAGCGCGCTCTGTCAATGTATCTCTCACAAGTATCATAACATAGTTAGTTAGGGGTTTGAATCCTACAAATGGCAAGTGTGTGTGGGGGGGAGTAGTAGGGTGTGTGTAATTGCAAGTGTGAGAGAACAGTTCCTTTTGGCAACTACTACAATACACCAGCTGCTGCATATTCCCCCAGTAAACACAGGTGATGTCACCACACTATCAGTACAGCCAAACAGGGCTAATCGCCCAGTAATGCAAATAGTGCTCTCTGCTACTGGGTCTATTACTACTGTGAGAGCACAGATAGGTATGTTTTGGAAACCCACAACTGCCACGTGTGTTTGTGTCACACAAAATGCCCATGTGTGGGTTGTTGTTCATAACAATGCATGACATTGCTTAAACCAACAATGGCAATGCACACATGATGTATGTGTGTGACACATACACATATATACCTGTGACCTTCAATAGTTCCCATGTCTGACACGTGCCTCAAGTGAATAAATGGTATTTGCACTGCATAACATTATGACTGTGTCTTACTGTGCAGGGGCTGCATGCGGTATGTGTATATACAGTGTGAGTTGTATATGGTATCATCCTAACAGTGGGGGATACACATCTGGTCTGGGCCATATAGTCTACATGTAGTCGATGAACAGGTGCTGCATGTTCCCACCTGTTGTGGGAGTGGTAACATGTTGTTCCACTGCAATTCAGTGACTACATGCTGGGAACCTTTCAGCTAGTGTGTTGTTGCTAAAGTAATGCTCACACACAATGTTCAGCTAGATGCAGTCCAGCCATATAAAGACATATCTAGAGACCGTCATATTCCCAGTGTTGTTAGGGAGAACAGGTGGGTTTCCTGTGTATGGGAGGGTTGTGTGTGCCAGGCTATGTACCAGAAGGCAGTCCAACACACTGTTAGCTGCACATGGATAGGCCCTGATGCTTTGTGCTGTGCCAACAACCTGGAGGTGTGTGTATCTGTGGTGCCTTGAGATACATCCCCCCTGTTCATGTGTGGTACATGTGTAGGGGACGACAGGCATGGTATGAGGTATAACCTGGCAGTGATGGGTTGCACCTGTGAGCCGTGAATCAGGAATCTGTTACTGCACAGATATTGCAGTTTACCGTGCTGAGGGCAGTGTCCAGTGCATGCATCTTGCGGTGTACACTGCTGGTGTTGTGTAGCATTACTGTTAGTGTCCTATCCCGTGTGATACCCCTGGAGGTGGCTATGTAATCTGTGCCCTGCAGCAAAAGGCACTATGTGTGTATCAAGAGGCTTCGCCAATATACAATGGCCCATGGGTGACACGTGCAAGCTGCCCCTCGCAAATCATTATGGCTTCCCTAGCATGTAAGCACACGCTGACAGACATTGGATACCCTATGAATGACACTGGAGATTGAGCAGAATGTAGACATAGAACACCCTTCCTACATATTGTGGTAGCATACCTGGTGAGGTTATGATGGCAACCAAGGTCAGGCTCATACCAGCCTGTGCCACATGCTGAGAGAGTCCATCTATGTTCCCTATCATGTAGTCCAGGGAGGTACGTCTCAGGTCATCCATAGTGGCATGGACAGTGACTGAGTCATATGTGTCCATGCCTCTGACTGACCTGTATGCATGTGTTATGTGGTGGACCATAGTGCCCCATGGGCATATCACTGTGACCTTCACCATGTACAGCCTGTTGAGCGGGACCCCACTGCACCGGCCAATAGAGGTACCTGACACATCTGTAGCAGGTGTGTTGTGTAGCCCTACAGGCTGTAAGTGTTTGGCACATGGGATGTGTGTGCCATGTGTGGCATGTGCTCTGTTCCGACTTAACGTATGCCTGTGTGCCAGCTGCGGAGGTGTGTGATGCTCTGGCAGGATGCTATTCTGAGGCTCCAAGTATGCCCCAGTGTGTTCATGTGTTTGGATTGCTGTCAGTGCAGGTCTATGTCAGACTGGTATTGTAGTCACTGTAGTATGTCATGCCACCTGACAGGGTATGGCAGTACTGGGTTCAGAGTGCTCAGTCCCCAGATTGGCTATGTGGTTGCATCTCACACATGTGTTGTACGTTCCTGGCCAGGGGAGAGGGTTGACTGCATACATGTGGCAGCTGTGACATTGCCACATGACTCACATATACCACAACTGGACCATAGAGGTGATTCACAGGTTACCTTTGCACATGCTACCATAGTAGTGTGATTGCCATGGTGATTACCAACTCATAGGGCCAATGGGGAACAACATACTGAAGGTGAGTATGTGTGGGTGTACTGCTTCTGATTTCATAGCGCTGGCATTTATGACTGCACACATGGGCAAATGCCAGGTAAGTCATATGCAATGTGTCACAGGCAACGTACATGCGAACAGGGCAGACAGTGATGTTCTGTCAAGTGAGACATTGACATACGTATAGTACGCTATGCAGATGTCACTAGGCATCCACAGAAGCTCTGTAAATCTGCATTGCAGGTGGAATCAGTGTTCCAGGGAACCTCAAGCAAACATGCATGCAAACAAAGCTACAGTAAGCAGGGCTGGAAGTAGTCCATTGTACAACAAAGAAGGGGTACCACTTCCAGTAGGTAACAGTGCAAATATGCAGGCACTATAAACATGTACCCAGGAATGCACAGCTCAGATGTCCATGGTAAAACTGATATTATTTAATATTTAATTTAATTTAAATTAAATTGGTACTGCACACATATCAACATGCACAAACATCCACATTGCATAGTCGTTGTGGGCAAAATGCCACCATTAGTGTACATGTCCATCATTGCGTATCACTACTTGCATTACCTTCTCCCCTGTGCTACCTATGTATGTGGCTATCTGTTGACATCCTTACCACCGGTATGCAATAATGTGCAGCTGTTACACTATGGTACTTACTATGGGTGCAGATAACAATTCAGGACAGTCATACAGTTACTGCATCAGGCATGCTGGGATAGACACACAATCATATCAGCACACTGTACTGTTACCAACATGATACTAGTAATACACTTCTATGTAGTCACTCTGTGCATCAGCAACATGTTAACCTGTTCCTGCACTGATGTTGGAGATTGCAGGAGGTGGCACAGTTTCATCATATGCACAGGGTGTGAACTAGGTATGCCTGAGTCTGCCACTGATACCACCAATTGACATGTATGTGTATGTGTGTTGGTGAGGGACAGCAGTACAGGGTGGGGCACTGTTGCTGCAGTGTGTGCGTGTATGTGGTAGCCCTAGGTGTTAACATTTCGCATGTGTGTATGCATGCACACAGTTCCACCTCATGGCTGCCATATACTGGAGTTTCTGGACAGCCACAGACTGCACCTGGCAGGTCATACAGATCAGTGTCTGTGGCCACGGACACGGTACCTGTGCCTGGAAGGGGTGCTACGGACCATATCCGGTACTAAGCCAGACTGGGTACTGTCATCAGAAGCGGTTGTTCGTTGACTGGACACAGGTCCCTGTTGGGACTGTCCAGAACCACGTGCACATGGTCTCCTGAGGCGGTCTGATGACAGCACAGACCCAGTATTGCTGGGGCTGCTGCTGGCACTATGGGGGCATCTGCGGGCCTGTTGTCATCCGCGCCAACTGCCAGCTGCTGATGTTGCTGGCATACGGCCACGTCGACGCCGCAACCATCCACCATTGCCCTGGCTCATGGACATGTAGTTGTGGAACTGCTGTAATATGTCCCCACAACGTCTGTCTATGACATCGGTGAAATTACGGATAGCATCCGCGATGTCACTCATACTGTCAGTCATGGATGTGCGACATGCTCTCAGCTCCCTCAGACCCTGTCTGGTGTACCTTTCCATACGTGACAGTGCCTGCATGACAGCCCGAAACATAGCTGAGGTTGACAGACCTCTTTGGGCACGTCTGCCAGAGGCAGTATGCCCACTGATGCTCCCACGAGAACCCATGGGCAACTGTCTGTGTGGTACCATCTCAGGACCCTGCCCATGGCTGCTGTGTGGGGAAGCATGTGCCACAGATACCACATTACCCTGGTCAATGCCCACTGTATCCTGTCCATCACCTTGGGACATTGGTGACATAGGATGTACTGGCAGGATGACTGTGCGCAATGATGGGGTTGACAGCTGTGTACTGTCAATTGGCTGACCAATGACGGACCCTGACACACCTTCCTGTGCCATTACACAGATATCATCATTATCAGTACCTGTAGCACCAGATTCAGGTTCCCTGCTGCAGGACACCAGAGCAGCACCAGAACCTGTGGGAGGAAGACAGGAAACACAGTTTACAATGTCTACACAATGTTACCAGTGATGCACACATGCACACATGCACACATGCACACGTGGACACATGCACACATGCACACATGCACACATGCACACGTGGACACCGGCACACGTGGACACAGGCACACATGCACACATGCACACGTGCACACGTGCACACATGCACACATGCACACGTGGACACATGCACACATGCACACATGCACACGTGGACACACGCACACATGCACACCCCGCAGTATACACACAGAGCACTACCGAGTTACACTATTATTACTAGCACTATCAGGACTATTATAGGTATTGTTAAAACACACTCACCAGCATGGATGGGCTGCCTTGCTGTAACACCGGAGGGACCTGCAGAAATGAGGGGATTAATGTCAGTGGGCACAACTGTGCCATTGATACTGCGTATGATACAGTTCAGTAGTACAACAGTTGCTTTTCACATGTCAGTTGCTGATATTGGCAATATCACACCTGCACAATTACATACTATGTTGACAGCTACATACCAAGGACACACCTTACACATGCATAAACTAACAGTGTACAGAACAGTCAAGTGTACATATGGCATATTACCTGCACGCTCCATGTCGTGTTGCTGTGTGGCTCCAGCCTCCATCATAATGCAGGTGTGTTGCTGTTGATGTTGCTGGGCTGGAGCCACAACACTTAGGAGTAGCCCCTCCAGTCTGGTGAAGGGGGGATGTGTGGCCACCCCACCTCCTGTGGCGACCTGTTGCCTGTGGATATCAGGCCTTGCGCTGATGGACATTTCTGATTAAATCACTGCAGTGATGTCGTACCTGCTCATATGTCCTATTATGCGTGCCAATGTCATTTACCCTATGGACAAGGTCTTGCCACAGTGCAGCCCTCTCCTGCTGATTCTGGCTGGTGCGGGAAAACAGTATGTCATAATCCCGCACCAGGCTCTGGTGTATCTCTTCATCTTCTGCAGCAGAGTAGGCAAGATTTTGCTGACGCGCCATATCCTTGAAAGAGAACACAACAGGATATCAGCAAACTATGTCAGCAAAATATGGCACACATACTATACATGATACTCAACTGTAGTGATATACTACTACTCCCATATGTAGCACGTGTGTGTCTCTTGATGGATACACATGTACATGGCCAGATATCAGTGTTCAGCCAACACCTGTGCAACAATACCTGCCACATTCCATACAACATAGTACCAAGCCCCATCAGTCAGCACACTGAGACAGGTCCAATGCACCACCTCACTCTGGGGGTTCATAACAAGGTACTGTATGTGGAACGTCATCCACTAGTGTGATCTGGACACAAAAAAATCAGCCTGGATATACATATCCCACCACCACCACCAGCACAGTAGACTACTTTGATATATATGTGAATAGACAGATTTTCACTTGTTAGGACTGAGATGGTATCCATGCAGCCCACTGGGCCAGTGGAAGCCACAACCCACAGTGCTGACCCCTTTGCAAATGCTTCCCATGGACATCCCAAAGAATGCATGGAACATGCACACACAATTCTAACCCAGACCCTATGCACAAGGGTTAAGCATCCTGTCTGGTGGACCCCAGCCAAAGACAAATTGTATAACGATAGAAGGAGGCTACTGCAGGACAGAGCAGAATCACATAACAGGAAGGCATCTGTGGTCAGCACTAGCAATAAGCTAAGTTCTCTCATAACAACATCCAAGGCCAACTCTGAGAGGGAAATGGCCAAGGACACTATAGATAACCACAAGGCCTTCTTCAGTTTTGTTAGACACATGGACCAAAAGCCTCAGATATGCTCAGAGTTAGTACACAACTACATAAAATTCACTGAACCCACAGATATTGACAACATTCTGGCAGACAGGTTCAGTGCAAATATCCCCCCTCCCTCTCCCCCAAAATAAGAAATACTTATCACAGCTGAATGTAACCTCCCTGTCATCTCAGATGTCCAGGTGAGGGCCACCCTCAGCAAAGCAGAACACACAGCATCAATGTGACCTGATGGTATCCCTGGATGTGTGCTACTTGAACTCCAAGAGGAGCTACAACTGCATATAAAACTGATATTTAACCTTAGCCTTACTATGGGATATGTACCTGAACACTGGCATACAGCAACAGTGGTCCCACTCCACAAAGGAGGCACCTCTACTGACCCTGGGAACTACCGCCCCATAGGTTCATAGGTTCATAGGTTCATACTAGGCTATCTGCCCAAGGGCATTTACAAGCCTAGCCCATAGTTTTGTGGCTTACGCCACCCCTTTAGTATGGGGAACTATACCCATTATTTTGCTGTGCCTCTGTCGAGCAGTGACACTGAGGTAATCCCTGGGGTATATCTGCGGTATAAGCCCCATAAGCTTAACCAGCCTGGTCTGCAAAGCTATGGAAAGATTCATTATGGAACTCATATACAGCGATATTGGGTACCTACAGACACTTGATCCCACCCAGTTTGCCTTTGTGAAGGGCTGATCCTGCCTTTTGAACCTGGTTGACTTTTTCAAAACAGTACTACAGCCATTGATGAGGGAAAAGCAGTCCATACAGCCTACCTGGACTTGCCTAAGGCCTTCAACACAATACTCCACTCAGGCATCATAGACAAGCTCATCAGCTTAAATGTTACTATAAATGTCACATGATGGGTTGCAAACTGGTTGAACAACAGAATCCATAAAGTCAAAATTGCGGGAGCCATGTCAGACTCAAAGCCAGTCACAAGTGGTATCCCACAGGGCTCTGTCCTAGGACCCCTCTTGTTTGGCATTTACTTCTCAGATGTGAAAGCAAACATGGGCGGGTTGTGGATGACAAAGTTCCCAGATGACTGCAAACTAAGCGCCATAGTCGATACACCAGCTGACACACATCCTACAGACAGGCCTCACTGAAACGGACAACTGGTGCCAGAATCATGGCCTAACACTGAATGGCATGTAATGTATAGTCATCCCCTTTGGGTAAAACAACGTACACACACCTTATCACATAGACATACATATAGACGCAGACCAATAACACATATGGAGGGTTCACAGTATGTAGACTATTAAATTGTTACTTTACATTACCTGTGTTTGTCGCAGCTGGTTGCATTACCGTTAGTATAGGTTCCTGCTGCTGCTGGCCCAGCTTGATACTGACACTGATGACAGCTTCAACTTAGTTTGTCTTAAGTGTGGTTTTTGTTTGTGTTTTTATTTTCTTTTTTTCTTTCTTCTCTCTCTCTCTCTCTCTCTCTCTGCCTCCAGACGGTGCAATGAAAGTATCGCATGCGTGGACTGGGAGTACAGGATGCTTTTGTAGGTATCTGCATATGTCCATGTGATGGCCTCTGCACCAATTGTAAGCCAGCATTTGCTAATTGCATGCAGCCAGTTGTGTACTGATTGCAGTTCTCACTGTGATTTCAGGACAGTGCTATAAAAGGGTATGTGAGATAGGCGTTGCCCTTTCAGATTGTAAGGGCGGGGACCATGCTGGTATGTTGTGGACACTGTTCTGTGAGTGTAAAGGTTAGTATCTCTCTCATAATTCAGGCTGTGTTGTAGATTAACATTTCTCCATTCATCTCTCCTGTTTCCTGTACTAAGTGTGTATGTACACTGACACCTACAACTATATATATATATATATATATATATATATATATATATATATTTATATATGTATAATAACTGACATTATTACCTACTAGCTACCAACTAGCATGTCTGTTTCTGTTCACACACTACTATTATAGAAATCCACTAGATTTGACAGTAAATATACATGACATGCTTTGTGTACTCCACATCCTATATTCCCTTTACATTCATTCCTACTATTACATGATATATTTATTAACAATGTTCTTATATAACAGTCATGGCTTAGTGGTAAGTCATGCAGACTACTGTTTCCAAGGTCCTGGGTTCGGGACTGACAGTGGGATTTTATTTTGCTTTTGAACTGACTACAGGACCTGTCATTCAGAGTGACTAAGGCACTTTTAAGCAGTTGTAACCGGGTTAGCGATGGTTTGCGCAGAGCTCCCGCATGCGCACTGGCGTTCAGCTCGGCGCACACCCGCTTAACAGTGCTTACTCTGGCGCACACCCGCGCTATTTTCTTTGAAAGAAATGAAAATGGGGAGACAGGAAAGTGGTGAAAAAGGGGTCACAAAGAGGGTAAAACAGTAGGGAAACAAGCTTGGGTTTTGCAGGAGGGATGTAGGTAAGGCCCATACCTGCCCATTTCTTCATCAGCAACAGCTGTGCATATGTTTGTAATTTGGTGTGACATTTGAAACCTTCCACCCCTGAGAGAGGTGTCAGGACAACAATAATACTTGTTGTACAGCCAATTGTAATTGACAGTTTCCATGTCCAGCAGACATGCATGCGAAATGGGCAGCTATGTATGGGGCGTAATTTTTTTGTGGGTACAGAGTGCCCTTTTATTTATTTATTTTTTTTTCAGGTGAAAGTGGTATGTCAGGTAAAGGAAGTCGGTATAGCTGGGGAAGTAGGTTGGGTAGGTCAACAGACAATACAAACAAGACGCATACAGGGGCGGGGTATGACACGTGTGGGGGGGTTACACAATTGACGGGGACGGATGTTTGGATATCCAGAGCCCATGAGCCCACAGATGGCAACAGTGGAACTGATATCCCCACCCATGGGCAGTTGCCACTGTACCTTCACTGCCCAGGACGGGGCTGTACTGGGGGCTGTGTAGGCCGGGCAACAGGCATGCCCGTTAGTTGTGCCACCTGTGCCTCAAGCTGGCGTAGGGGCCCAAGAACAGATTCCTGGATCTCCCTATGCACCACAGTCCGGACGCTACGGAGGGTGAGTGGTGGTTCTCCTCCAGCCACACTTGCAGAGGGGGGATGAGCCCCATCCCCTGCAGCACTTCCACCCGCAGGTGGCACAGGGCCACCGGAGGAGGGTCCGGACTGGGCACTACTGCCAGGTGCACTCGCCAGCTGAGGTGGGAGAGGTGGGTCCGCTAGAACCCGCCTTCCCTGTCGTCCTATGTTTTGCATTATGTCATGACAGTTTGGGTTAGTAACATACAATACCATTCGCAATTAGTTGTAACAGCATGCATTAGTATTCCCATTAACCAAACACCCAGATATTCACACCATTGAACAACGAGCATAACACATGCATAATTTGAACAGCAATACACAGTCCAACAACATGCAGGGTTGATTGATGGCAACAGGCCATCAGGTTTGGATGTATGAACAGGGCAGATGCATCAACGTACATGCAAATATGTATGACCCAACAGGACAAATGTCCAGGGGTGTTAATTGTGATTGCACATACCAATTTCACGTGGAATGGATTATATGTGGTTATAGGGTAGGGTGAAGAAAATATAATTAACACCTTCAAATACCAATACATATGCTGTACATTTCTAATAGCTGCAGATATATACACACTACAGTTGTACCTACAGTTTCCTATGTGATAACGACTTCAAGTTGGTGATAGGAATGTTACTGCTACATCAATATACATTTTCATTTGTATTCATACACGTTCATATCTGGCTTTGTTCAGCTACATCATCCTGCTCCATTTCCTTTATATAGCTACAGACAACTGTGAATGTTTGGTATTTCAGACAATCATACTATCTGCATATTGCAGACTGAGAGCAACATATCCAGATTTTGGGATACACATTCCAGCTGCAGGAACATTTTGAACACATTTCGCAGTTTGGTTCTGCTTGTCACATTCATTTCATTCTGTACTAACTGCAGTATACTTTATTCAGGAGTTATTACTACTTTATTGGTGGATTCATAACTCTTTCTCACACTCTCTCACTTGTTTTAATTTTACAATTCAGGATGGTACTTACTTCTAGGCCTTATTGACATGTTTTACCTGTAGTTATTACAATCCTTTCCAACATTCTCACTTCTGTCATGTTTCAGTATTTCAACAGGGATATATTTTACACATGTGATTTGCCCATCTTCTGCAGCTGTACTTTTCAGCCTGCTGCAGGTTGTGTACAATTATATTACAGGTGGGGCATCTTTATTTCAGACTTTATTTCAGACATTTTCATTTTATTGTTTGGATTACAGACTGCAACACACTTTTGTAATCAGGCAATACTTGCAAACACTCTTATACTGTTACTTGCATATTTTATTACTTAGTGACTACACTGCACTCTTTTGCTAACTGTCATACTTTTATATTTATTTACAGTTACAGGGAGAGGATTACTGACCTGCCTGGTGGCGCAACCGCACCAGCCTATCGCCATAGGCTCTGCGGTTCACAGAACAGACACCTGCAGCTGTAATATAAATAAAGTAATATTGGAATGCACATCTCCATAATATCAGCTAGGTTAATTTCTTACATACATAATTAGATGTGACTTACTCAGTAGTGGGGCATTGGGCATTTGCCGGGCCTCCTGGATCCAAAGGTTCAGTTGGTCCTGCTTACGTCTCTTCAGGTCCGCATGGTGGTGACGGACCTGCTCACCAGTCCTTGGAATCCCTGTGGCACTGGTGAGATCATGAACCAACCGGTCCCACGCCTCAGCCCTATATGCTCCCCACAGGACCTGGCCCTGCATGAGTTGGGCCTCATGATTGTGGACAAGGAGCCAGACCATATATCTGGACTCCTCAATGCCCCACCTCTGTGCTCGGAAGCAACTACCCTCACCTACTCCTGACATTCTGGCTGCAGGTTAGTTCTACAATCGGTTATGCTGTGTATTCCCGCCTATGGGGCTTATATATGCCGTTTTTCCTACACTTATCTGTGATTGGCCATTTTGGAATTGTATCAGCTTCACAAAACCTGCTTTGTCATGCTCCTCTTTCTATTCATTCCTATATATTTGCTATTACTGCATTTCTAAGTACAGCTGACATGGCTTAGTGGTTCAGTACCTTAACTATGGTGCATGGTATCCTGGGTTCGAACTTGGCAACTGCTTTTTATATTTTATGACTGTCTAGACAGGCTAGGGGGTGTGTCTGTCTAAAGACAGTTTTGTTACAGCTTGCTCAACGTTGCCCGCCGGTTAGCTTGTTGGCACGGTGCGCAGCTCTGCACAAATGGGGCACGCTGGTTTACACGTCATTTGGCTGTCAGCACGCATATTACGCTCAACTCAGCCATGGGCACACAGTTTCAGCGTGTTGAACCACTGCTCACCTACGGGCACTCATTTTGCACCTGTTAAACCACTGCTCACCTACGGGCACTCATTTTGCACCTGTTAAACCATTGCTCACCTTTGGGCACTCATTTTGCACCTGTTAAGCCACTGCTCACCTACGGGCAGATGCACTCACCTTGTTAAACTGTAGCTCAGCTATAGGCACATCTGGCATTTTTTAGTATTTTATCTCACATTTCTTCAAAATAAATAGCCTATTTCATTACATTTTACATAAAATATAATTTTATATGTGTACATATATGTCAGGGACCTGTTTCGTGCTTATTTCACTAAATATAAAACTTTATGTTGTGGGGGCTTGAACCATGACTGCCTGCTCTTCAGCCGACGTCTCTACCGCTACGCTGTTGCTTTTTGGCTTACTTTGCATAGTTAGTTCTTATATGCTTTTCCACTTAATGCTAACTGTGGCTGAGCTACGGGCACGCCCACACAAATGAGTGAACTCACGGGCAAGCATCTTTACAATTTAAAAAAATATATAACATGTTCGTTTATATATTTTATGTTCATAGTCTGTGGGGGCATGTGTTGTGTTGTGTTTATTCACATTTCCATGGAATCTGTCGTGGGGGTTTACTTTCGGGACTTTTACTCTTCTGAGGCGTGTCCGTTTGCAGGGCTCGGCCTACGGACACGCCCCCTACTGTCTTCCATGGACCGTGTAAGCCTTAGGTGTGATTCAGCATGCCCTCATGCATATGCATGACATGCTGACGTCACACCGTTTAACTGCAGCCTCCATGTAAGCCTTGTAACTCTTACACGGAGGCTTCATGAATCCTGCCCTATGTTTTCTGTTGTGATCATGCTGGAAATATTTTAGAGCATTCAGGTCAGGCTTTAGGTTGCTTTATGACTATCCTGTTGCAGATGATGCCAAAATATTGTGCTGGATACCAGTATCAGTGAGCTGTGTGTTAACGGCAATAACCGTATGCATAGAAGAAATTATCATATCTCAGAACTGTTTAATGTACAATCAGTTAGGCAGGTATTGCAGATAATATATTACACTTGTTTTAGATGCAGTCCTCAAAATCTGATTTTTTTACATACAGCAAATAGAATTCAAACATATGGTTAGTGTCAAGGTATCGTGTTATCCACTGCACACCTGCACTGTTTTGTATGAGGATTGTTTCAATTATTTGGAAGAACATTTAATAGGCAGACTTCTGTCACATCAGCTTTGCTCGTTGACTTTTGTTTGTCATTGTTATTTTCCTTCAATCAAAAGGAATGTCCTGTCATTTGATGTATGACTTTTTCCTAATATATTTTTTCTCGTTTATCTCAGATACTCAGGTCTGCTTGCTGCAGCAGGAGCTGAGCATTTCATTCTGTACTCCTACTGTCTTTTGATTTTGGATGCATTTGCTTTTGATTTACAATGAAATAGGTGCAACCAGAACACTAATTCCTAGCCTGCCATGCATGCAGGTTTCACATCTATTATGATTTTCATGCTGATTTCCTACCATGTAACTCTGATAGCTATTTTATGGCCTTCCAAATGCCTTTATGTCATCTCCTTGCTGCATGACGTTTGGCATGCATGGCCACTTCTTCATGTGCCCAGCATAACACCAATCATATCGATACATGATAACATTGATTTTTGCAAGTGTGTGTGTGTGTGTGTGTGTGTGTGTGTGTGTGTGTGTGTGTGTGTGTGTGTTGCTCTGAATTTCTTTTTCTATCCTATGCTCAACACCATAGCTATGCTCACTATGACCTTTTTCAATATTACAACTTCATAACATTGCAATTAGCTTGACATCTTGGTTTTTACCATGTTGATACAATCCATTCCCTGCAAAAAGATGTGCAGTAGTTCAGGTTTATCTTATATAGTGTAAAATACACTATAATTGAAAAGTTTTTGCTAAGGCCCTGAAATAAGGATTTGTATGAACACTATAATAGATTCTTTAAAGTTCTAAGGCTAATGGCTGCCTTTGAGGTCCCTGTAACTAGTCATATTTCTTACAGATTTTGATACATTATTAACAATGAGCACTATAATATTTTCTCTGCAGTTTCACATGTCAGCAGGAGTTATGCACTTCTCCAGGCATTCAGGATCATGTAGGTTCACCAAGAACCTGGGGGAAATTTTTACTTAAGTCTGACCTTCTTTGCTAAGGATCATGAACAAACATGGCCTGAAGCAGTCTGCTTTCAAAGCGCTTCTCAGATAATCTTACAAATGTTAAGAGATCAGCTTTGCAGTCATCTAATTACTAGTAATATCTGTATGTCAGTCATCAACCTTTGTTTCCTGAACTGTTCTTGCACTGAATATACTTCTGCAGTCAGACACTATTATACCAAAGGAAAGATACAGGATTTTGAGAAATTTACATTGCCGGAACAGATTTTAAGACTTCATTTACAATTTCATCAATATTTGGTTTAATAAAACTGTCACTAAACTTTATAGAACAGCATAAGTCCAGCTACCAATTTCTAACAGAATGTCTTGGTCTGGGCTACTGTTACTCAAGTATCATTTATAAACACGTGATCTCAGATTTTAAAGGTCACAATATTATGCTTCCAGGTATAGTTTCCATACCAACCTTATCAATTCAGTCACGTCTTTTTACTTTTTTTAAACTAGGATTTTACTTTTTACTAAGTTGGCCCTCTTCATTTGCTACCATTCTGAGCAGTGACCTTCTCATAATCGTAACCTTTGTCTTCCGTCTAAATACATGTGCTCAACAAAATTAGGCCTGGATGCTCAACACATTTCCAGTTTTTAAAATGGGACATTTTTCATGCAGGTATTTACCCCAAAATCTTTTGATTTATGTTATTTTAACTGCTCAGTTGAGTGATCCATAGCCATGCATGTTAGTTGTTAATAAGATGCAGCACCATGTGGACCATCCTTTCTATATGTGATTTGTGAAAAATATGTCCTAACACCTGTACCAGCTATGATATCTAAATGGGGATGTAAGTGTTCAACTAACAGAGTCCTTTAAGATATGCTCATTTGTACCAACATAAGTAAAAACAGTTCCAGACTTCCTTACATGAAGGCATTCTAAGGCCCTACAATATTAGTGAAATTAAGGGTGGTATTCATAGACATCAGCACAGCCACAGTATAACTAGTGTTGCACAGATAAACAGAGCTGCAGTGCATCACTATGATGTGATTTATAGTCGAGCATGGTCTGTGTGTTGTGGATCATATTAATAATATGCATGGCTATGGATCACTCACCTGAGCAGTTTAAATAACCGCTCAGTTGTACACTCCATTGTCCTCTGCCAAGAAGTAGTACAGGGATGTGGAAGACAACGCAGCAAGGCACACATACCAATCAAACACTGACCTTATACCCACTTCCATGCAAACACACAGATGTGCACTTATGTAAAAAATATGCACCACTTAACAGTATGCATGTATGCACTATGTATGTCACATTATGGAACCGTGCAACTGGAGTTATAATGTGCACTAATGTCTACTTGTCCTGAGTCATGCCTGAAATGGGTCCAAGGACTTATTTGCCTACCTGGTTAACAAATGTAAAAATAAAATAAAGATAAAAAGGAAGAAAGAAACAATGACACACTCATATATACTAGTTACCTGGATGGGCAATCTGTGCGCGCAAAAGCTACTCATCCTGAACAGAGTCTCCAATATGAAAGCATAGGTTGAATGTAACTAATGACTGCATGCACTTACACATTTATGTGCACTGCTCTGCATGGGTCTTGTAAAGTATGTATGTCTATGATACAGTATACTATGCAAGTTTTCAGTGGAAGACGATATACCAGGATGTGCAAGGGCTTAACAGATCTCCATGTCCACAGACTACTTTATTTACGTGCTGCACTTTAATTTCTCACTGCTCGGTAGCAGAACTCTGCACTGCTAAACAATGCCATGTCTGTAGGTCAGGGATCTGTTTATGAATATCTCCTTAGATAATATACGGGATTTAGCTGCATGTTTTCACAATTTTACTTTTTTAAATATGTCTGTTATTGCTTTAAGTGCAGCTTTCATTCTTTATCTTCTTTTCAACTTTTTGATGCAGTAAATTATTAATTTACTAATTTGTTTATTTATTCATGTATTTATTTATAACCATCTGTATACATTAGTTCCATATACTCTGCTTAAGAAAATTGTCCTTATTCTTTTTTGAGTCTCTTTCCCTTTTCTTGCACTTTCCCCTGCCACTTTTTGCCCTTGGGAATGTTAGTGGCTAATTAAAACTGTCAAAAGGAAATAAAAGAAAAGAAGGAAAAAAATGTGTATTAGTTTCACCTTGAAGGTAAAAATGTCAGGGCACTCGTTATTTCATTAAAGATGAACTTTACTATAAAAGTATACATTTATTTAATTTCATTTTATTTTTATGATTCTAGTTCATGCAATATAATAAAAGTTAAAAGGGTGGTTGTGAAGGGTAGGAGCAGGCTATTTGTCATACTTAATGTCTGGATTAAAGAACTGTAAGCATGGGCAGAAGAGGAAATAACCAAAATCAGCAAAGCTTGTCAGAAATGCATGGTTGCATTCTCAGAGGTCCTATTCGTATATTCGGCGAGCACAGTGATGAAATAATGGATTTGGATTATGATGGGTGGTTTTAGCAGTAGGCAGAAGAGAGGGTCTGTGGATATGTTGCCAACTAGTAGAAATGTGGGTTATGAAAGGTCTACATGTTGAGTCTAGGAACCCCACTTAACTTAAAAAGGTAATTACTGCTAAAATACGGAGACTAGAGAAGAATGTGTACATCATATCACTTTTAAACTGGGACAGGCATCTGAAAACAAAGCAACAAATGAACTCTGGAAGTGTGTGATGGATTGAAACAAAGCAGTATTGGAGGTTTGGCTAAAAGGATGGTGATCAGAAAGATTTACTCAAAAGGCAAGAAAGAAATTGAAAAGAGCAAAAGATAGGTTAGAAGATGTTATGCAATACAGGGTGTCTAGGAAAATAACTGAGGATTTACTGGCCATCTTAGCATTTCCATGAAACATGCACATGGAAGAGACAGACTAACATTTGGTAGCCCCAGATTATCCTGTCCACAGGAGTAACAAAAAAGGGATATGGAGCTGAATTTTACATAAAAGATGGGTTGGAATATGATGCAATGAAGGAAAACGATGACACACAGATGTTTTAAAGTAGGAGAATGGTAGATGTAAATCACGCTAGGACAGAAACTACAGTTGGGGGAGGGGGTCACTGGTGCCTACCTGCTGTTTACACCCTGTCAGCCACATCAGAGAGGACAGGGTCAGTAAACTAATGCAGAGGCTTGTAAAAAGTAATCTTAATGGGTGATTCAGGTTGAGATCTTTAGACATGTTAGTCCTACATCCTTGGTAGGAAGAGTTCTGAAAAATGCCCTAGACAGAGAAATTGAACAGCATTAGAAACACGGCTTTCCTCAAGGATACAGTTTATAATGTAGTGGTGAAGCTTCTACTATTCAAGTCTGAATATGCCAGAAAGTAGCTCAGAGGAGATCAAAAAGCTGAATACAGTAGCAGGAAATGATTGAATGGTGAGTTACAAGCAGTTGGATGTGGGGGAATGACAGGAGCTAGAAGAATGGGAGAAACAGAGGTGGTCAGTCAATACATGAATAATATCAGTAAGATATTACAAAGTGGATGAACAGAGAACACTTGTAATGGGTGGTAACAGGACTAGTTCAAAAAGCTACAGACAAGGTAGCCTGACTACAATGGTAGGAAAGGTGATGATGATGACCTTAACAGAATGGCTTGAGGCCTTTCTAGGGAGGAATTGTGACTGAGGCCTGCTGTGGTTTTATGTACTGGTAAGACAGTGTACATGGCCCACCAACTTTCTGGTATATTCTTTGACTTAGTACTGTTATAAAGATCTCTTAGTAAACAGAAATGTTTGTGTGGAGTCTGCATGTCCTCCCCGCAGTCAAGTAGCGTTCGAAAGACATGCGTGAATGGGCATGCCTTCATTGAAGGCTGGGCATCGAGCTGGCACCACAGCACCGTAAAAATCTACTGCCAATCATTAGCGGACCGGAGTTCCACTGTGGCGACTCCTAACCAGGAAGAGCCGAAAGAAAAAACAGAAATGTTTATGAGGAATTAAGAAATGTATGCATTGGTTTGGGAAGTGGTCCAGAGGGAAGAATGAAAGTGATCTGGGTGGATAGTGTCAAGAACAAGACAAAAGAATATCTGAGGTGGCAACAAACAGACTACACCAATTTCTGGATGAGTCAAAAATCAGAAACACAATCCAGAATAGGGAAAGTGCCTGAGAAAGGACTTAGGAGTCTTTTACTAGGTGAGCGGACAGATGAGCATGGATGGGTGGAGACAGTTGTCTTCTGGTGCAGACATCTGCTTGGTTCTGCATTTTGGACTCTGTAAACCAAAGGCCACATATAAGGTAGGGAGCATGAAACTGCACAGAAGAGGAGCTGAGGGTAATCTTTACACTGACCCTATGCCTTCAGAGGATGAGAGCAGAAGGCAACAGGATAGCCAACACAGAGTTGGGCTGTACACTGAGGTGCATACGTTCAAGGGTTTCAGATACTACTTTTATTTTATCACATGTTAGTATCATCAGACCTGGAACACTGTGCTAATTTCTGTACATCCTGTACTGAAAATAATACAAGAGAAAGCTATAAAGGTTATCACACTGATGGAGTGAAAAGACTATGAACAGTGATTGAAATTACAAAATTTATACTCACTGGATGCTAAGAGTGGGAGTTGGAATATGAGACTAATGCATATGATGCTACATGGAAAAATGTCAAGGGTGGAGGTGAGGTGCAACAACAGTAAAGGAAAAAGAGGGCCATAGGTGCAGCAAGGGCTTACTCACTCCCAGCTAGACCCGTGAAAGTATCTATTTACGGAAAGTGTTGTGATCTTTTTGAACCCATTGACTGCACAGATGATGATGAAGAAACCAATGGGGTCTTCAAGGCGGCATAATGCATCAGAAATAGATTAGGTAAATGAAAATTGTAGAATTCACTACATATTTAATCAACCTTAGTGGGAAAACTCAGCTGACCAAGTTTCTTCTTCTCTTGTAACCTTACTTGATGATATGTTACAGTGTAGTATTGTTAAATTGTGTTATGTTTTGTTACTTAGAAAATACATTAGGATAATTAGATATTGTTTATTAATTTGGTTATAACTTTTTATTTGCTGCAGTGCAATCATCCCAATGATTTTATTTTTTTTTTCATGTAAAACGCTCTACTGCTTTCCTTCATAGTTGTATTAACTATAGCTCAAGCTGTCATTAGTAAAAACTGCTGGGAGTTTAGCATTCATCTAGGAGAAATGTGCAGAATATGGAAGAAGTGTGTTCAGTGGCAAACATTCTGTGATTAGAGGAAAAGTGGAAACATGGGTAAATATATGTGGCGATAACTGGTAGGTGGTAAACACATTCCAGTGGGCTATAAAATTATATAATCATCTATGAGTGAAGTCATCTATAGGTTGTTGTCAGTAACTAGATAGCTTAGAGATCATAAATTGAACATTACTTCCATTATAAAAATGTTTTTCAGACTGGAAATGCATAGTTACCTTATGAAAGAATCTATTGCTTTCAGTTAGGTATTGTTATTCCTGCATAAGCAACACACCGTGGTATCAATGTTATTTAAACAATATAAATTGTTGCCTTAGGAAAATTTCAAGAATAACAAAGAAAATGCATTTTCTACACATTAGTAAGATATGTTTTCTCTGTAAAGTGCTTCATAATCCATATGTAAAGTGCACCATTTATGCAAAACATTGCACTAATTTTCACTGTTAAAACATTTATATTCAATGCATTGCATTATTGCTTAAAATTAGGTAAGTCTTTTCATAGTGAATCAACAAAATTATGGGATTTGTAGTATGTTAATCCAATAAACAACTCCAGGTAAGTATGCAATAAACAACTCATTGTACCACTTGCTGCCTATACCTCTTCATTTGTTCATTCAATTATTCATCCACTTAGTTATTTTTAATCACCAACTTAATCCAGTTCATGGATGCAGGAGAGCTAGACTATGTTTGGTGCTCAGTGGGCATAAATCAAATAGAGTAATCATGAATCTGAATAGGAAGCTAGTCTATCACAGGACATACATGTGAAGGAGTGCACACAGAGACACATGTGCACGTGCATGCGCGCGCGTGCACACACACACACACACACACACACACACACACACACACACACACACACACACACACACACAAAGTGACAGTGTCTCATTGCAAGCGTGACTTAAAAGCAATGTATTATTATTTGTTTAAATGGCTGTCAGAAAAATAGGCAATGTATAAGCAGAGAACCAAATACTAGACTGCTGATTGGGTCTCTTTAGCAGATCGCTGTCTAACTTCTCTTTGATGAGCAGGTGCATATCCAAAACTGCCAAGACAGATGCAATACTCCACCGTGTATGACAGCTCTCTTCAATGGCAAGGGCAGGACGTTGCACCAGACAGTAAAATATATCTATTATCTTGAACAACTCAAAAAAGTGTCCATAGAGATACATTACAGCATCATAGTTCTGTCAGGAACTCCTGGATAAAAGATTTCTGCAATCTGAGCTCCTCTATTCACCCGCATGGTTTGCCTATTGGTCACTTGATGTTCCAAAGGGATGAATCAAAGTACAGGGAGAGACAACTGTAAAACAAGTTTATTTACTTAAGTGACTAAATTCATATGTGATAACAAAACCATTTCTTTATATCACAATTTGCTCTCCCCTCACTAACCGTGGTTGAGGGGTTTACTATCAAAATGACGAATGTAGGTTCGGCGAACACGGAATGTCAAATAACAGTTGGCTGACTTCTGTGTTGCTGACCTCCATGCATTCAAGTCCCAGGTGCAGCGAAGGCACTGTGCATTCGCACATATGTGGTCAGCCATAGGACCAGAGATCGTGGTACAGTGCAGATCGGGAATTTTATCTTTTTCCCCACTGTAGTGTGATCTCATAGTTGGGCGGCTGTGGTGGTGCAGCAGTTAGCGTTGCCGCCTCACAGCAAGAGGTTCTCTGGTTAATCCTCGGCTGGAGTGCTTTCTGTATGGAGTCTGCATGTCCTCCCTGTGGTTGCGTGGGTTTCCTCTGGGTGCTCCGGTTTCCTCCCACATCCCAAAGACATGCTGTAGGTGGATTGGATACTCTAAATTGACCCTAGGTGTGAGTGCGTGCATGTGCCTTCCGTGGAAGGTTGGGTGCCGGGCTGGCAACTCGACACCATAAAACTCCACTGCCAGTCATGAGTGGACAGGTGATACACTGGGGTAACCCCTAACTGGGAAAAAAGCCAAACAAAGAAGTGTGATCTCATAGTTTGAATATATAATTTGCAGGTGGTGTGGGGGGGTTCTGCAAAAATGGGCACTTCTGTGTTGTGCAGTACATATGTACTGTTGAAAACTACATCTGTTGCTGTTCTGAAAGTTTCAGGGGAAGGCATATGTCAAAAAATGCTGAATTTGAATAATTGGCATTAAATTCGACATACTGCCTTTCTTCCCCTGCATTTTTTGGTGTTGTGACTCATGCAAATGAATGGTATTTGTTCTGTCATTCGTGATTTTGAAATAAAACCAGTTGAGGTACTATCACTGCTTGGATTCTGGAAACTGAGAGGAGGTTGTGAGGTGTACAGCTTCTAATTCCAGTGTT
Source organism: Protopterus annectens (assembly GCF_019279795.1). Taxonomy (NCBI): domain Eukaryota; kingdom Metazoa; phylum Chordata; order Ceratodontiformes; family Protopteridae; genus Protopterus; species Protopterus annectens. Next base: position 498,799,717 of record NC_056730.1, on the reverse strand, counting down.
TACTAATAGTGATCAGAACAAGAACAAAAAAATAGTTTTACAATTTGCACTCAATCCTGAACTGCTGTTTTTTTAAACACCTTTATTAAAATATTGCTTAAGACATAGGCATGCATGCATTAATAGAAAATAAAAGAAATCATATTAACAGTTTTTCCATTTGCACATATTATACATTACATGTTTTCTTTCTTTCTTTTTAATAACAACAGTCTTTCAGTCCAACAGTGCATAAACCATTCAATTTTTGCCTTTCCTTAAATCTCACTCTGCCTCCTAAACATTACTCTGCATATATTGTTCCTAGAAATTCCACGTAATATGCTCCTTCCCATTTCTAAAGATCCGTCTTCCAGCTTTTTTTTTCTTTTTTACAATATCCAGTACTTCAAATACACTTGGTTTAGATGTTGATTTCTATTTCTAGTAATTACTTGTATGGCAGCAAAGAGAGTTAAACTTAGGAAGACCTTAATATGTTAGACAATTCAGGTCCTGTATCACAGCTTAAAAGAAGCATTCCTTAGTTACTGCCATTTGTACCCCCAATATTTCTGACAGAGTACTCTGTAGGGGATTTTTAAAATTTGCCTAGTCACAACACTGCCAGAAAACATGTTCTCAATTATCTCTTGCTATCTACCTGAGGGAAAAAAAATAAAATCTGCTTGGGGTATAAAAATGCCTATGCAAATGCTTCCAATTAAAAATGCTAAACCTTCTGGACTTTGTTGCATACTTGGGAGGAATGAAAATGTGCTCCCATTGTTCCTTTGTAAATTGTTTTTACAGTCTCTCTTCCCAATCATTTCTAACCTGCTCTGATAGATTCTTATACTTATTATGCAATATTTTATATGCTCTACTAATTATCCCCTTTGTAACAGCAGCTTCTGTTTTGGATTTGACTAAACACTCTTCCAGAACAGGTCTTTTGTTTAGGGCGTCCCTATCCCTTTCTCTTTGCCTGTACCCTAATATCACACCCTGATAGGGAAAACCGTTTGTAACCTGCAGTCCATACTTCTTCTTGGCCTTATCCCATTATATTAACCTTCCCTCTCTACTTATTTGCTACCTATACCATGGCTGCCGTGTAAATTTTCTCCAGTAAAATCCAACCCCTTCTTGCCTGTTTTCTGTACCCCTGCTTACAGTCATCCCTACTGACAAAAATCTTCTTTCTTTATTCACACATTGGCTTAGTTTTTTAAATACTTTCTGCAACTTTATGAATATAATATTCTGTATGGTGGTTACTATTCTCCTTAGAGATTTGCAATCAAAATCCCACTCCCTCCTTATTTCTTCAATTCCCACCCCTACCCCCCCACTTCATCATCATCCCTTTGAATCTATTGTAACAGGGTGCTTTACGTACAAGTAAACTGAGTCTGTGAAATATGCCTCAAAATTCTGAAATACAAGATAGCTAGGTCTGAGTCAATGGCATTGGGTTAAATATAAATCTTGCTAATAATTTCAGAAGGAAACCTTCAATGAAAATAATTCAAAATGTAAAATAAACACCTACCAAGTATGTTGCAAGCCTAACATTAAAACAAATATACTAATGCCCATATGTGTTTGTTTTGTCTGGTGTGTGTGTGTGTGTGTGTGTGTGTGTGTGTGTGTGTGTGTGTGTGTGTGTGTGTGTGTGTGTGTGTGTATGAGTCCATCCATTTTGTTGGTGGATTTAATAAATTATCTGTTCATTTGATAACTTTTATATTCTGGATGTAAGATACTTCTACCAGCAATGACTGCATATCCTACACCAGCTTTTAAACGTTAGGTTGACAAACTATTTTGCATCAAAAATATAAAGGATATACAAAGTAGTGATAAAAGAAATGCAGAATACTTTACAAATACTCTGTCTTTACTGGGAAGTGATGGACTTTTCCTAAGGGTAGGCCAATGGCTACCCCCCACCAGAAGGTCCATTATTTCACTGTGAAACTTAGTCTGTCGGGCTTTATTGCTTATTTAATGATATTCAAATACCAATGGAACACACGCATAAAGAACCATAATAATGCGCCTCTGATTCTGAGTCATGTTCCAAAGAAAGATTAGTGTCCTGGGTACTTCCATTATCCACTATGTGCGAAAAATAGCAAGGAATTGCTGCTCTGTTGGAGTGGTATGCTTGTTGTAGCTATACTGTCCAAGTATGTCAGACAGTACTCGATTTATTTGGACAAATTCCACAAACATACTTCATGCTCACACTTGACACTGCTGGTGTGGTTGACAAAACAAGATTACATGTCATTTTTAATATCATAGTATCTATGTGGCATATAGTACCATGCAGCACAAAACCGTAATTCAAAGTTAGATGTAGATCACAAGTGCACACTGTAGCCACTTGTACGAGGACCTTTGGTGTGTTGCATACCAGAATACAGTGAGAAAGAGGTGAGGCAGGACTACAGGGATTTTTTTCTCTGAAGCATTCATTAGACATTCCTTGCACCAGCTGGGTGTTCATAAGGACTGTTTATAACATTATTTACTTAGTCTGGAAAACAGTGATACTTTAAAAAAAACAACAAAACTATGAGCCCATATTTGTGAAGGTATTGTATTTTTGTAAATTTTTCTTTACTTTTTATTGGAAACAAACCACAGAGAGAGAGAAAGAGAGAGAGAGAGAGAGAGAGAGAGCTCATCCATTCATCTCATACATATTTCACTGGCTATTTTTTATGTATAAGTACAGACTCTTTCTTTCTTCATAGGTTCATATATGGTTTCTAGGCTGTTGGCCCTAGAGCCCTTACAAGCCTAGCCATATTTATCAGGAGTTGCCCCAGTTGTCAGTGGTTAAATGAGTATTCACAGGAGTAATAGTCTATAGTACTTACTACTGACTGCCTCTGCCCATGAAGGACATGGGCACCACCCCCGGAGTGAAATTATGGTCACCCATTCTTTAGTTAGATAGTTAGTTAGTTATACAACCAGAAAATACATTTTAAATATGTTTCATAACCTCACCTTTAGAGGAAGAAACATATTTTTACTGCATTATATCAAGACTCAGTAAAGCCATGCTAAAAATACTGTACAAAAACACCTCCCATACAACATTATGACCCTGTTTATAGTGCAGCAGATGTGACTTTTTAAGTTTAATAATTTCCAATAGCTTTATGTGAGGCTTATATCATACTTGTTTCTACAAATGATGTGTTAGCTACCATTTTAATGAGATACAGAAAACTGCTATAAACTGCACAGCTGTACTTGCAACTTCCAACACAAACAGACAAAAAATGCACAAAGCTGCAGTAAGCCTTAGAGCTGTATTTCCTTTTGCCACCTTGCCAGACATAATAGGGCATGTAATAGTTTATTTTTAAAACTTCTTAAGGTTCTATCACTTTATTTGTTGTTTGGTAGCATTTCTTCTTCAGGATTAAGGTTGACTGAGGCCACATTTTGATTATAAAGTATAGATGCATGGATATTGGCTATAACAGTCCTCTCCAGCTTCTGTGCCATGTTTTGCACAAAATGCTGATTTTACAGTTTCATAAACTATACAGTATCCAAACAAATCACACTGAAATGCTTGATTAAATATATTACCTGCTGGTAGACTATATAATAATACAGAGAATGTCATAGTATAATACAGATGCCTTTGTCATATTGCTTAAAAGCATTATAAGCAGTTACTAATGGAGCAGGAGAATTAGCAAATGTGCAACATTATTGGGCTCTTGTAATGAGCTATAATGTATTTATTTATTTTACATTTGTTAACTGGGGGTGTCTGACTGAGGCAAAAAGGCCCTTTTTCAGCAGAGGCCCAGGGAGAAAAGCTCCACGTAGAAAAATTACAGATACATTTAGTTATTTAGGCATGATCAGTATACACACAAATTACAAAAGACATGTTTTTACAGTGGTATGCAGCACATCAACAGTTACAGTGGAGAGAACAAACAAAAAAAAATATTTAAAAATAAAGGTAATTAATAGATTTGTGGTGTACAGCTGAAATTTGGAACATAGGTAGAATACATACATAGTACACAGGTACAGTACATACATTGTAGATTAGCCAGTGTTTGTGAGCAAGATTGAAAACTGTTATCAAGTACTCTAAGTTTAGTATGTGTACCTTATCTGCTTTCACTAGCCTGGGGAGCAATCATGGCACTGCCAACTTTGCTTGAGATGTTGCCTGATGAGGTCTTTAAATGAGGCTTTGGACGATGTGTCTTGTATGCTAGTGGCTACAGAGTTCCATTTTCTAGCCACTGAACTACTATATAGTGCATCTCCAAAGCTATTATAGCTGTTGGTGACTTTTAGTAGCAGTTTGCTTGATAATCTAAGAGGCCTTTTGGCTGAGTGATGTTGTACTAGATTTTTGAGGGCAGGACACTTATTGGGGACGTAATAGATTGAATGACAGAGGCAGAGCTGATTGTAGGTTATGAGGTTGGGCAGTTAAAGCCTGTGGAGCTGTCTCAAAGCAGTACAGTGATGAGTTCTATATGAGCAATTTGCAGCAAAGTGGAAAATTCTGTTATAGCAGGCTTCCATTTTGCTTAGTTCAGTTTTGTTAGGATTAGTCAGAATGAGAGATGCATAGAGTAGGGTGGATAGAAGTTGGGAGCGAGCAATGGCTGATCTTGTGTTGTTGGTAAGAAATGGTTTGATACGGTAGAGTGATCCCAGTTTGGAATGTACATTTTTAATAGTTAAGTTGAGATGACTATCAAATTTTAGGTGGAAGTCTATGGTTATTCCCAATAGCTTAGCCTGTGCCACTGGAGCAATTGGAGTAGCATTTGTGGAGTAGATAATGAATTGATTGTTATCAGTGTTTTTGTTAGAACTGGTTATAATCATAAGCTGAGTTTTCTTTGGATTGAGGATAAGTTGGGCTTTGGTAAGGTAGTTTTGAATGTCAGAGAATGCTAGTTGAGTTGTTTGCAGGAGGGTGGGAATGTTTTGTGCGGCACAGATTAAGGTAGTGTCATCTGCATACTGAATGATAGATGCATGCTGTGTGGAGGTATGGAGGTCATTTGTGAAGATTGTGAATAGTAGTGGTCCTAAGATAGAACCCTGTGGGACTCCTATAGTTATGGGCAGCTGAGGAGAGAGAGAAGTTTCCCATTTCATAGCTTGGTATCTGTCAGTTAAGTAGCTTTGGAACTAGGTAAGAGTGGAATTTGATAGGTGATGTTGGTTTAGTTGTTTAGCAGGATTTGGTGCGAGACTGTGTCAAATGCTTTGGACATATCCAAAAAAAGAGTTGACACCTTCGACTTGAAAATGTGGTTTTGGTAAAAGATTGAAAGAAAAATAATCTATACACAACATATCCAAAAAAAGAGTTGACACCTTTGACTTGAAAATTTGGTTTTGGTAAAAGATTGAAAGAAAAATAATCCATACAAAAATGCTAATGTGATAAAAGTGAAAAGCTATTTTTCATGAACCATTCAATACAAAACAAAAATGTCTTTTATAAGCAACAAGTACCATTGCTTCAACTATAAAACTAGACTCAGCATACATCAACTGAGCTCCAAATCCTTTAATTTCAAACACCTGCTGGAATACCACAGTTTGATCCATTTCTGACACCTGCTGGAATACCACAGTTTGATCCATTTCTGCTTCATTTTATTGGAAAACTTTGGCTGTACCAGAACCATAGAACCTGATTCATGAAATGCAGTGAATTTACACAGGTTAGCATTTGTGAGAAACAGCTGAAACAAATGTGGGAAATGCACTTATAATCAAGGTCTGTACATGTTATTGAAATGCATATGGCATGAAAGAGATGATATTTCTACTGAGAAACACAGTGAGAGAAGACAGATATGGTGTGGCATGCTCTTGCTTTTTGATATCAGTTATAGCTAAATGTCACTTATCAGACCACATTGCTAAAAGTTTAGACTATTATTCCTTATTTAAATAACATAAAGTTTTGTCACTAGTACATTTAATGATTGGATATGCAGAACGGCTTAAAGAATGCAAATGAGACCAGATGTGTGCAGCTTGTTTCATTGCTATATATTTCAGACTGATTAAGCATACAGGATGCCAAACTACAGCATATATAATTACATTAGCTAACTGCACCTACGTATTGGAGCTAGATCCATGCATATTACCTCATCCTCTCTCAAAGATAAAATATGTCCTACTTTGCTGAATAATGTAGATTATTATAAAATATATAGGCATGCGGTAACAATTTTACTATGCTATTCATTATTTAATAGAAAATTAAATGGCTTTATTGGTTTTGTTATATAAAACATCAGTGCTTTACTTTGAAAATGCAAGGACATACTTTTAGCTCCAATGTTTCATTTATAATGGTGAAGCACTTTATTAAGGCAATAATTAGCATCACATTTCAACAAATGAGGAAATAAGAGTTTGGTCCTAGGCATAGCATTTTCCACAATTTTCTTTGGTTTATATTTTTGAAGCTGGTGTACAAGAAAAAGTGATAATTAAGTTCTGTTTTGCCACTCCATTAGGATGTGCAGGACTTGGGTGATTACTTCCTAGCTCATCACACACTTCTTCCAAAAGATGTACTTTTGTCTACTCAGCAGATTTCTACTCTGGCCAGGCTTTCATTGTCACATTTCAAAGCATTCTAATCTCTGCATCACACTGAATGCACTAATGATACTCATTAATCTTTTTTTCCTGTCACAGGAAGCTTACATTTTGCAGATGATTTCCATTTCTTCCCTATATGAATTCCCCTTTTGAAAAGATACAAATGACTCAGGGTATCTACTATGTGCATTTCCTTTACTGTTATTCACTTTGTATTTAAGTCATACCTCTGCAGTTTCTACAACATACTTTGAATCTTGCTGATACATTGTACAGTGACTTCTTAAATATACTCTAAAATGTTTTATGGTGTATCTCCACCAATAAAAAGACACACAAATCTCTTCTATCATCTCATAAAAGCTGCTGTTCCATATGCAGTTGATTAATCTCCTTGAAGGATCAATAAGCCAGTAGTATTCTGCCTGGAATATTCTTCTAATATAATTGACTTGTTCACATTAATATACATACGTGTGGATGTTTCTGTTACTGTTTAATAAACAGTTTAAAGCTTTTGTCTTCTTCTGTCCTCAGGTACCAAACCATGATAATTTTCTAAATGGCAATTTTACATCTAGTAATTAAAGAATAAACTGATAAAGATAACACAACATTACAGGAACATCCATGAAAATGTATTTGGGGTCTATATTAGAACACCAAACTTTCAAAATTTCGAGTGTTCTAATATTGACCCATTTTCAGCGAATGCTGAAAATATCAAAGAAACAGAAAACCAATTTTTTTCCTAGGGAAAAAATTTGGTTATCCATTTCTGTTGCTTCTATATTTTCAATGCTGTGGTGGAAAGTTATGGGTCGGGTTCAGGTAAGTGTGCGATTGTGCATATGTGAGGGTTAGGGCGGGGTAGGTGAGTTAGGGTTAGGGCGTGGGTGAGGTGACTGTGTGATAGTGACCAACCTTATGGTTAGGGTTTGGGTTAAGGTAAGTGGATAGTTAGTGGTGTATGTATAGTTTAGTGTAGGGTTAGGTGTAAGAGTTTAGGTGCATGTGTGTGGATTGCTGTTTGTTTGGTGTGCTTGTGTTGCATGTATGTGTTTTGGAACAGCAAATTTTTTCCCTAGGAAAAAACTCGCTGTTCTGTATGTTCGCTGTTTTAAATTTTCAATTAATAGGGTTCGATATTAGAACACTCAAAATTTTGAAAGTTCGGTGTTCTAATATAGACACTTTATTTGTTATCAATATGAAATGCTTGGACTGTAGCTCTTACTTTCTCACTTTATTTCTGCAAGTCTTCTAACTTAAGATATGACCAATCTATCTATCTATCTATCTATCTATCTATCTATCTATCTATCTATCTATCGATCTATCTATCTGACTCTAATTTTGCACTTAATCCTGTTAAGTTATTCTGTCTTAACATTTTCAGTAATTGCATCAGTCTTGCATTATCCTCTTCCCTATATTGACCCAATGAAGTATGTCATAATTTACATAGAAAATGTGTTCAAGACCCCAAAGTAGCTGTGAAACAGCTCTCCAAAACATCTCAGGTGCTGATAAAATACTAAATGGGATTCTTAAGAGTCAGTATTCTCCCATTGGCGAATTAAGAGTACACACTGTGGTGCTTTTCTCATCAGGTCTTATTTGCCAACATCATTACTTTGCATAAAAGAACAGAAATCTATTTTGCTCATACCATATCAAGCAAAATGTTTTAATAATAAAAAGTGGACAGAAATTTATTTTTATAATTTATTCAGACAACAAAGATGTATACAAATGTCAATTTTGCCCAGCCTCACAGGAGAAAAAATGCAACTGACTCATTCAGTAAGCTGTCCCTCACTCACTCACTCACTCACTCACTCACTCACTCACTCACTCACTCACTCACTCACTCACTCTCATTGAGTGAATTCCATTTTCTCCATGTTATTTAGCTGTTTTTTTAATTATAACCCACAAAACCACTAGGAAATTTCATGGAACATGCAATATTGGTAACACTCTAGGATATGACAGGATATAATAAATTCCTTGTTAACAGGTATGCTCTGTAAATAAAATGTATTCTTTTTAGGAAAATCATCAGCATGAATATTTTATGATCCTTACCTTAAATGTGAAGTTACCCCATTAACTGTTTTACTATGACATACCCTTGCAAAGCCAAACAAACCAATATTGCTTGATCATTAGAAGTAACAGCTATGTGACATTACTCTTACATTTCATATTGCTTTATTCATATATAAGAAGTTTCTGACACATGGGTTTTATATAATGACCAGAATAACAAAGCAGTTTGAACAACTGATTTAAATTATCTTATTTTAGAAACACCATTCTTATATATATATATATATATATATATATATATATATATATATATATATATATATATATATATATACACACATATTCCACAACATTCTGATACAGTCATCATCATCATCAACCCCCTTTTTCCCATTTTTCTACATGCGGTTGGGGTATTGTGTTAACTGTCGCCAACTCTCTTGATTCAGTGCCACACTCCTGCCTTCTTCAACACTCATGCCTGACTGTCACAGATCTTCTTTCACACAATCCATCCACCTCTTTGCTGGACATCCTTGCTTCCTCTTACCTTCTTCCTGTCTGTCCCAAATCTTTCTCACCAGATTGTCTTCTGCTTTTCTAGACATGTGCCCAAACCACCATAATCTGTTCTCTTTGATCTTTTCTGCAATTGGAGCTACTTTGGCTTCTGCTCTTATGTTCTCATTTCTTCGTCTGTCCCATAGTGTGCATCCTATCACCTTTCTCAGGCACTTAATTTCCATCACCTCTAGCTTCTTCAACTGTTCTGCCTTTACTGCCTGGGTTTCTGTACCATACAGTAGTACTGATCACACCACTGTCTTGTACACCTTACTTTTCAGATTCTTTGGCATTCTTCTGTCATAGACTACACCTGATACTCTATGCCAGTTGGCTGCATCCCCTCAGATTCTAGCTTTGACCTCTTCATTCAGACTACCCTTCTCCTCAACTACTTCTCCCAGATACTTGAAGCTGTTTACCTGTTCCACTATCTTCCCTTCTATCTCTATTCTCAGCTTGATTTGCCCAATTTGTTGCCATTACCACCATCTTATCTGTGCTTAGTTTCATGCCATGTGCCTTCAGATGTGCATTCCATTCTTCTATCATTTGCTGACATTCTAGCTAAGAGTCTGCCTGTGCTGCCACATTCTCTGCATACAGCAGCTTTATTGATCCGTCCACTCCAATCTGTTTGCTAGTGTAGTCCATCACCAGTATGAACAGCAGTGGGCTCAGAGCTGAAACCTGATGTACACCCATGCTCACTGGGAACCCTTCTGTGAGGCTGAACACTGTCCATACTTGAGTCATTGCTTCCTTGTAAATAGCCTGCATAATTCTACCAATGTTTCTGGGACTTCAAACCACTGCAGTACTGCCCAGATCAGCTTTATTGAGACCCTCAATGTAAACATCAGGTCAGTTGTGCTGCAGCCTGATCTGAATCCAAACTGCTCATCTCCCATCTTACCTTCTACTACTCTGCATATCCATTTATCAATCACCCTTTCCAGAACTTTCATGCAATGTGATAGGTGTTTGATGCCTCTGTACTGCCCACAGTTGTGGATGTCCCCTTTGTTCTTGTACACTGGCATGAGTATGTTCATTCTCCAGTCATCTTGGATACGCCTTTCTCTCCACATTGCTATTAGTACCCTCAGGAGTCATTTTTCCCCTATCTCACCCAGCATCTTTATCATATCTGCTGTGACCTCATCTGATCTTGCTGCTTTCCCTGACTTCATCTTCCTTAGTGCTGTTCTTACTTCGTCTAGGGTGGGCTCCTCTTCTTCTCTCATTGTAGGCTGTTTCTGGGGAAGTACAGATTCTGTGGGGTTTTCTTCATTCAGAAGCTGCTGGAAATACTCCTTCCATCTGCCTTTGATGTCCTCTGGGCTGGTGAGCAGGTTGTTGCTGGCATCCCTTATGAAGGGTGTCTGACTATCTTCTTTATCTTTCTGTCTTTGCCTTGCAATCTGATATAGTTTCTTTGTGCCCCTTACTGAGTCACTTTCCAGAAGTTGGTACTGTGCCTCCGATGCCCTAGTCTTTGCTCTTGCAACTTCTTTGTTAGCTCCTTTGTTAGCCAACCAGTAGTCCTTCCTAACCTGGTCAGTCTTTTCTGTCTCCTTCCTGCACTCCTTTTTTTGATGACTTCCTGGACTTCTGCATTCCACCACCAGCTTTCCTTCTGTACCTTATTTCTATACCTGGCTTGGCTACATATATTTTCTGTAGTCCTAACACATGCTGTTTTTAGGCGCTGTCATTCTTCTTCAACTCCACATATTTCCTCCTCTTCTTGGGGTGCTAGAGCCTTGAGTAATTCCTTGAACTGTTGTACTTTCTCTCCAGTCAACTTCCAGGTCTTCAGCTTGGTCTCTGTTGACATTAGAGTCTTCTCTAACCACTGCTTGCTGCTGATTATGGCAACTAGTGGTTTATGCTGTGGCTGACTGTTTCACTGGGGATGACTTTGCAATCATGATTTCTGCCCCAATGCCTTTTCCTTACTAGGAGCAAGTCTACCTGCATGTCGACTACTCTTATATGTGATCTTGTGACTGTCTCTCTTTCTGAACCATGTGTTGGCTACTATCAAGTCATTTGCCAGACAGAAGTCTAGAATGGCTTCTCATTCTTTATTCCTGTTGCCCCACCCATGTGGACCCAGGCAGTCCTAATATCCTATTCTGTCTGTCCCAATATGTGCATTCAAGTCACCCATTATCAACACCAATTGTCCTGCTTTATCTAGTAGGTCTTGCAGCTGCTGTCTGAATGCACTCTTTTCCTCACTATCACAACCCTGCTGTGGGACAAGGCTGAGATTATGAATACAGCCCTATCATTACACTAGAGTCTGACCGCCATGTCTGTCATTAATTCTGATGATGTCCCTTCCTGTCTTCTGAAGCCTGTCTCTCACCACAATTCCTTCACCATTTCTAGCTTGCCCTCCACCTGAGTAGTAGATCTTGTCTCCTGGATGGGTTCAGGCACCTAGCCAGCGTGACATTTCCCTCTGATACATTTGGTTGGGGACACATGGCTGAGATGACATTCAGCTGCAGCAAAATATGGCTGTTGTGAATTCCTTGTGGGCAAACAGAAGAATGCAGTGCCATGACCACAACTTTAGTAAACAAATGCACAGTGGGAAATAATGTCCATGGCCCACAAGGCAACATGAGACAGAAGGCAGTATGGCAGCCACAAACAGCAGGCTAGCCAATAAGCATGTCAGTGGCAGTAAAAATGCAGTTCACAATTGGCAGCACCTTTGTAAGTGGTGCGTGTGAACCACTACCCCTTTCACAGTATCTAGAGAACATTACCTAAAATGCATACTGAAGCCTAAATGTGACTACCCTAGCATGCAGGAAATTCTCCATGCAGTAGCACACTTCTACATGTTGTAGTTACATAATTATGTACTGTACACTGAGCCCCCATGCACTTGGTTATTAAAGCTGTGGGCAAGGCAGTGGGTGCTTCTGTTTTCCCACAGGGAATTCACAAAAAGCCATATTTCTCTGCAGCTAAATATCACTTCAGCCATGTGTCCCCAACTAGATGTACCGGCTGCCTAGGAGCCTGAACCCCTCCTGGATACATAGGATGTCCAGCCTCCTCCGTATCATCATATCATCCACTTCCAAGATTTGTCCTGTCAGTGAACCTACATTAAGTGTAGCAATTCTCAGTTCATGTTTGGTAGGTTGGTTGGTTTTACATCCAGCTTTTGCTCAACGGAACTATCCCAGGTAACCCAGGCTGGGCAACTAGACACCAGCCAGCCAGTAGCTTATTGACTCAGGGCTGCTGGTGGGCACATGCACACACTGGCCAATAGGGGCACATATACCATTCCCACTGTTAGCACAATTCCCTGACATGGGTCAGAGTAGGCCAGGTCCTCAACTGGTAACTACCCATACCCATTTTTTGGTGACATTAGTCAACATGACTGAATCACCTAGAGCCATATTTTATACCATCGAGTGGCTTGCCCTGCTACAACGTGCAGTCTCTGATCCATGTTCTCCTATTTTGAGGATACTGTGCACCACAGTAGATGCCCAACTCTTCCCCCTATAGGGCACCATGTAGAGTCTATGCTGCTGCCCACAACTACATTCATTGGTGAATTTTGAGAAGGAAACACTCAGCATATTTTTCAAACATGGGAGAAACCCCATGGAGACACAGGGAGAACATGCAAACTCCAAACAGGCGTTGGTCGGAGGTCAGGATCAAACCTTGTACCTTCTGCATGGGAAGCGAAGACCTTAACCATTAAGCCATCTGGTCTTACATTTTGATACAGTGTCTAGTTTGAATCCCATTCTTCAATTATTGATTGCAGGCCTTGATCTCAAATATCTGCAACTCAGTCATGGCTTTCTTTGCATTTTTAGCTTATACAGCATTCACACTGTTTACATTCTCAGTACAAAATACACTGAACAACAAATCATTTTCATGGATCTGCTCCAATAAATGTAGTTATTCAGTGTACATTTATTTCTTTTATTTTCATACTTTAACAAAGTGATTCAATTTGTCACAACTTCTACATACTTTTAATCATAGGACATATTTTTGTCATGCTTATAGCCATACCCACTCCTGAATGCTTTTTCTTCATCTTGTTTGTTGTATTCCTGATATTTGTGGGACACTTTCCAACTTATATTTACCCAGTTGTTACTCATTTTTAAATAGCCTATCTCAAAAGTCGCTCAACTCACATGAACATCTTCAGAAAGATTATTAAATTGTGAGATGGTATTGTAACTTATTCTGCACATTTCATATCTGATTATGTCTGTAATCTGCCCCTTATCTGATAAGTTCTTATATCACACATAAACACATAACTGCATGACACAACAACGAAACATGAACTCACCAATTTTACAGCATTTGAGTCTTATGGTGTTATAGTCCTCTGAAAATCAAATGGAAAATAAATGTCACATTTTTAGATTCTTTCTCATTAACATTAGAATTGGGGTGGTCTTATGTATTACAAAGGCTGGTGAGTGGTCACTAATTCTATTAGATAGTGTGCCACAGGAGGAGATTTTATTGGGGTCAGAAACCAGGATCTAGTCAAAGATTGACCCTTTGTCATTTTTATAGTTGGTTCTGGTTTTATCAGTGATTAGCTATGCATAGCTGTATAGATTAATGCTGGTAGAGGGGTCTTGATTTGAAATGTCATGCCAGTTGATGTTAACATCACCTAGGATGATAGTTTCATTTTTAATATTAGTAGTTGTTCAGGCAAGAATATCTTCAAGGGTTGGAATGTTATTGCCTGGGGGGATGTATATGACCAAGATACAAAGATTTTTTATAGTTATTCAATTATAGGAAGGCTAATAGTATCTCTGCGTTGGCGAATTGTGGGATAGGTTTTGTGGATTGGACTAGAGTGAAGGTATTTGGATAAATTAAGGCAACACCTCTACCTTTTTATGTGCTCTGTCTGTCCTAAGGCAACTGTAGTTAGGGGGTAGGAATTCAGCATCTTTGATGTATGGTTTTAGCCACGTTTCTGTGATTGCAGTGAAGTTGGGTTTATTTTGGCTTAACCAGGCATGCAGATGTGAGACTTTGTTTTATTAGGGGATACATTGAGGGCTAACTGTTATCACCATAATCTTCTTCATCTTCATTATCATTATGAATGCTTTTCTTTGTCTCAGTTTCTCAGTGAATGCATTTCTTAATGTTCTGATTTACGAGTAAATCAAACATTTTACAAGGGTCAGGACAAATTATGAGATAATATCTGAGACATTCTCCAAAATTAAGGGCAGCCTGGAGCTATATGACCTGATCTGATCAATGTTTCCTCACAGAAGAACAATTTTCCTTAACACAGAAGCTGAACAACAGTCTATTATGCCAAGAATCAATTTGAGATCATAACTGGTGTAGAAATCCTTTGTGGGTGCAAAACATCAGAACCTTATATGTTTACTGAACGTTTGATTGTAAACTAACCATTTTCATACATGGGCAAAACAAGTTCATTGTGGATCTCAGTCTTCTTGACATGAGCATTTCTACAGAGGACAATCCTATTATCATAATCTGAGCAGTAATTCTGCCAATGAACAAGAACTATGACAATCTTGTTTTCCTATTGTCAAGCTTCATTTTTTTCCTTCCTTCTTTCAAAGTTTGTGTAGTCCTTCCTGACAAGTCACTTTTGCAAGTCCCCCATCAAACAAGATCAGTTATCAGATGCTACCCTTAATGAAGTCTCACAGTTTGACAATGATCGCATGTAAGGTAGCAACATTCATGCTTTACATATCCATTCAGTTTGAATAAGCATCAGGCACTGAAACACCATTTCCAAGGAATGGATTAACACATTACATGCAGTCTAGACTATGGATTGTCAGATGAATTTTGTGGTGATTCGCTATTATTTCTTATTCATTCCATATCTTTACTTTTTATAAATCATGATCAATTCTAGTCCAACACATGTACAATGCAACTAAATCAAATAGGACCACAATACAAAACCATCATTTGTATTTAATGCTATTCTTGTGGGTCAGAAGGATACTGCATTACAGATGACCCATGTTCCATTAGAGGTACTGGCACCCGTGGGACTTGAAGGGAGAGGATGGACATGAGCAGCCAGTGTCCATCCTTTTGGAGGAGGGGGAAGGCTGCCTAGGCTGCCTTAGCAGCCATAAGAGCCTAATTAGCTCTGTGGTGCAAGCAGCATACAGCTTGTTCTTGAGATTCTGCATATGCATGAGTAGACATGCACCTTGCATAGGCAGCAGTTGTGAAGCTCACAAGGGTGCCTTATGTTGCAGTAGCATCACCAATCTCCTCAACACCAACCCTAAATGAGGGGTGAGTTTTCCCTGGGGCAGGGTAAGGTTTGTCTAGTAAACCTGGCGAATGAGGGGAGGAACAGACAGTTGCTGATTATCATCTGCATGGAAGAGGAAAGAGAAAAATATTGTTTTTTTTTTTTTTTTTAGTCTGGCATTTCAAACTGTACTTGTGCACTTGTGACAAAGTTACATAACAGGAAGTCTAATATTTAACTTGAAAATATACAGTAGTGCACTGTCTGAACACCAAACATCAATACTTGACCAGTTCCAATTGTAGAAGCTTTTCTGAAACAGCTATCCAAATGAATTCCTCATCATTAGAATGACACTTTTTCTGCTCTGAAAAATGTAACTCATGTCATTGTTTCACAGAAGTGCAATCACAAATCAGTGAAACCTTTCCCAATGTGAACAGCATTTCTGATTGAAAACCACAACAAAAAGCATTTTTGCAGACTGGCTGTTGAGGTTGTACATTTCACACCCTCTGCTCCCTACATATTTCAGATCAAAAGTTGCAGTGTCATGGGGAAAGAGAAACTCCCAATATCAGGCAATTCACTCTTTTGAGAAAAAAAATTTAGTCACAAACTACCAATCACATACGAGTGTCAACCACTAGTATTTTGAATACAGATTTAGCACCCATGGATTGGTATCTACTAGAATATAATTACCAATGTGATTAATTTTAGCATGTCTCTTTTACTTTAAATACAATTTTATTTTTTATAGCAGTTTATCAAAAACATACTTTTCAACAGCATGTGCTTAAGTTCTCCTCATTCTGTTGTACTCCATTTTAATATGTCTATTTTACTTTAAATACAGTTTCATGTTTCCATAGCAGCTTATAGGTTCATAGGTTCATAGGTTCATACTAGGCTATCTGCCCTAGGGTATTTATAAGCCTAGCCAGAGTGTGTTTGGCTTTCGCCAACCATTTTAAATTAATTTTGCTATGCCCTTTTTCGAGGTTAGTATACTGTGCCTCTGTCTAACAGTGACACAGAAGTGATACCCGGGGTAAACCTACAATCTCCCATCCACTCATCAAGATTCCTCTTGAAGAGAGTCAATGAGGGACTCTGCCTAACCTGGACTGGGATTTTATTCCAGAGTGAAGGGAGCCTCTGGGTTATGAATCAGTCCCTCCAGCATGTCCTATTTATTTCAGTGCTGAGGTTCAAGTCTCTCGAGCGCGTAGCTCAATGGGATTTGGATTTTCTGAGGTGCAGCATGTCCATTAATTCCGGGTTGGACATGGCTTTATACGTCAGGCACAGATCGCCTCTGAGCAGGTGGTATGCCACTGAGTAGAGCTGGAGTTTCTTTAACCGGGCAGCATATGGCATCTGTTTGAGCCCTTTGATCCTCTTGGTGAGGTACTTTTGGGGTCTTTCCAGTTGCTGCAGGTGTGTGGTAAGGTACATCCCAAAAGGGACATTGTACCCAATTATGGGCCTGATGAGGGATGTGTAAAGAGGCACAATGACCTCCCCTGATCTAGATGTGAATCCCTTCATGATTAGATGGGCTATATAAAATGTTCTTCTAACCACTTTGGCCACGTGGTTGTCAAATGAGAGATTGCTATCAACTTGGGTCCCCAGGTCCCTAATTACTTCTTCTGTACTTAATGGATTACCACCTATGCGGTAATTTGTGGGCACTTTGTTTTTGCCAAAGGGGATGACTATACACTTTTTGGCATTTAGCTTGAGGCCATGACTCTGGCACCAGTTGTCTATTTCTATGAGGCCCTTTTGGAGGATGCTTGTGTCGGCTGGAGAGTCGATTATGGCGCCCAGTTTGCAGTCATCTGCGAACCTGGTCAGCCACAGTCCTTCCATGTTGGCCTGTACCTCCGAGAAATATATACCGAACAACAGAGGTCCCAGGACTGAGCCTTGTGGGATGCCACTTGTAACTGGTTTGGAGTCTGACATGGCTCCAGCAATTCTAACCATGTGGGTTCTGTCCTTGAGCCAGTTTGCAACCCATCTAGTGACATAGGGGTTTATATTTAAGCTGGTGAGCTTATCTATAATGCCCGAGTGGGGTATTGTATCGATGGCTTTTGCGAGGTCCAGGTAGGCTGTGTGGACCACCTTCCCCTCGTCAATGGCCATGGTGACTGTTTCAAAGAAATCAACCAGGTTTAAGAGGCAGGATCTGCCCTTAACAAAGCCAAACTGGGTAGGATCCAGTGTCTGTAGGTCCCCAATATCTTTATTTATGAGGTCCATGATGATCCTTTCCATACCTTTGCAGACTAAGCTAGTCAGGTTTATGGGGCGATAGTTTCCAGGATCCATTGAGGCACCACCTTTGTGGAGAGGGACCACTGTTGCTGTACGCCACTCTTTGGGTACATATCCTGTAGTAAGGCTGAGATTGAACAGTAGTTTTATGTTTGGGTTTAGCTCTTCTTGGAGTTCATGTAGGATGCAGCCTGGGACACCGTCTTGTCCCATTGATGCTGTATTTTTTGCTTTGGAGAGGGAAGCTCTTACCTGAGCATCTGAGATGTCAGGGGGGCAGCACTTTGCTGGGATAGATATTTGCCCTTTTGGTGGGGAGGGGGGGGAGTTTGCACTGAACCTGTCAGCTAGGATGTTGGCAAATGTCTGTGGGTTCGGTGTATTTTTTGTCATTTTGGACTAATTCTGAGCATATCTGGGAATTCCCACCCAGGTTCCTAACATAACTAAAGAAAGCCTTGTGATTATCCTTAATGTCCTGTGCAATTTTTCTCTCGAAGCTGGCCTTAGACGATTTTATGAGTGCCCGTAGTTTTTTGCTAATACTGATCAGAGATGCTTTCCCTTTTTGGAATTTTGCTCTATCATGTAGTAGCTTCCTCCTTCTATTGTATAGTTTGTTTATGGCTGGGGTCCACCAGACAAGACGTCTGCCTTTGGAGGATTGGGTTTTGGTTTTATTTGGGATTGCATGATCCATGCATTGCTGAAAGTGTTCATAGAATGCATTTATAAAGGATGCTGCGGTCTGGGCCGTATTTTCCACAGGCCCGGGGGCTTTGAAGGATTCCACCTCAGTTTTGAGGAGTGTGAAATTTGCTTTAGAGAACTTTTTCACTGTGGTTTTCTGGGCAGGGGGTAGGGTCGGGATGTGACTATCCAGTGAGATTAGTTTATGGTCTGATCTTACCAGTGAGGGATACAATTCTGGTCTGGAGCATAGAGTCCCCATGTTGGTGATGATCAGGTCCAGTATGTTTCCCCTCTTTTGGGAGTGGTAACAAGTTGTTCCATAGCATTTGAGTTTATAAATTCTAGGAACCTTTGGGCTAGGGTGTTGGAGCTAGAGTAATGCTCCCAGTCTATGTTTGGGTAGTTGAAGTCGCCCAATATAATGGTGTTTGGAGAGACCTTCATATTTTCCAGTGTTCTCAAGAAGGCCGAGTGGGGTTCCTGTGTTTGGGAGGGTGGTCTGTAGCAGGCTATAAACTGGAAGGTTTTTACCCACTGTTAGTTGCACATGGATAGTCTATGATGTTTCGTGCTGTGCAACCAACCTGGAGGTGTGGGTATCTTTGACAAATATTGATACTCCCCCTCCTTTTGTGGTTCAGTCCAAGTTTTGGGGCCGAAAAGCATGGTATGAGGTATAACCTGGTAGTGCTGGGGTGCTCTCGGGAGCCTTGAACCAGGTTTCTGTTACTGCACAGATATCGATGTTCTCCATGCTAAGGAGAGTTTCGATTGCGTGCATCTTGAGGTTTAGACTTCTGGCATTGAGTAGCATTACTCTTAGTTTCTTATCCCTTGTGATACCTATGGAGGTGGGTTTGTCTTTTGAGCCTTGCCTAAAAAAGGCACTATGGGGGTAGCAAGAGCCTTTGCCAATATCCGAAAGCCCAGGGGAGACAGGTGCAAGCCGTCCCTAGCAAATCATCGTGGCTTGTCGAGCATGTCATCCCAGGCTGACAGGCATTGGATCCCCTTTGAATGACACCAATACTTAAGCCAATTGTTGAAATTGATCATCTTGTCTTCATATTGTGGCATCATTCTTGGTGAGGGTAAGATGCTAGTCAAGGTCAGGGTCATACCGGCCTGGGCGACATGCTCAGAGAGCTCCTCTATGTCTCTTTTCATATAGTACAGGGAGATACGTCTCAGGTCATTCACACCAGCATGGACAATGACTGAGTCATATTTGTACTTGCCTTGGAGTGACCTGAGTGCTTGTGTTATGTGACGGATCCTAGCACCCAACAAGCAGCTCACCATGACCTTCTCTTTGTTCGGCCTGATGAGCGGGACGTCAGTGTGCCTGACGATAGAGTCACCTATTACAAGTGTATCAGGTGTGTTGTTTAGCCTTAAGGGCTGTGACTGTTCGGCACACTGGCTTTGTGAGCTATGTGTTGCACGTGTTTTATTTTGGGGTAGCGGTTGCTTGGGTGTCTGCTTTGGAGGTCTCTACTGCTTAGGCAGATTTTTATTTAGAGCCTCCGAGTATGTTTTTGTGTGTTTATGTGTTTGGTTTGCTGTCGTGGTAGGTCTGTGTGAGATTGAAATTGTAGTGAGTGTGGTTTCCTTCTCCTCCTGACTGGTTACGCCAGTACTGAGTTGAGAGAGCTTAGCCTCCTGTTTGGCTATATGGTTGCATCTCTCACATGTGTTGGAATTTGTTGGTAGGAGGAGTGGGTTGTCTGTGTACATGAGGCAGTTGTAACATTGCCTCAAGATTCCCAGATTCACCAGCTGGACCAGAGACGAGACTGACAACTGACCTTTGGACATGCTAGAATAGTATTGGGAATTCCTTTATAATTGAAAAAAAGGGCCAATGGGGAACAAGGTACTCAAGGGGAGTTTGTGAGGGTGTAGTGCTTTTAATTTTTTAGTGCTGACTTAGTGAGCAAGTGCCAGGTAACTTAAATGCAATGTGTTACAGGTAACTTAAATGCAAAAACAACAAACAGTAACTTTCTTTCAAGTGAAAGAAGGAAAGAAGTACAGTAAGCTATGCAGATATCACTAGGGATCCGCAGAAGCACTGAAAAGCTGCATTTTAGGTGAAATTAGCATTTCAGGGAAATAACAAGCAAACAAACAACAAGCATACAAACAAAGCTAGATTCAGCAGTCCTGGATCTAGTTTATGCTACAGCAAACAAGGTGTACCAATTTCAGTAAGAAACAGTTCAAATATGCAGGCACTATAAGCCTTTAACCAGAAATTCCCAGCTCAGAAGGGCAGAGTCCAGCCTCTCCTCCCACAAGAGTGCAGACCACGAACCTTCTTAATGTAAAATAACTGGCCTGAAGCCCAAGTGCTTAAACCAGAACTAATACACTTTTAGAATAACAGACACTGAGCCCTCAATCAGCAGTTCCCAATTTAGAAGGATGTAAGCTACCTGTCCTGCCACCACAGTGCAGGCCACAAACCTTCCTAATGTAAAACAACTGGTCTGAAACCCAAGTGCTTAATCCAAAAGACTTAGAATGATAGCTACACTTTAATCAAGTTACTACCAAGCAGTAATAAATACAATTGAATACTTTAAAGAATGCCTGGATTAGTGCTCAAGTTATACAAACAAAGCTAGATTCAGCAGGCCTGGATCTAGTCTATGCTACAGCAAACAAGGTGTACCAATTTCAGCAAGAAGCAGTTCAAATATGCAGGCACTATAAGCCTTTAACCAGAAATTCCCAGCTCAGAAGGGCAGAGTCCAGCCTCTCCTCCCACAAGAGTAAAATGTAAAATGTAATGTAAAATACATTAATGTAAAATAACTGGCCTGAAGCCCAAGTGCTTAAACCAGAATTAATACACTTTTAGAATAACAGGCACTGAGCCCTCAATCAGCAGTTCCCAACTTAGAAGGATGTAAGCTACCTGTTCTGCCACTACAGTGCAGGCCACAAACCTTCTTAATGTAAAACAACTGGTCTGAAGCCCAAGTGCTTAAACTAAAAGGCTTAGAATGAGTTACACCAAGCAGTAATAAATACAATTGAGTACTTTTAAGATGACACAAAAGCAAAATAAAGTAGGAAGAAACACAAATACAGTAAAAGCAGATACAATTTTTTTTAAGTGGAAAGAGAGAAAGGAAAGAGAGAAAGGAGTAGCAGAAACTAAGCTGATTGGCCTTCTCAAATGTTCTCCCTGTACTGGGTAGAATGAGGTAATGACACTAGACTGGGAGGAGGGTCCCAGATCAAATTTACACTAGGGGCGGGCAACTGCAAAGCCACCAACTATAAAAACACCATACCAACAGGGAGAGAGGGTGGGAAACAAACTGCAGAAATGTTTCTCACAGCTGAAAAGCAGCAGTGAGCCTTTAAATAAAAGTTTTAAACAGCTAAAGGAGCCTCTAGAAAAAAAGAGTTTAACTGCAACAAGTTATTAGAAACAAACAACCCAACAGATGCTTAATAAAGTGGACAATTTCCAGTTAATACCTCACACACAGTGAAACTAGCTAGAAAAATACACAGTATACAAAGTGCTATAAATAACAAAGAAATAAAGAACAAAATAAACAAAAAACAGGATTCTTAATGTTATATATTATAGCTCCGAGTTTCCTCAGTGTCCTTCCTTCGATCAAGCTCAGTGTGAAATGGCAGAACACTCACAAATGAACTTCTTAGGTAACAGAAAGTTGAAACCTGAGACAGTTTTTAAGAAAGAAATCTCAATAGAACCAATGAGGTGCTTAGTCTAAGCTGTAGTCCAGGTGACCTCAGTCAGCCAATGACCTCAAACAATTCTCTCTCTCTCACTGAAATGCCTGATGGCTTTGGCTAAACCAAGATGTCCCTGAATATGTGCTCAGACACACAGCCTCCACAAACACTAGGCCCAAATACAAGCCCGAATATGGAAATGCTACAAATATCCCCACTACTTAGAACAAACTGCAGAAATGTTTCTCACAGCTGAAAAGCAGCAGTGAGCCTTCAAATGAAAGTTTTAAACAGCTAAAGGAGCCTCTAGAAAAAGAGTTTAACTGCAACAAGTTATTAGAAACAAACAACCCAACAGATGCTTAATAAAAGTGGACAATTTCCTGTTAATAACTCACACACAGTGAAACTAGCTAGAAAAACACACAGTACACAAAGTGCTATAAATAACAAAGAAATAAAGAACAAAATAAACAAAAAACAGGATACTTAATGTTATATATTATAGCTCCGAGTTTCCTCAGTGTCCTTCCTTCGATCAAGCTCAGTGCGAAAATTATTACTTTCTGAATGTATTTGTTTATCTTCTTCACATTCTAAATTCTAAAAGAAGAATAACAATGAAAAGTTGTAAGAAATTCCCATTGCCCCTACCTCATCACCACACTAAAACTCACAGAAATCAAGAGCACCATTAGAAAGCATAAAACAGTAAGACTTTAAATGGAACTACAATTCTGTCTTCAGTTATATTATAACATTAAGAAATAATGCCTAACAATGCACTACACTCATCCATAATGATATCAATCATTACAATTCCAAGGATATAGCAAATATATATTAACAGACCCATTTAGTGCTAACTTTACCCTCTCCTGACCATACCGTTAGCCAGAATATAAGTGAAAAAATTTGCACCTGAAATCACTTTGAAGCATGTCTTACAATCATTGACAAAGGTTAAATTAATACTTCCCCAGAACCAAACAGCATACCAGCCTCCATTCTTGTCAGCGTCAAGCATGTACTAGTTGGGCATCTGCTTAAACTGTTTAACTTCAGCCTATACATGGTTTGTGCCCAATGCCTGGAGGACAGCCACTGTGACTACTCACACAAGGTTGGCCCCTCTATGTACCTAGCAATCATAGGCCCATTAGCATTATCTGCCTTATATGGAAAACTATGTATGGTATCATAGCAGAACTCATTTATGCTGACATAGGCAACTTAACTATCTAAATCACAACTGGCTTTGTGAACCTAATTTTTGCCTTTGAAAAGGTTATAAAGGTGAACATTGGTCTCTCAATGTGTGCTGCTTATCTTAAAACTGGCTATGAAAAATCAGAAAAACATAATATAAACCTCTATGCTGTCTTTGGTGTGACGAGGAAGAACATTTTTCTGAGCTATGATATAGAATCAGAATTGCCTAGACATGGTAAAGCCTTGTTGCGTTTATTATGGTAGCTGCAAAAAGCAATTACTAGAAAATGGAAATCAAAATCTAAACCAACTATATTAGAAGTAGTGAATATAGTAACAGAGATAAAACAACTGTAATTGAACTCTTAAGGAAAGTGTAGGAGGAAACTGCATATGAAAAATAGGAATTGTGGGAACAATACTTACAGGGTAGGAATAAGGTTTAAAATAAAGACAGGACTTAAATGAGCTATTTTATATTTGATTGAAAATGATTGGGTAGATTATAAGTGATGTATAATGTCTGCAAATGGGATTGTGTCAGTATCGTTTGTGATGTAAAATGCTTGCAACTAGGATTGTGTTGGTGTGGCTTGTTTGCATTTATATAACTGTACAATTGCTTATGTCATAAGTGATGGTTTAATAAAGATGTTTCTTGTTTAAAAGAAGGGGCAGGAATTGAATAATTTATTTAATGTTGCTTAGGTTATATGATATATAGCAATATATGTGAAGCATAATGTTTGTTAATGTGTTAATACAGTTTGATTACTTTTGTATAAATGGAAATTTGACTATGTCACAAGTGCTAATACAATAAAGGTGTGTTTAAAAAAAACTAAAAAAAAAAAAAAAACAACAACAACAACAAAAGAATATGCTATCCAGAAGATCAGACATTACTGGTACTCTCTGATCATAAAATTGTAAGTGATGAGATACAGTATGGATCACTGCTTGGCCCTGTCCTGACATTTATTTTGCA
>NC_056730.1:498750262-498770262 GCF_019279795.1 Protopterus annectens | reverse complement strand
ATCTGGGCCAGTAACAATGAGGTCTGACTAGACCAAAAGAAAGAAGTGGCTGTATTATGGACACACTGGCTCTCTACATGAGCAATTAAAGGTTTCATGGATTTTGTCTCTGTTTGTAAATAAAGAATTCTGGTGACAGAGAGGATAGGAGGATATGTCGAAGAGGTACCCTTGCTTTAGTCGTTTTTGAGTGTGTTGGGAATTGATAAGGGTGGATTACATATCTGTAATGTTTCAAGTTCTACGTTGTGAAAAAATGTATGTAAAAATCAGAGAATTTTGCATGTCACTCTCGATAAATTTGGGATATGAAGTATATTGTACTGGTTATTCTGTTGGTAGAATAAAGACCATTGGGATTTCATTGTCATTGGTAGGGAATGCTTTTTTGTGGAGTGGGAGAAAAATGGAGTGGCAGTGTTAATTATACTCCAAGGGTACTATGGGGCACTGGTATAGCTGTGGTGTGTAACTGGTGTTAGAAGAGAGTGTGCATGTTTAGGTCCAGATCAGACTCAGGTGAGAACTAATTTGGAGAGTTATGATCTGACAAAAGGAAGGACAGCATAGTCTACTGTCACTGTCTATGGAAGATAGGCACATGCAGGGTTACAATGCCAGGTGCTAGGACTGGGATAAATGGTCCTGTAGGGTTACAATGCTAGGTGCTAAGATTGGGATGAATGGTCCTGTACGGTTACAACACTGGATGCAAGAGTTGTGGTAAATGGTCCTGTAGGGTTACAATGCCGGGTGTTGGGGAAGGAGGTCTCAGGATGATAATGTTGTTTTTGCTTTTTTATTGATTAGATACATGGCTATGCCTCCATAGAAGAGTTAATTTCTTTTTCATTCATCTTTCTTGTTATTTTGTGTATAATAGGAGTTTTAGAAATCTTTGGTCTCAATGCATTCATCTAGAAATTAATAAGATAGCAAAACATTTTCCACTGCATCTGTCTAATGTCAGTAAGAATGTGTTGTATTTCCACTGCTAATAAATTATACTGGTTCTTGTTGGAGGGGGGACTGACAGGTAACAACTTATGTGGCAACTGTGCTCCAAGCTGCAAACATGATGATCAGTTACCATTCAATGTTTAATAATACTACAAATATAAAGTATTCATTTTACATGTGTAGTTTTGGTTATTGTGGATCTGCATTTTCAAAAAAGTTATTAAAATGCTTTATTTTGTTCACGTGTAACTAAATGTTTATTTATATTCATTAGGAATTTGAAATTTCTAGATACTTTTCCTTTGCATTCTTGATATATATTTTTTTCTTTTTTTGCAAAGGTATAGACTTAATGGGCTAATTGGAAACTACTGTGGTCGGTGGAAAGTTGGCGATTCAACACTAAGTAATATTTATAACGTCCTCATGCTGTTTTCATAAATGTTTCGCTTTTGAACTTTATGACTAATACTCATTTCTAGCCTTGCTATGTATTGTATTTTTCTTTATATTTAGTAAAGTTTGTGAGATAGTACAGAAAAGTAAGTGATTATTGAAAACAATTCCGCTTGATTAGACTGCTTGTGTCATCCTGAGTGTCTCTCACTCTCTCTCCACACACACGCGCGCACACACACACACACACACACACACACACACACACACACACACACACACACACACACACATGTTTACACATGCTTTTGTACAAAGCTAGGGTAGTTGCATGATGTTATAGCTGCAGAACTGCACACACAAATCATACTCAGCTCCTGCGATATGGCATAGTTACTTGCTGTCATTTTAAATTATGATCAGTGAAGGCAGTGCTCCAGCTACCCTCAGATCTATTATTTTATTTCTACATTTGCAACAACTTTTTTCTTCCAGCATCATTACATGAGGTTATAAAAGAGCATATCAAGAAGATATGAATTTACTAGTTTAATTTGTTACTGAGCAGAATAATTAACAGTTACTAGATGTCACTTAACTCTTAATATGAATTAGGGGATGTCTTTCAAAAAACAGCAAGAAGAATAAAGACACATTATGGATTACCCAAAACTCTGTATGACTCTTCAGACATTAAAACTCCATACTGGTAGGTTCAGGATATTATCAGATGCCTAGAAATCTGGCTGTTATACAATGAAGTGTCAGAAAGAAACTTTGCTCATATTACTGAGAATCAGTAAGTATCTAGAACTTTTCACATATTAAAACCCAGTATTAAATTCTCAAAAAAAGGACTATATCATACTATATTGAAAATATGAAAAACAATACTCAGGCATCCTCATACACCTATATTCTGATGTGTTTGTGTCTGTATATACATGTAAGTGAGTGTGTGTGTGTGTGTGTGTGTGTGTGTGTGTGTGTGTGTGTGTGTGTGTGTGTGTCTGTGCACAAAAGCCATCTAAAAAGAAAGGAACACAGATTTCCTTTGACATTTATGACCACAGTCCAAAAGTAGTCTTGCTGACACACAAGACACCAACTCCAGGTTACGTATATGTGAAGGCAGACAGACTGACACCATAGCATATTGATGCTGTCTGTCAGCATAGCCAAAAAATATATATATTTATTTATTTACTTGTATTTGTTTATCAGAACAGTCTGACTGGGAAGAAAACATCACCCTTTTTGGTGGATGCTTGGAGAGAAAAGCTCCACAATCAAGATTTGTATACTTATATTGTTCCATGCAGTAGAAAAGTACACAAAATAGAACATATTTGGAGTTAACAGAGACTAATTTCAATCCTTAGTCTTCAAGAAAATCTGCTAGTAGACAACACATGTAAAATGTTGACCTTCATGGATCCAAGCTCTGGCATCAAAAGTCATTGCACAGGGTATTCAAGGGAGTACACTAATAAAAGCAAGCAACTCTTACTGGTTGCAACTGATTTAGAAAAGCAGAGGCAGGACAGTTCCTTGAATAGAAATTCACAGTGTCCCAAGTGCATAATCTACTAGTGTCACACAGCCGTATATATACACAGCCTTGCAGCTCCCATATCCATATACCTCAGCCATTGGAAATGTGGATGTACTGTGCTATCATCCTGTAGGTGCTGAACACAGTGTAGTCATGTACTGCAGACCCGAGTACAGTATTGCATGACACAGTTCACACAGCACGGCTGGACTGTAACTGGCAATAGAGGGGATACAAAATCAATAGATGAATACACAGCTTGAGGACTTAGGTTAATAAGAAGAATAGCGTAAGGAGGATTGCTGATAGTTTGGCAGACATATTGAAATCTTATCCCCAGGGTTTTCTATAGGTTAATATATATATATATATATATATATATATATATATATATATATATATATATACACACACACACACACACACACACCCACAAACGTAAACAGGGGCAACCTAGACAATAAAGCCTGTTTTGATACAAAGGCAACTATTTTACAGTACAGATGTAGAACACATAACATTATTATTATTAATAATAATAATAATAATAATAATAATGAGAACAAAGCGTGTATATAAAGACATAAATACTAAAACTGCCAAATTAAAAATCAGCATTGGAGGAAGCCGAATAACAAAGGACTACAGAGTAGTATCTCAGCAACTGGTATACAGGGGGAAGGATCACATAAAACAACATTTTACGGTGCATTCAGACAGTATGCTGTGGATTCAATGCTGGAGGAGCCTGGTCACCCAACAGTGGGATGCTGGTACCTGACAGTACAGTAATGCACATGAAAGCAGCCATGTTGGGAGGTGGCTGGGAGTATAGGAGCAGAATTATATACATTATTGAGGCTTGAGAGGGTCACTCTGCACAGCAGGTGATAAATTAATGGGTAGATATGCCCCCAACACAGCCCATAGAGGGAAGCATATCAAGCAAAGGTACAGAGTCATCATTAAGGTGTAGACAAGGCAGAAAATTGGTTTAGAATGTTTACTACTACTATAACTAGAGACCTCTATAAAAGTTAAACATGATGACCTAGGGGTTCATCCCACAATACAAGACCATGCAGGAGCAGAGGACAGAGAGAGAGCACAACCAGTTACATCTACACCTTACTGGTGAAAGATATTTAGTACTCGTACCCCCTCTTGGAGTTTGTATATGCAGTAGCCCATCATTATACTTTCACACATGATTAAGTAATAAACACTACATTGTACGTGCTGTCATGTCAATAAAGATAACACGCAAGCCTTTTATACACACCGCAATCCTTGCATCCAATATGGTGCTATATCACTCTGTTTTGTTGTGCATTTACATCCCGTTTGGAGGTTCAATCATTATTCCACCCTAGCCAAATTGATCCTTTGAGTTCCCAGCATACCTGTGTGGATGCCACCCAGTGGAAGAGGGGTGCTTGTTAGCTACTGCCCTCAGCTTGTAGATTGTCACCCAAGCATTTAAAATTATTTTCTTTGTTTTTTTTAGATTTTCTCAATGTATGATCTCAGTAATTAAAATGCTTGTGAATTTATTAAGCCTCCTTTTGTAGTGATTTCTGAATATTACCATAAAAGGTGTTTTCATTGTAAGTACTTTGGTTTGGATTCATTATTGAGGGCACTGCATTACATTGCCTTTGTCATGCTCTTAATTTCCAAAATCACTACTATAACATTACGTCTGTATACCTGCTGCAAATCCTGCTGTTTTCTTTGTTTTTATATTATTATTATTGTTGTTATTGCTGGTTATTATTAGTATTAATATTATTATTACTATTATTATTATTATGAATGGTGTAATATTTACTTCTGTATAAATCAGAAGATGCATTACTAAAATTCACTGCAGTTTATTTTTTCCTCATGAATTTAGCATGACTACAGTAGTTTTTGACTAAGTTTGAATTTCTGCATCTCAGCCAAACTGTAAGTAGTGCTTTGGAACTGAACTTGAAAAAAAATGCGGAATGTCTGGCTAAGAGACTGGTTCTTTGCCATTTTAATCTTTATCCACTGAACATTATTTTGGTAGCACACTGATACTGGAGATTTCTCTGTTTACAAAAGATATTGCAACTATTTTAAGAATGCATAGAAAGGGAGTTACCAAGTTATGCCCTGTTAAGACAGCATCTTGCTGATTCTTTTTACTGGCTGACGCAGAGGACTGTGGAACTGTCATCTACATTTGGTTTAGTCATTCTTTTCCCCCAGTATTTATCTGATACCTAAAATATATAACTGGCCTACTCTCACTGCTAACACAGAATGCTTGGAGCTGTCATTCACATTTTGTTTAGTCTTTCACTTCCTCTAGTGTCATCTGATACCTAAAATATTGGTCACCTTTCACTTTAATTGTAATTGTATTTTTCTCTTTGGAAATTTTTAAACAAATTTTGTAATATACCATGTCATCCAAAAAAAGGCTGTTGAGTAGCACTATAATCTATAAACACACATGAATATAACAAAATATCCACCACCTTTGCAATGCACCATGATGGTGTTATTTTCTCTGACAAGATAAAAGCAGCACTTTTTTACCAGAAGTCCTTTGTGCTCAACTACATGTGTGTGTGTGTGTGTGTGTGTGTGTGTGTGTGTGTGTGTGTGTGTGTGTGTGTGTGTGTGTGTGTGTGTGTGCATGTGTGCGTGCGTGTGTGTGTGTGTGTGTGTGTGTGTGTGTGTGTGTGTGTGTGTGTTTCTATTTGTTGGATAATGTTAGAGGACAATTAGTTGCTTTAATTTCTTGTATATGTCACACTGTCAAGTTACAAATATGTAACCATTCTCCTGCAGTTTTATAGCACACAATTAAATATTATAGAAGTATTATGATCAATGAAATCATTTCATTTGCTACCACATCTTTAATTAAATTCTATTTATGAATATTATTTAGAATTTTCTAAAGCAGATGCAGATTTATTTGTAAATGTGTGACACATATCATAAAAACTAAGAACTGATCTTGTTTTCCACAGAGGCTTCTGATGAGACACACATTTTAAAATGTTCTAGCATGCATAATCTAGCAAAGCAGGAACTCATTATGCTACTGTCCTACAATTACAACATATCTCATCTGCCGATATAATGCAAAATGACCTGCTCATGTGGTCTATTTTTTCTCTGCCATTTTTTCTAGTTTTAACCACTGACTTAACAGAAGTATGAACACCCATTATGCACCCTTTAATAATTTTGCTGTCTCTCACCCAGATCAATCAAACCCCTGGTACAATAGAACATTACCATGTTTGGTGCTGAACAGTATCTCTTACTTTCCAGTCCTTCCACTGGTCCAGTAATAGGAAAGCAACCTCTCTATTTTTTTTTTTTAGTATCCTATTGCCATCCATATTTGAATTTTGTGCAATGAAATAAATACACCATCCCTACCAATGCACTTCTCTCCTTTACAAGATTAGTACTGTGGGGCTGACAAGCAACTGTACAAATGTGTAAAACAGAGTTGAACTACATTGTGTGACTGTTATTTTATTCTGGCAGGCAACCAGATATGAGCAGTGGATGGCTTTGTAATAGGAATACTGTAAGGCCGATGAGAAATTGTGCATTTGGGTAAAATGCCACTCTAGTCACTATTTATTTATTTAAGTAATTACAGTCAAGCATCTAAGCTATGGAATGTAACTATAGTTGCTGTGTATATAGGCTATCTACAGATGAATGCTTGCTGTCAATGGTCATTATTCTACTTTTGTAGGACCATATCGCTTAACTGTCCCTGATTTTTTGAATATCCTAGGTTTTGTCTTATATTTCTGATATTTTTTTAAAATATGTAGCTTTCTATCAAATTATTAACAAATGCAGAAGTCAATAAATAATGACAGACATTTGAGTTTCATACTTTACAGCATTTAGAAAATACATGCTAACTTTAAAAGCTAAGTATAGAAAATCATTTTTAAAATCTGACACTGATTCTTGAACTTTGGCTTTGTCTCAGAATCTTACACTAAATGTTTGAAATTTTGAACCTTTTTCCCCAATTTTTGGAGCTGATTCTATAACTAAGCAGCTGAGAAGTATATACAAAAATTATGCAAATTTTGTGAAACAGTTGAATACTTTAGTGTGGTTACTGTTTGTGTGAAACAAACTTGAAAATTATATAGTTATTGTAGCCATTATTTATTATTACAGTCAGACATCTGAAATGTACCCAGTTGATAAAATAACTTTAACTACTAGATTGTTAAATTATGTGTCCCAAAACTTCTGATAAATAAATTGCATTTACTAATCTATAAACATTACTTTACAGCGACTGATAACACAGGATATAGTAAGGCTATGGGTGTTCTAACCAATCACTCAATATTTCTTCATGTCTGACAAAAGAAGTAACAATGTCTGAAGTAATAGTGCTGTGTGCTTAATAAGAACAGAAAAATATGCCAGAATAAATGTGACAAATTCAGCATGTATAATGTGAGTCTTTTTGGCTCTTTTTGACATTCTTATTCACTATTATTTGGTGGTTGCTATGAGTCATCTACTGACTGAGATTATGCTTTATTTATGGCTAGTTGGATAAGCACTCTCTACTATTCAGTAAGATAAAATGGATCACTTTCCAACTGAAGAAAATACAAAATGGCATATTGGGAATATTACAGAGACATTTACCTACTTATTCAGCCTGTGTGCAGATTAATGTCACATTTCTGTACTTACATTGCTTACATTATGATAATATAACATTCATTTGGAGCATTTCATGCCTGTCAAAAGGCCTTTTTATTTATTTTTTTATAAGTTATTGTATTACAGTGTGAATTCACCATTGTTTGGAGAACCCAGTGGACTTATTTCAAGTGCTACTTAGTCTGTGTCAGAACAGCTGAGTCCATAGACTATGAGCTACAACCCCATGCTAGGACCTTGTTGGGGTGTAGGGTTGTGTGTGGATGTGAGTGCCTTACCCTCTTCTGATCTGCTCATTTTAGACAGTCTTTAATCTAGCTTTACAGATGTAGTTGCATTTGTATGACTTACATTGGGATACTTCTTCTTTTACTTGTTGTTTTTTTATTTTATTAACTTATTAACCATGTAAGCCCATCGGTCACATGTGTCTCTTTTCAGGGGCACTAAGGAGTACAGTGTGGTTAAGTGACATTCTCCGAATTGCACAGCAGGCAAATGAAGGTCGAAGGAATCAAACCCTATACCCTAAACTAAAGGAAGTAGCTTTTTAACAGCTCAGAGCCTTAACCCATTCTGCTAGCTATCAGATACTTTACTGTGGCTATTATTTATTTGCTTGTATGAAACAAACTTGAAATACATTAATGGGGCTATTGTTATTATTATCATCATCACCATCATCATCATTATCATCCTTACCACAACTGGATATCTGAGTTGCTAATAGTCAACAATATGATTATAATTAATTGGTATGGGGGCTCTTTGTGGATGAAATGACTGTCCCTGCTGTCATGATCAAGTTAAACAGTCATTAGTGTGGCTTTGCAAGACTAGAATGCATTCAAGTAAAGCATGTTGGAATACTTTCTTGTGGCCATTTTTTACAGTCAGATAATGTAATGTGTACAGAGTCAATAATATGACTATAATTGCTGTGACAGAGCTAGCCAACTGGAGGTGTTAACTTTGGCTCTACGTGATTGTCACTGTAGAAGTGACACCCGGACCCCATGTCTAAAAATGTGAAAAAGGGTTGTGGTTGGATGTATGGAATGTGGCTATAATTGATGAGCATGGACTTTGGGGGTTATAATGACAACAGTATTAGTGGACTTTCTTAAGTGAAATGTTCTGCAATGGGCAATTTTGTTACTAACTGACAGTATATTTTATTTTATTTTATTTTATGTCTTGCTGGAAAATATTCAAGACTTTACATTTAAAATAGATTCAAAAGGATTTTGCTCTGTTAAATGATACTATGATACTTATAGGGCCGGATTCACAAAGGCTTGCATGGAGTCTAAGAGTAGAGTAAGACTCCATGCAGCCAACATGTCCGCCGAGCGATCCAGGAAGAGTCGGTAGGGGTGTGTAAGAGAGCTCCTTAAACAAGTCCTACATGGACAGGGCTTGGATATGCAAATTACCTCAATTGAAGGCAAAAACTATGCAAATGAGGTAAATTTGCTATCCAGGAAACCCGAACCTGTCCGAGTAGGAGTAGTGTTATTTGCAGAAATGTACTCAGTTGACAACTGAGTACGGTTCTGCAAATAGCAAAACGGAGCCGTGACAGCTCCAAAAAAAGGATGCATTTACAGGAGGAAGCATGCCAATGGCCAAAAATAGAGCCATTGGCAATGTTCACTGATGCAAAATAAAAATAAATAACTTTTTTTTTTCATCCCAATCTCCGGGGTTTAAGCGTAGCGCAGTGCCGCACAAATGCGCTGTGCCCTAAAAAACAGAAAATCAATAATTATGATCCACAAATGTGGATTTTATAGCTGATATGAATTTACAATGCAAGTGAATGGAAGGCTGAAGACAACGTGGCCACCGAGTAGAGGTTGCTAAGGGGGGAAGCTCAGTCTAAGAGATGTAACCAAGCATTAGTAGGTAATCCCATGCAAATGAGGGTTAGGATAGTGTATCACAAGTTTACATAGCAAATGAGCACAGTCAGTGGAGTGTAGGAGTAGGATAAGGGGAGTAACAGAGTAGAAGATAGGTGACATCAAGAGGGGGGCATATATGAAAGAAGTGAAGCTCATTGGAGCTGAGTGGCATGTGTCAGGTGACGTTTACATATCATTGAAAGAGGTGTGTCAACAGGTAGGCTGGGTAAAGTAAAGAAATTGAAGGTGTATGCCGTGGATAACACCAACGTTTCTTGCTGGGCGTGCATGCACGCATGTGCACGCCAGTAAACCTGAGTAAGACAGTGTGAGCATGTGTTAGCATGTGTGCGCGTGTGTAAGCTGGAGTAAGCATATGTAAGGCTGTGTAAACAGTTGTAAGCATGTTTGCACCGGTGTGCACACGTTTTAACAAGAATAAGCAAGTTTTGCTCCATGTAAGCATGTGTGCGTGCGTGTTAGCTGCTGTGCGTGTTTGCACTTGTGTGCGTGGTGCTCCCCCCTGAGGAAACAGAAAGAAAAAAGGAAGCACACCAAATAGTAGGAAGTTACCAGGGAGTACTAGCAGAGCTAGCAGGTGAAAACAATCATAATCAGGCAAATACAGTCAGGCAGTACACTAGCCCAGCCCATCCCAGCACTTAAAACTCTGCAAACAACAGTCCATTATGTTTCTCTCAAGAGACACTGCAACACTGCAGTAAGCTAATAGAAGTGAAAACTGAAAAAGCTTCACTGAGACAAAGAAATGTTAGGGGCTGCCATTGCTGTTATAAGGCGACATATGCAACATGCTGAGGGTGGTGATAATGCAAATGCTGCTGGACAACCCACAGTGAGGAGACGGAGAAGAGTGTACAGGCCCAGGGTAACCTACCAGGGGCTACATGAGCTGGAGATAGTGGAGCGCTATAGAGTGGACAGAGACCTCTTGCAGCAAATTGTTGAGCTGTGCAGGCCACGCCTCACACACAGAACCAACAGAGGGGAACCCATTCCAGTGGAAACCAAGGTATGTGCTGGCCTAAGAATATTAGCAACAGGTACCTTCCAGAGACCAACTGGTGATATGATCGGGATATCACAGGCATCAGCATCCAGGGTACTGCACCAGTTTCTGGATGCCATGTCAGCACATGTCGGCGATCATGTATATTTCCCCAATTCCCGTGAGGAATTGGCCAGCAATATGCATCTCTTCCAGCAAATAGTGGAATATCCTGAGGTAGTGGGTGCAATAGACTGCATGCACATACGCATCAAAGCACCAGCTGGTGAGTGGGGTAGGGTCTACTTCAACCGCAAGGGCTTCCCCTCCATCAACTGCCAGATCGTGTGTGATGCCCAGGGCATAATACTGAATGTGTGTGCTGCCTGCCCTGGAAGCTACCATGATTCCCATTATCTGGCGTCTGATGCAGCTGTACCAGACATTTGCCAATGGGGACATCCCACATGGTCTCCTAGTGGGGGATGCTGGCTATGCACGAGCCGTGGCTGATGACACCCATCAGAAATGCACACACACCTGAACAGGAATGCCATAATGAGGCACACGCACAAACACGAAATGTAATCGAGCGTGTGTTTGGGCTGCTCAAGTCATGGTTCCAGTGCTTGGACACATCTGGTGGAGTCTTGCAGCACTCACTAACTACATGTACCCAAATTGTCATGGTATGTGTTATGCTACATAATATGATCCTGCGAAAACAGCTGCAGCAGGACCAGCATAGGCCTGGGCCAAACAGCCCCCCACCATTTCCAAGGCCATCACAGGCAGAGCGTGACTCGGAGGAGGAACAACCTGAGCCTGCCCCAGTAGGCAGAAGGAGGCATGCCCAGTATGCTTTGGCCTTGGCAAAGAGGCAACGTATAGCACATACACTGGCTCAGTAGGAACCCTGGAAATTATACCTCTCTCTGACTCGCACATATAGTAAAAGGGATGCCTAAGTTGACACCACCTGCTTCCAAACATGTATAGGGAGTGTAGTATGTGCATCCGACATAGCCAGCCCTGCAGCACAACCTGAGGCATGATTGACATGTGTTAAGCAATATAAAGCAGTGCTAAACAGCATTTACCACCATGTAGTATATATAGAGAAAATAGCACACACCAACTAGCACAACTGTGGTCAATGTTGAGTAATATTGGGCAACGTCCAGCACTGTTGGTTAATACTGACCAGTGTTGGACAAGCTGGGTCTAAGTATATGAAGGTCTCTCCAAACACCATTATATTGGGTGACTTCAACTACCCAATTATTGACTGGGAGCAGTACTCAAGGCCCAACAACCTAGGCCAAAGGTTCCTAGAATTTATAAACTCAAATGCTATGGAACAACTAGTCACCACCCCCAAAAGAGGGGATAACATACTGGACCTGGTCATCACCAACATGGGGACTCTATGCTCCAAACCAGAGGTATTCCCCTCATTGGTAAGATCGGACCATAAATCAATTCCACTGGATATCCACATCCCGATCCCACCCACAGCCCAGAAAACCACAGTGAAAAACTTCTCAAAAGCTAATGTCACACTTCTCAAAACTGAGGTGGAATCCTTCAAGGCCCCCAGGCCAGTGGAAAGTGCGGCTCAAACTGCAGAATCTTTTATAAACGCATTCTATGGACACCTTCAGGAATGCATGGATCATGCTATCCCAAACAAAACCAAGACCTAATCATCCAAAGGCAGGTGTCCTGCCTGGTGGACCCCAGCCATAAATAAGCTGTACAACAGAAGGAGGATGCTACTACATGATAGAGCAAAATCCCTAAAAGGGAACGTATCTCTGATCAGTACTAGCAAAAACTATGATCCCTCATAAAATCATCCAAGGCCAACTTCAAGAGAAAAATTGCACAGGACACTAAAGATAATCACATGGCCTTCTTTAGTTATGTTAGGAACCTGGGTGGCAACTCTCAGATATGCTCAGAGTTGGTCCAAAATGACAGTAAATACACTGAACCCACAGACATTTCCAACATCCTGGCAGACAGGTTTAGTGCAAACTTCTACCCCCCTTCCCCCCTAAAGAGCAAATATCTATCCCAGCAGAGTGCTGCCTCCCTGACATCTCAGATGCTCAGGTGAAAGCCTCCCTCTCCAAAGCAAAAAACACAGCATCAATGGGACCAGATGGTGTCCCGGGCTGCATTCCATATGAACGCCAAGAAGAGCTAAACCCCACACATACAGCTGCTGTTCAATCTCAGCCTTACTACAGGATATGTACCCAAAGAATGGCGTACAGCAACAGTGATCCCACTCCACAAAGGTGGTGCCTCTACAGACCCTGGAAACTATCACCCCATAAGCCTAACTAGCCCACTCTGCAAAGCTATGTAGAGGATCATCATGGAACTCATAAACAAAGACATTGGGGACCTACAGACACTGGATCCTACCCAATTTGGCTTTGTTAAGGGCAGATCCTGCCTCTTAAACCTGGTCGATTTCTTTGTAACAGTCACCAAGGCCATTGATGAGGGGAAGGTAGTCCACACAGCCTACCTGGACATCACAAAAGCCTTTGACACAATACCCCACTCGGGCATCATAGATAAGTTCTCCAGCTTAAATATAAACCCCTATGTCATGAGATGGGCTGCAAACTGGCTCAAGGACAGAACCCACATAGTCAGAATTGCTGGAGCCATGTCAGACTCTAAACCAGTTACAAGTGGCATCCCACAAGGCTCAGTCCTGGGACCTCTTGTGTTCGGCATATATTTCTCGGAGGTACAGGCTAACACAGGAGGACTGTGGCTGACCAGGTTTGCAGATGACTGCAAACTGGGCACCATAACTGACTCTCCAGCTGACACAAGCATCCTCCAAAAGGGTCTCATAGAGATGGATAACAGGTGCCAGAGCCATGGCTTAAAGCTAAATGCTAAAACGTGTATAGTCATACCCTTTGGCAAAAACAAAGTGCACACAAATTACCACATAGGCGGGAATCCATTAAGTATGGAAGAAGTAATTAGGGACCTGGGGACCCAAGTTGACAGTAATTTCCCCTTTGACAACCACATTGCCAAAGTGATTAGAAAGACCTTCTATATAGCCCACCTTATCATGAAAGGATTCACATCTACATCGAGGGAGGTCATTGTGCCCCTTTATTCATCCATCATCAGGCCCATAATTGAATACAATGCCTCATTTGGGATGTACCTTACCTGACACCTGCAGCAACTAGAAAGACCCCAAAAGTACCTCACAAATAGGATCATGGGACTCAAACAGATGCCATATGCTGCTCGGTTAAAGAAACTACAGCTCTACTCAGTTGCATACTGCCTACTTAGAGGCGATCTATGCCTGACGTATAAAGCCATGTCCAACCCGGAATTAATGAGCATGCTCCACCTCAGAAAATCCAAATCCCATATAGCTACGTGCTCGAGGGACTTGAACCTGAGCACAGAAATAAATTGGACATGCTGGAGGGACAGATTCCTAACCCAGAGGCTCCCTTTGCTCTGGAATAGAATTCCAGTCCATGTTAGGCAGAGCCCCTCACTGACTCTCTTCAAGAGGAATCTTGACGAGTGGATGGGAGATCGTAGGTTTACCACGGGGATTACGTCGGTGTCACTACTAGACAGAAGCACAGTAAACTAACCTTAAAAAGGGCACAGTAAAATCAGTTCAGAGGGTGACGAAAGCCAAACACACTCTGGCTAGGCTTGTAAATGCCTCAGGGCAGATAGCCTAGTATGAACCTATGAACCTATGAACCTAAGTAGGGCATAGCTGAACAAAAGGCAACATGCTCATATTTGCTTTACTGGCCCTTAAGCAGTCTGGTCTGCTCAGTATGAAAATATAAAGCAGTGATGGGCCTTGAACCCAAGGATACTGTGCACTATAGTCATAGTACTGAACCACTAAGCCATGACAGTATTGCAGTGGTCAGCCCGTATGAAGAAATGTTGATAAGTCTATGCTAAGTATTCCATGGAAACCCGGCAGGCACAGCATAATCCCTGTCGAGTTATGACACAAAGGTGAGTCCCGCAGTAAGAATAGAACCTGACTTTCAACACACACAGTAGAAATGTT
Source organism: Protopterus annectens (assembly GCF_019279795.1). Taxonomy (NCBI): domain Eukaryota; kingdom Metazoa; phylum Chordata; order Ceratodontiformes; family Protopteridae; genus Protopterus; species Protopterus annectens. Next base: position 498,755,632 of record NC_056730.1, on the reverse strand, counting down.
AATATTGGACATGTACACATACATCAACAGATGTAGTGGACCTCAGACAGCAACATACTGAAAGGTCACACTGGGCATGCTCACACACTTGAATAAATGAGACACATGTCAGGCAACAGAACACTGACAGTCTGAAATGGGCATGCTCACACACTTAGGCCATGTCGGAGTACAGCAGTGGGCCACACATATCAGGCAGTTGCATGTGTTAACCCAGGAACCTCTCACTATCCAGCAATCTGCCCTGTGCACACAGTTATAGGACAACAGACACATATATAATATAGTGGAACCCTGTCATAATCAAATATGTTCTGCAGATACCTAAGTTGTTCATAGAAAGTGGGAAAGCAAAGATGATAAAACCTGCAAACAATATCAGCAATAAACATTGTGCATCCTGAACATTAGCATAGCTTCAGAGGTCGATACTAGCCTATCCACCCTAGGGCATGTACAAGCCTAACCAGAGTGTGCTTGGCTTTCGCAACCCTGTCAAAGTAGAACACTGTGCCTGTGAATAGTAGGTCACACAAGATAGCCCATTTACATTTAGTGTATTGTGCCTCTGCCTAGCAGGGACCCAGAAGATATCCCATGGGTAAACATACGATCACCCATCCACTTGTCAAGATGTCTCCTGTAGGTGGTCAGTGGGTGGCTCTGCCCATGCAAAACTGGGATTACAATCCGGAGTGAGTGGAGCCTCTGGGATAAGACTCTGTCCCTCCAGCATGTCCTATTAACATCTGTACTGAGGTATATGTCCCTGGAGTAGCTCCAAGGGAGTCGGATATCCTGAGGTGGAGCATGTCCATTAAATCTGGGTCGGATATTTCCTTAAACTACAGGCACACAACACATCCGTGTAGGTGGTAAGCGACTGAGTAGAGCTGGAGTTACTGTATCTGAACTGTGCAGGGCATCCATGTGAGTCCCTACATCTGCTTGTTGTGGAACATTTGTGGCCATTACAGTTGCTGCAGGTGTTGGGTAAGGTACATCCTAAATGTGGCATTGTAACTAAGAATGGTCGTGATGAGTATAGGGGCACAATGACCTCACTTGATCAACATGTGAAACCATATGGAATAAGGTGGGCTATATAGAAGCTCTATCTAACCACTTTGGCAATGTGATTGTCAAAGGCGAGAGTACAAACAAGTTGTGTCCCCAAACCCCTAACAACTACTACCGTATGTAATGGATTACTACCTATGTGGTAATGTGTGGGCATGTTGTTATTCCCAAAGGGGATGACTATGCAACTAATGGCATTTAGCTGTAGTCCATGGCTCAGGCACCAGTCATCCTATCTCTGTGAGACCCCATTTGAGTATGCATGTGCCAGCTGGAGAGTTGATTATGGCACCCAGTTTGCAGTCATCTGCGAACATGGTCAGCCATATTCCTCCTGTGTTAGCCGTATGTCACACAAATATATACTGAACAAGAGAGGTCCCAGTACTGAGCCTTGTGTGATGCCATGTGTAACTGGTGTATAGTCAGACATGGCACCTGCAATACTGAGCATGTGGGTGCTATCCCTGATCCAGGTAGCAATCCATCGTGTGAGATATGTGTCGATATCGACGCCGGTGAGCCTATGCATAATGGCCGAGTGGGGTATTGTGTCGAAGGGTTGTGCAAGGTCCAGGCAGGCTGTGTGGACAACCGTCCCTACACCGATGGACCTGGTAACTGTTTAAAGAATACAAACATGTCCAGGAGGCAAGATCTGCCCACAACAATGCTGAAATGTGTAGGACCCAGTGTCTGTATGTTCCCGATGTCTATGTGCATGAGTCCCATTACAATACGCTCTATAGCTTTGTAGAACAGACTAGTTAGCCTTATAGGCTGATATTGTCTGTAGTCCGTTGTGGCAGCAACTCTGTGGAGCAGGACCACCATCACTGTATGCCATTCCATGGGTACATATCATGCAGTAACTCTGATATTGAACAGTGATGTAATGTGAGGGTTACGTCTGGCATGAAGCCCATGTAAGACTCAGGCCGGGACACTGTCTGGTCCCATTGATGCTGTGTTGTCCGCTGTGGGGAGGGCAGCACTCATCTGTTTATTTGTGATGTCAGGGAGGTTACACTCTTTTGGGATGGACAGTAGCTCCTTAGGGGGGATGGGGGGGAGACATCTGCACTGAACCTGTTTGCCAGGATGTTGGCAATGTCTGTGGGTTCAGGGTATGTTTAGTCAGTATGCAGTAACTCACAGCATATCAGTGAGTGCCCACCCAGGTACCTGAATTAACTGAAGAAGGCCTTGTGAGTGTCCTACGTGTCTGGTGCAATTGTCCGTGAGAAGTGGGCCTGACATAAATACATGAGTGATTGTAGCTGTCTGGTAGTACAGATCACAGATGCCTTCCCTGTCTGGGATTGTGCTCTATCATGTAGTAGCGTCCTCCTTTCATTGTATAGCTTATTAATGGCCGGGGTCAACAGACAGGTCCCCTGCCAGTGGAGGAGTGAGTCCAGTTGTTATTTGGGATAGCACAATCCATGCAGTCCATAGAATGTGTATGTAAAGGATTCAGCAGTCAGAGCCATACTTACCACTGTCCCAGGGTCTCTGAGGGATACCACCTTGGTTTGGATAAGTGTGACGTTTGTTTTTGAGAAGTTCACCAAGATTATCCAGGATGGGTGTGTGGATGGGATATGGATGTCCAGTGAGATAAATGTATGTTCTGACCTTACCAATGAGGGGTATATCTCAGGTGTGGAACATAGAGTCCCCATGTTGGTGATGATCATGTCCAATATGTTGTCCCCTCTTGTGGGTGTGGTGACTGGTTGTGCCATAGCATATGAGTGTACAAATAGTAGCAACTGTTGGGCGAGGGTGTTGGGGCCTGAGTACTATCCCCAGTCAATGTGTGGGTAATTGAAGTCACCCAATATAACGGTGTTTGGGGAGACCTTCATATTGTCCAGTGTTCCCAGGAAAGCCGAGTGTGGTTCATGAGTTTGGGAGGGTGGTCTGTAGCAGGCAACAAACCAAAAGGCAGATATGCACAATGTTAGGTGCATATGTATGGTCTGTGATGCTTTGTGCAGTGCTACCAACCCGAAAGTATGTGTATCTGTGATGTATATGGATACTCCCCCTATTTGTGTTGGCCATTCTGAGTTTTGTGGTCAGAAAGCATGGTATGAAATATAACCTGGTAGTGCTGGTGTGTATTTGGGAGCCTGAACCAGGTGTCTGTTAGTGCACAGATATCGCTGTTGTCCATACTGAGGAGATTCCTGAGTGGTCGCAATTTGAGGGTAACACATCTGGTGTTGAGCAGCATTACCCTCACTGTCATGTACTCTGTAATGTCTATGGAGGTGGGTTTGTCTTTTGAGCCCCGCTTAAAAAAGGCAGTATGGTGATAGCAACTGCCTTAGCCAGTATTCGAAAGTCCAAGGGTGACAGGTGCAAGCTGTCCATAGGAAAGCTACGTGGCATGTCGAGCATGTCACCCCAGGCTGACAGACACTGTATCCCCTGTGAATGACAACAATATGTTAGCCAACTGTTAAACCTGATCAGTTTGTTGGTATACTGTGACATCATACTTGGTGAGTGTAAGATGCTAGACAAGGTCAGGGTATACTGGCCTGGGCTACATGATCAGAGAGTTCCTCTATGTATCATGTCACGTGGTCCAGGGAGGGATGTCTGAGAGTGTACGCACCAGCATGGACAATGCTGGAGCCAGTCCTGCACTTGCTGTGGAGTGACCTGAGTGCATGTGTTATGTTGTGGATCCTGCCACCCGAGACATAGCTCAAAGTGACTATTCCCTTGTTTGGCCTGGTGAGTGGGACGTCAGTGTGTCTGACAGTAAGTGTCACCTATTACAAGTGTATTAGGTGTAGTGTTTAGCCCGAAGGGCAGTGACTGTGTGGCACACTGACATTGTGAACTATGTGATATGTGGGTATTGTAGTGGGGTAGCAGTTGTTTGTGTGTCTGCTTTGGAGGTCTCTGCTGCTTAGGCAGAGTTTATGTAGAGCCTCTGAGTATGTTTATGTGTGATAATGTGGTTTGATTGCTGTCGCTATAGGTTTATGTGAGACTGATATGTGGTGTGTGTGGTTACCTTCACCACCTGATAGACTATGCCAGTCATGGGTCGAGGGAGCTCAGCCTCCTGTATGTCAATATTGTTGCATCTCTCACATATATCTGAGTTTGTTGGGAGGAGGAGAGGGTTGTCTGTGTACATGAGGCAGATGTGACAATGTGTCAAAACCACAATATTCACTAGCTGGACTGGAGAGTACACACGAAACCGACCCCTGGACATGGCAGGATATTATGTTGACATACTCCGTAGCCTGATCACAAAGGATCAGTAGGGAGTTAAGTGTGTAAAAGAGTATAACAGGGATTAGTGCTCAGGTTTGTTGGTGTTTTGTAAAGAGTAGCTGAGAAGGATTCCAGACTGAATCATGACACCTCCTTCAGCTATGTCATAAATAGCAATGTACACTCATATATGTCCTAAGTCAGGGCCAACTGTACCTGACTGACAATGCCGACATCTTGTCAGACAGGCCCGTATAGACATACCCACCTCCCACTGACCATAGTCCCAGTCATCATACCAGGGGATATCACATGTAGAATGGCTGAACAGCTCCCCCCAAAGCCAAAAGCATGGCAGCAATTGGATTACATTGTTTCCCAATATGTGTCATGCATGAACTACAGAACAAACAGACCCTGCACCTGAACAGTCTGTTGAGCCTCACCCTCTCCACAGGATCTGGAACCGTTGAATGTGTTACAGCAACATATGACACTCCCCACAAGTGTAGGTGCACAACACACCATGGGAAGTATAGTCCAGTAAGCCTATGAAGTCTGATCTGAAGGGCTATGGAGTCCATCATGGTTGAAGTCATACACAGAGCTATTGGAAGCTGACAAACACACAACCCTACCAACTGTGGTATGTTCATGTGCAGATCATGGTTCCCAAACATGCTAGACAGTTTGCAAGGTAGACACCCAGGACATACATCACTGAACAGAGCTACACATGTCCCACATAGACTTTGAATAGCCCTTTATCAACACCCCTGACACATGTCGTATCCACAATACCAACAATCTGTGCATAAATATGTGTTGACATATGAAGGAATGTCAATGTGTCCACAGAAAGATTACACAAGGTAAGGATTATGTGGTCCTGTTCAAGCTGTTGACACCTGCCGACCCACATGGCTCATTCCTGCGATTGCATAAAACAAAGTGTACACACATTACCATGTCCAGTCTGATGATGTCAGCATCCTACAAATATAGCAGGAGAATAGAAACCACCCAGTAAAGCATATAACGCAC